>NC_091150.1:59461645-59826645 GCF_040958095.1 Procambarus clarkii | reverse complement strand
ACCTGGTAGAGCTAGGAATTATCTCCCCCAAAAGAGTACTAGGACACAAAAGGCTGGCTTACCGAAAGGGGAAATATGAGGAGATGAGACGTTTCCTAAGGGAAATACCTTGGGACACAGACCTCAGAGCTAAGTTTGTACAAGATATGATGGACTATGTCACCCAAAAGTGTCAGGAGGCAGTAAACAGCTTAATCCCGTCCCAAAGGGAAAAATCCGAGAAGCAAAAGAAGAATCCATGGTATAATAGGGCATGTATGAAAGCAAAGGATTGACGCCTCTCAACTATTAATCAACTAGTGTACAGGTACCTGAGCCTATTGGGCTCTATCATATCTACACTTGAAGCTGTGTATGAAGTTAGCCTCCACCACATCACGGCCTAAAGCATTCCATTTGTCACCCTCTCTGACACTAAAAAAATTATTTCTAATATCTCTGTAGTTCATTTGGGCACTCTATTTCCACCTATGTCCCCTAGTGCGTGTGCCTCTTGTGTTAAATAGTCTGTCTTTATCTACCCTGTCAATTCCTCTGAGAATCTTGTACGTGGTGATCATGTCCTCCCTAACTCTTCTATCTTCCAGTGACATGAGGTTTAATTCCAGTAGTCTCTCCTGGTAGCTCATACCCCTCAGTTCGGGTACTAGTTTGGTGACAAACCTTTGAACCTTTAACAGTTTTGTCTTATGCTTGACTAAGTATGGACTCCTTGCTGGGGCTGCATACTCCAGGATTGGTCTGACATAGGTGGTATACAAAGTTCGGAATGATTCCTTACACAAGTGTCTAAATGCCGTTCTTGTGTTAGCCAACCTGGCACATGCTGCTGCAACCCGTTCTCGCAAATTTAATAAGTCAATATTGACTTATTAAATATGTGCATAGGTGACATACTTAACATAATAGATACCCTTAAAAAGATTCATAGAAAACACCGACCTTACCTAACCTTGTTAATATCTTAAGATAAGCATCTTATTGCTTCGTAATTACAATTATTACCTAACCTATAATAGGTATAGGTTAAGTAATAATTGTAATTACGAAGCAATAAGATGCTTATCTTAAGATACTAACAAGGTTAGGTAAGGTCGGTGTTTTCTATGAATCTTTTTAAGGGTATCTATTATGTTTAGTATATCACCTATGCATGTAGTTAATAAGTCAATATTGACTTATTAAATTTGCGAGAACGGGTTGGCTGCTGATGTTATCCTCTTGATATGGGCTTCAGCCTTCTCTTCCTTGCTAATGCTATTAAGACTGTAAGACAAGATTTACCCTCCCTGAACCCATGTTGGCGATTTGTCATGAAGTCCCTTCTCTCCAGATGTGTTACTAGATTTTTTCTCACGATCTTCTCCATCACCTTGCATGGTATACAAGTTAAGGACACTGGCCTGTAGTTCAGTGCCTTTTGTCTGTCACCCTTTTTATATATTGGGACCACATTAGCCATCTTCCATATTTCTAGTAGGTCTCCCGTTTCCAGTGACCTACTATACACTATGTAGAGAGGCAAGCAAAGTGCCTCTGCACACTCTTTCAATACCTATGGTGAGATCCCATCTGGACCAACAGCCGTTCTCACATCCAGATCCAACAGGTGTCTCTTGACCTCATCTCTCGTAATTTCGAACCCTTCCAAGGCCTCCTGATATACTGTCCCCTCTCCTAGCACAGTGACCTCACCTTGTTCTATTGTGAAGACCTCCTGGAACCTCTTGTTGATTTCTTCACACACCTCTTTGTCATTCTCTGTATACCTGTCCTCGCATGTTCTAAGTTTCATTACCTGTACTTTCACTGTTGTTTTCCTCCTGATGTGACTGTGGAGTATCTTTGGTTCGGGCTTGGCTTTGTTTGCTATATCATTTTCAAAACTTTTCTCTGCTTCTCTTCTCACCCTGACGTACTCATTCCTGGTTCTCTGGTATCTCTCTCTGCTTTCTGGAGTTGTGTTATTTTGGAAGTTCCTCCACGCCATTTTATTCAGTTTCTTTGCTTCCATACATGCCCTATTAAACCATGGATTCTTATTTTGCTTCTCGGATTTTTCCTTTGGGCCGGGTTAAAACCTGTTTACAGCCTCCTGACACTTTTGGGTGACATAGTCCATCATGTCTTGTACAGACTTAGCTCTGAGGTCTCTGTCCCATGGTATATCCCTTAATGAAACTTCTCATCCCCTCATAATTCCCTTATCGGTATGCCAGCCTTTTTTTCCTAGTTCTTTTTGGGGGGGAGATAAGTCCTAGCTCTACCAAGTATTCAAAGATCAATACACTGTGATCACTCATTCCCAAGGGTGCTTCCATCTTAACTTCCCTTATATCCCACTCATTGAGGGTAAATATCAGATCAAGCATGGCTGCTTCATCTTCTCCTCTCATTCTTGTTGGTCCCTTGATGTGCTGGCTAAGAAGGTATCTTGTTGCCACGTCCAGCAGCTTAGCTCTCCATGTATCTGGTCCTCCATGTGGGTCTCTGTTCCCACAATCTATCTTCCCATGGTTGAAGTCCCCCATGATTAGTAGTCCAGATCCATTCATGTTAGTGAGAGATGCTGCTCTCTCTATTATGTTAATTGTGGCCATGTTGTTTCTATCATATTCCTGTCTGAGTCTTCTGTCATTTGGTGGTGGGTTATATATGACTGCGAATATAATTTTTTGTCCTTCAGCTGCTATGATACCTGTTATGTAGTTACTGAAACCTTCACAGCCCAGAATAACCATCTCCTCAAAATCCCAGCCTTTTCTTAACAGCAGAGCTACACCACCACCACCTCTTCCTTCTCTCTTTTTCCTGACAACACAGTAGTCCTGTGGAAACACTGCATTTGTCATGGTTTTCGTTAGCTATGTTTCTGTGAGTGTTATTATGTCTGGATTTTCTTCAAGTACCCATTCTTCAAGTTCATTTGTTGTATTTGTAATCCCATCTATGTTAGTGTACATTGCCTTGAGACTCACTTTCTTCGGTCCCTTCTCATGATCTCTTCTTGGTGAGGGTTCTGCTGGTGGGGGAAGCTGTTCCATGGGTGTGAGGATTTGTGGGGTGGATAACAAGGTCATAGAGGATACTGGAGTGAGGGGGTGGGGGGTTAGGGAGGGTATGGGATGAAAGTGGGGGGATAAGAGGGAAGGTGGACATGGCGGGAGGGTTAACAGAGAGGGGGAGGGAGAGTTGGCTGAACATTTGAATGGGGACAGGGAGGGTTCGAGGTAGGAGGTTTTTTATGCAGAGGAGGGTGGTGGAGTTTCCCTCCCCTCTGCTGTTACTGGGTTGCTGGTTGTGGGTTTCCCCCTCACACCTGGGGATGTTGTGTTGGGAGCTGTGTTTTTCTGGTTCTCTCCTCTCTTCCTGTGCTTCTTCCTTGCTTCTGCAGCCATGGCTTTCTCCTCCCTCGTCATGTCCCTCTGGAGGAATACTTTTTATAATTCTCCCACATATTGTAGGTGGCTCTTCCTTGTTAGAATCTTTTCCTTTGTGGTCTCGTTTGCAAACACTATCTTTAACAGGCGGTCTCTGTCCTTGCTGTACTGGCCTAACCTGAGAACCTTCTTAAGGCTATATTCAGCCCCTTCCATCTCTAGCCTCCTTAGTATTTCATTCGCTGCCGCTTTGTCCTTATCGTTCCATTTTGTCCTATTGGAGCCTTATTACTCTTTAATACCCACAGCTACCACTCATCTTTTTCTTTCCAGTAGCTGACTAGTGGCCCTTGCTGCTTCCTGTGTGTGTGTGTGTGTGTACTCACCTAATTGTGCTTGTGGGGGTTGAGCTCTGGCTCTTTGGTCCTGCCTCTCAACCATCAATAAACAGGTGTACAGGTGCCTGAGCCTATTGGGCTCTATCATGTCTACACTTGAAACTATGTCTGGAGTCAGCCTCCACCACATCACTTCCTAATGCATTCCATTTGTCAACTACTCTGACACTAAAAACGTTCTTTCAAATATCTCTGTGGCTCATATGGGCACTCAGTTTCCACCTGTGTCCCCTAGTGCGTGTGCCCCTTGTCTTAAATAGACTGTCTTTATCTACCCTATCAATTCCCTTGAGAATTTTGAATGTGATGATCATGTCCCCCATAACTCTTCTGTCTTCCAGCAAAGTGAGGTTTAATTTCCGTAGTCTCTCCTCGTAGCTCATACCTCTCAGCTCGGGTACTAGTCTGGTGGCAAACCTTTGAACCTTTTCCAGTTTGTTCTTATTCTTGACTAGATATGGACTCCATACTGCGGCTGCATACTCCAGGATTGGCCTGACATATGTGGTATACAAAGTTCTGAATGATTCCTTACAAAAGTTTCTAAATGCCGTTCTTATGTTGGCCAGCCTGGCATATGCCGCTGATGTTATCTTCTTGATATGAGCTTCAGGGGACAGGTCTGGCGTGATATCAACCCCCAGGTCTTTCTCTCTCTCGGACTCTTGAAGTATTTCATCTCCCAAGTGATACCTTGTATCTGGTCTCCTGCTTCCTACCCCTATCTTCATTACATTACATTTGCTTGGATTAAACTATAACAGCCATTTGTTCGACCATTCCTGCAGCTTGTCCAGGTCTTCTTGAAGCCTCAAGCTGTCCTCCTCTGTCTTAATCCTTCTCATAATTTTCTTAATCCTTCTCATAATTTTATGTGTGTGAGTGTGTGTGTGTTTGGTGTGTGTGTTTGTGTGTGCGTGTGCGTGTGTGTGTGTTTGTGTGTGCGTGTGCGTGTGTGTGTGTGTGTGTATGGTGCATTCATTATGAGTGTGTATGTATTTGGTGGGCGTTCATTATGTGTTTGTGTTTAGTATATATATGTATATGCATGTATGTGATGTGCTTTTGGTATATTTGTGTGTATTTGGAGTGTGAATATGTCTTTAGTGTATGTGTTTGGTGTATGTGTACGTGTGTGTGTTTTGTTTGCATCTGGGATGTGTGTGTGTGTTTTGTGTATGTTTGGTGAGCATTTGGTATATGTGTGTGTTTGTTGTATACATGTGTTTAGTGTACTCACCTAGTTGTACTCACTTAGTTGTGCTTGTGGGGGTTGAGCTTTGGCTCTTTTGTCCCACCTCTCAATTGTCAATCAACTGGTGTACAGATTCTTGAACCTACTGGGCTCTATCAAAATACATCACTGATTCTACGGAGACCTCACTACGCTGAAACACTACTTTTACTACGCAAAAACACTACTCTAGCTACATGAAAACTTTCCTCTTACTACACCAAAACACTACACTCACTATGACAAACACTATTCTCACTTTGCCAAAACACTACTTTTGTTGGGAAATAAACCAACATTTAATTGTCATCTGAATGCTAAGCACATCATTTACTAACATTACTAACTTGTAGAACTAACTGAAAATAATTTTTTTCCCTACTGTGTACTTTTTGCCAAATTCTTCCTACTTGGCATGGCGATATTGCATCAGACAACTCCGCAGAGGCATAAATACTGTCTACTGTCATGTGGGGTGGGCTGGGGCTCTGATAGCGAGGGGGTTGCTAGGGGCTCAGGAGACAGAATACTCATTCTCTCAGATTTACGTGATTCGCCAGAGTCACTTAGTCCCACAGGAGAGGACCAGTAATACCCACCACTGCAGGTCTTCACTCCCACCACCAGGGGTGCCACTGATTTACCCTAGGAGCCCTTCAGTCAACCACGGGGAAACTGCTGTTAAGTTAATTAACAATTCCGGCCTAGACCCACGGAGGAGTTACGGAAGACTCAGGCTTACCTTTTAACAGCCTTTCCCCTGAGTCTCGTCTGCCAGACAAAAGTTGCAGAAATTCCTTACCCACCTGCCTTCTCTGTCTTCAACAACATGGTCGCCAGCTGGGTTGATATCTCTGCACCCCAGCAGTGTAGTTCAGTGGGTGCACTCTATATTGCTTCTTGCCAAAGTGTTCCTAATCATACCGATTTGACACTGGACTGACAGCCCAAGGAACACTTCTATAAAAGTCTGTGCTGCTTTACTTCTATAGAAAACGTAATGTTCACTAGGTGGGACAATGATATCTCTCCTGTATGCTCATAGAGATTATTATGGAGGCACACCTAAACACAATGATAAAATGTGATATTTACTAATATAAGCTACATGATCATATGCACAAGTAATAATAGAAATCGATATTAAGCATAAATAATCTGGAGATCGTCGGCCATTCTTCTCTCACGACCTCCTGTGATTCCTTCAGCAGTGCAGATTTAAAAGGGGGTCTCACACCCTCTCACAGAGGGGGGGCCGCATCGTCCACGTCGGCCACCTCCTCTCCAATTGCCTCAACGTACACACACACTGTCCTCTTCAACAGTCCTGGACGCAAGCTGCCTTACAGCATATCCTAATACTAATGTATCAATGTTATATGGAAACATGCATATATAAAAATCGTGGCGTATCTAGCCTACTCAACAAAGGGATAATGGGAGGGAAATTGATCTACCTTACATTCCTGGCTCACGACGCCTGTCCCTTGACGGTGTAAGGTTCTCACGCTTCCTGAGTCGGTCCTTGACGATCCAGGAACTTGCCACAAGTCCTCAGGTGTCATGACTACTACTACGACTACTGTCAACACTATTCTCACTACACCAAAACACTACACTCACAACGCCAAAACACGATGCTCACTACACCAAAACACTACTCTCGCTACGCCAACACAAATAAAACATTCACAATATTAAATCTCTGCCCGCACAGTACCATAACACTACTCTCACTACACAAAAACACTACTCTCATTAGGCTTAAACACTACTCTCACTACGCCAAAACACTACTCTTACTTCATAAAAATATTACTCATGGTCCCTGACATGGACCCCGTGGCCCTTGACATGGACCCCATGGCCCTTGACATGGACCCCGTGGCCCTTGACATGGACCCCGTGGCCCTTGACATGGACCCCGTGGCCCTTGACATGGACCCCGTGGCCCTTGACATGGACCCCGTGGCCCTTGACATGGACCCCGTGGCCCTTGACATGGACCCCGTGGCCCTTGACATGTACCCCATGGCCCTTGACATGGACCCCGTGGCCCTTGACATGGACCCCGTGGCCCTTGACATGGACCCCGTGGCCCTTGACATGTACCCCATGGCCCTTGACATGGACCCCGTGGCCCTTGACATGGACCCCGTGGCCCTTGACATGGACCCCGTGGCCCTTGACATGGACCCCGTGGCCCTTGACATGGACCCCGTGGCCCTTGACATGGACCCCGTGGCCCTTGACATGGACCCCGTGGCCCTTGACATGGACCCCGTGGCCCTTGACATGGACCCCGTGGCCCTTGACATGGACCCAGTGGCCCTTGACATGGACCCCGTGGCCCTTGACATGTACCCCATGGCCCTTGACATGGACCCCGTGGCCCTTGACATGGACCCCGTGGCCCTTGACATGGACCCCCACCAGGAGGACATACTCTGCACATCAAACGGAACACAGCTGGAGAGCCAGCTAGATCATGTACGAGAACTACTGACGAAGCTGCTGGGGATGGTGTTGCGCAGCGTGACATGAGAGAGATAATAGACGGGCAGCGTAGGAAGGTTGGGCACAAACTGGAAGATTTTGATAGCGGCGGACCACTGACCCTTCACGAGGTAGCTGGCATTATCTTTATTGTATTGCTCTTTCTCATCGCCCACAACAAGTGAATCTTGGCGTGACAGTGCCATCAAATAAGTGTTGTGGAGCGTGACTTGTGTCAATGTGTGTGTGTGTGTGTGTGTGTGTGTGTACTCACCTAGTTGTACTTGCGGGGGTTGAGCTCTGGCTCTTTGGTCCCGCCTCTCAACCGTCAATCAACAGGTGTACAGGTTCCTGAGCCTATTGGGCTCTATCATATCTACACTTGACACTGCGTATGGAGTCAGCCTCCACCACATCACTGCCTAATGCATTCCATTTGTCAACCACTCTGACACTAAAAAAGTTCTTTCTAATATCTCTGTGGCTTATTTGGGCGCTCAGTTTCCACCTGTGTCCCCTTGTGCGTGTGCCCCTTGTGTTAAATAGCCTGTCTTTATCTGCCCTATCAATTCCCTTGAGAATCTTGAATGTGGTGATCATGTCCCCCCTAACTCTTCTGTCTTCCAGCGAAGTGAGGTTTAATTCCCGTAGTCTCTCCTCGTAGCTCATACCTCTCAACTCGGGTACTAGTCTGGTGGCAAATCTTTGAACCTTTTTCAGTTTAGTCTTATCCTTGACTAGATATGGACTCCATGCTGGGGCTGCATACTCCAGGATTGGCCTGACATATGTGGTATACAAAGTTCTGAATGATTCTTTACACAAGTTTCTGAATGCCGTTCGTATGCTGGCCAGCCTGGCATATGCCGCTGATGTTATCCGCTTGATATGTGCTGCAGGAGACAGGTCTGGCGTGATATCAACTCCCAAGTTTTTTTCTTTCTCTGACTCCTGAAGAATTTCCTCTCTCAGATAATACCTCGTATTTGGCCTCCTGCTCCCTGTACCTATCTTCATTATATTACATTTGGTTGGGTTAAACTCTAACAACCACTTGTTCGACCATTCCTGCAGTTTGTCTAGGTCTTCTTGAAGCCTCAAACAGTCCTCTTCTGTCTTAATCCTTCTCATAATTTTGGCATCGTCCGCAAACATTGAGAGAAATGAATCTATACCCTCCGGGAGATCATTTACATAAATCAGAAACAAGATAGAACCGAGTACAGAGCCCTGTGGGACTCCACTGGTGACTTCACGCCAATCGGAGGTCTCACCCCTCACCGTAACTCTCTGCTTCCTATTGCTTAGGTACTCCCTTATCCACTGGAGCACCTTACCAGCTACACCTGCCTGTCTCTCCAGCTTATGTACCAGCCTCTTATGCGGTACTGTGTCAAAGGCTTTCCGACAATCCAAGAAAATGCAGTCCGCCCAGCCCTCTCTTTCTTGCTTAATCTGTGTGACCTGATCGTAGAATTCTATCAAGCCTGTAAGGCAAGATTTACTCTCCCTGAACCCATGTTGGCGATTTGTCACGAAGTCCCTTCTCTCCAGATGTGTTACCAGGTTTTTTCTCACGATCTTCTCCATCACCTTGCATGGTATACAAGTCAAGGAAACTGGCCTGTAGTTCAGTGCCTCTTGTGTGTCGCCCTTTTTGTATATTGGGACCACATTCGCCGTCATCCATATTTCTGGTAGGTCTCCCGTCTCTAGTGACTTACTATACACTATGGAGAGTGGCAAGCAAAGTGCCTCTGCACACTCTTTCAGTACCCATGGTGAGATCCCATCTGGACCAACAGCCTTTCTAACATCCAGATCCAGCAGGTGTCTCTTGACCTCCTCTCTCGTAATTTCGAACTCTTCCAAGGCCGCCTGGTTTACCTCCCTTTCTCCTAGCACAGTGACCTCACCCTGTTCTATTGTGAAGACCTCCTGGAACCTCTTGTTGAGTTCCTCACACACCTCTCTGTCATTCTCTGTATACCTGTCCTCGCCTGTTCGAAGTTTCAATACCTGTTCTTTCACTGTTGTTTTCCTTCTGATGTGACTGTGGAGTAGCTTTGGTTCGGTCTTGGCTTTGTTTGCTATATCATTTTCAAAATTTTTCTCTGCTCCTCTTCTCACCCTGACGTACTCATTCCTGGTTCTCTGGTATCTCTCTCTGCTTTCTGGTGTTCTGTTATTCCGGAAGTTCCTCCACGCCTTTTTGTTCAGTTTCTTCGCTTCCATACATGCCCTATTATACCATGGATTCTTCTGTTGCTTCTCGGATTTTTCCCTTTGGGCCGGGATGAACCTGTTTTCTGCCTCCTGACACTTTTGGGTAACATAGTCCATCATACCCTGTACAGACTTGTCTCCGAGGTCTGTGTCCCAAGGTATTTCACTTATGAAACTTCTCATCTGTTCATAATTCCCCTTTCGGTATGTCAGCCTTTTGATTCCTAGTTCTTTTTGGGGGGAGATAAGTCCTAGCTCTACCAGGTACTCAAAGTTCAATACACTGTGGTCACTCATTCCCAAGGGCGCTTCCATCTTAACTTCCCTTATATCCCATTCATTTAGGGTAAATATCAAATCAAGCATTGCTGGTTCATCTTCTCCTCTCATTCTTGTTGGTTCTTTGGTGTGCTGGCTTAGAAAGTTTCTTGTTGCCACGTCCAGCAGCTTAGCTCTCCATGTTTCTGGTCCTCCATGCGGGTCTCTGTTCTTCCAATCTATCTTCCCATGGTTGAAGTCTCCCATAATTAGTAGTCCAGATCCATTCCTGCTAGCAACAGAAGGTGCTCTTTCTATTATGTTAATGGTGGCCATGTTGTTTCTATCATATTCCTGTCTAGGTCTTCTGTCATTTGGTGGTGGATTATATATGACTACGACTATAATTTTTTTCCCTCCATTTGTTACAGTACCTGCTATGTAGTCACTGAAACCTTCACAGCCCTGAATATCCATCTCCTCAAAATCCCAGCCTTTTCTTACCAGAAGAGCTACACCACCACCTCTTCCTTCCCTCTCTTTCCTCATAACATAATAGTCCTGTGGGAACACTGCATTTGTTATCGTTTTCGTGATCTTTGTTTCTGTGAGGGCTATTATGTCTGGGCTTTCCTCTAGAAAACCCCTGTGTGTGTGTGTGTGTGTGTGTGTGTGTGTGTGTGTACTCACCTATTTGTACTCACCTATTTGTGCTTGCGGGGGTTGAGCTTTGGCTCTTTGGTCCCGCCTCTCAACTGTCAATCAACTGGTGTACAGATTCCTGAGCCTACTGGGCTCTATCATATCTACATTTAAAACTGTGTATTGAGTCAGCCTCCACCACATCACTGCCTAATGCATTCCATCCGTTAACTACTCTGACACTGAAAAAGTTCCTTCTAACGTCTCTGTGTCTCATGTGGGTACTCAGTTTCCACCTGTGTCCCCTTGTTCGCGTCCCACCAGTGTTGAATAGTTTATCCTTGTTTACCCGGTCGATTCCTCTGAGGATTTTGTAGGTTGTGATCATGTCTCCCCTTACTCTTCTGTCTTCCAGTGTCGTAAGGTGCATTTCCCGCAGCCTTTCCTCGTAACTCATGCCTCTCAGTTCCGGGACTAGTCTAGTGGCATACCTTTGGACTTTTTCCAGCTTCGTCTTGTGCTTGACAAGGTACGGGCTCCATGCTGGGGCCGCATACTCCAGGATTGGTCTTACATATGTGGTGTACAAGATTCTGAATGATTCCTTACACAGGTTCCTGAACGCTGTTCTGATGTTAGCCAGCCTCGCATATGCCGCAGACGTTATTCTTTTTATGTGGGCTTCAGGAGACAGGTTTGGTGTGATATCAACTCCTAGATCTTTCTCTCTGTTCGTTTCATTAAGTACTTCATCTCCTATTCTGTATCCTGTGTTTGGCCTCCTATTTCCACCACCTAGTTTCATTACTTTGCATTTACTCGGGTTGAACTTCAACAGCCATTTGTTGGACCATTCACTCAGTCTGTCTAGGTCATCTTGTAGTCTCCTACTATCGTCCTCAGTTTCAATCCTCCTCATAATTTTTGCATCATCGGCAAACATTGAGAGAAACGATTCTATACCCTCTGGAAGATCATTTACATATATCAGAAACAGTATAGGTCCAAGGACTGACCCCTGCGGTACTCCACTCGTAACGTCTCGCCAATCTGAGACCTCACCCCTCACACTGACTCGTTGTCTCCTGTTACTTAGGTAGTCCTGTATCCAACGGAGTACCTTCCCTTTCACTCCAGCCTGCATCTCCAGTTTTTTCACTAGCCTCTTGTGTGGCACTGTGTCAAAGGCTTTCTGACAGGCTTTCTGAAAGGCTTGTGTGTGTGTGTGTGTGTGTGTGTGTGTGTGTGTGTGTGTGTGTGTGTGTGTGCGTGTGTGTGTGTGTGTGTGTGTGTGTGTACTCACCTAATTGTCCTTGCGAGGGCTCAGCTTTGTCTCTTTGGTCCCTCCTCACAACTGTCAGTTAACTAGTTACCTGGTGTACAGATTCCGGAGCCTATTGGGCTCTATAAAATCAATATTTGAACCCGTGTATGAAGTCTGCCTCCACCACAACACTGCTTAATGCATTCCATTTGTTACCTACGCTGACATTGAACAAATTCTTTCTAATGTACATTTGAAACTGTGTATGGAGTACATCACTTCCTTTTGCATTCCACTTGTTAACTACTCTAACACTGAAAAAATTCTTTCTAACGTCTCTGTGGCTCATTTGGGTACTAAGTTTCCACCTGTGTCCTCTTGCCCGTGTTCCACCCGTGCTGAATAGTTTGTCTTTGTCCACCCTGTCAATTCCCCTGAGAAATCTGAAGATGGTTATAATGTCTCCCCGTACTCTTCTGTCTTCTAGGGACGTGAGGGTTAACTCCCGTAGCTTTTCCTCGTAGCTCATACCTCTCAGTTCTGGGAGTAGTCTGGTAGCGTACCTTTGAATCTTATGTAACTATGTCTTGTGTTTAATTAGTTATGGACTTCAGGCTGGAGCTGGATACTCCTGGATTGGTCTGACATAAGTGGTATTCAAGGTCCTGAACGATTCCTTACACAAGTTTCTAAAGGCAGTTCTTATGTTGGTCAATCTATCATATGCCGCTGATGATCTTCTTTTGATGGATTCTGGGGACAGGTTCGGTGTGATATCAACCCCCAGATCTTTCTCTCTATTTGGCTTCTGTAGGATTTCACCTTCCTGATGGTACCTTGTGTTTAGCCACCTGCTCCCTTCGCCTAATTTCATTACTTTACACTTTCCTGAGTTGAACTTTAGTAGCCATTTCTTGATCATTCCTCCAGTTTGTCCAGGTCATCTTTGTAGTCTCTGTCTATCTTCATCCGTCTTGATTCTTCTCATAACTTTTCCATCATCAGCAAACATTGAGAGGAATGAGTCTATACCCTCATGAAGAGCGTTTATATATATCAGAAACAGGATGGGTTCAAGCCCTGTGGGACTCCGCTGATGAATTCTTGCCCCTCTGATGTCTCCCTCTCACAGATATTCGTTGTTTACTTTTGCTTAGATACTCCCTAATCCACTGGATCACCTTACCTTTCACTCCTGCCTGTTTCTTCAACTTTTGTAACAGCCTTTTATGGGGTACTGTATCAAAAGCTTTCTGACAGTCCCAAAAAATCCAGTCTGCCCATCCTCCAGATATTCTATGAGCCTTTTGCTCACGATCTTCTCCACCACCATGCATGGTATACGATCTTCTCCACCACCATGCATGGTATACGATCTTCTCCACCACCATGCATGGTATACGATCTTCTCCACCACCATGCTTGGTATACGATCTTCTCCACCACCATGCATGGTATACGATCTTCTCCACCACCATGCATGGTATACGATCTTCTCCACCACCATGCATGGTATACGATCTTCTCCACCACCATGCTTGGTATACGATCTTCTCCACCACCATGCATGGTATACGATCTTCTCCACCACCATGCATGGTATACGATCTTCTCCACCACCATGCATGGTATACGATCTTCTCCATCACCATGCATGGTATACGATCTTCTCCACCACCATGCATGGTATACGATCTTCTCCACCACCATGCATGGTATACGATCTTCTCCACCACCATGCTTGGTATACGATCTTCTCCACCACCATGCATGGTATACGATCTTCTCCACCACCATGCATGGTATACGATCTTCTCCACCACCATGCATGGTATACGATCTTCTCCACCACCATGCATGGTATACGATCTTCTCCACCACCATGCATGGTATACGATCTTCTCCACCACCATGCATGGTATACGAGACAAGGGACTGGCCTCTAGTTCAGACCAGTTTCCCAGTGTGTATGGTATGTATGTGTTAGATCTCTCTCTCTCTCTCTCTCTCTCTCTCTCTCTCTCTCTCTCTCTCTCTCTCTCTCTCTCTCTCTCTCTCTCTCTCTCTCTCTGTCTCTGTCTCTGTGTCTCTCTCTATCTCTGTCTCTCTCTGTCTCTCTCTCTGTCTCTCTCCCTGTCTCTCTCTCTCTGTCTCTGTCTCTCTCTCTGTCTCTCTCCCTGTCTCTCTCTCTGTCTCTGTCTCTCTCTCTGTCTCTGTCTCTCTCTCTGTCTCTCTCTCTGTCTCTCTCCCTGTCTCTCTCTCTCTCTCTCTCTCTCTCTCTCTCTCTCTCTCTCTCTCTCTCTCTCTCTCTCTCTCTCTCTCTCTCTCTCTCTCTCTCTCTCTCTCTCTCTCTCTCTCTCTCTCTCTCTCTCTCTCTCTCTCTCTCTCTCTCTCTCTCTCTCTCTCTCTCTCTCTCCCTCTTTCTCTTTTTACTCTCTTTCCTCTATCTCTTCTGAATTAAAAAAAAAATACTATACCTAATAATTTCAATAATTAAATAATATGCATTAACTTTTGTGGAACGCTGCCTTTAAACTGGTAAATTATAAATGTAAAAGTGTTTAAAAAGTTGTGTCCCTCTGTTTCACTTTCGTTTTTGCAAATTCTAAAAAAAACGTTAATGAAACGTAATATAAAAATATGACTAGGCGAAAAATGCCGTATTTAAAACATTTTTACAACGATACATTATTTGCTGGGATGAAGGGAAGGAGGGAGGGAGGTAGAGTGAGGGGAAGTAGGGAGATGGAAATGAGGGAGGTAAAGTGAGAAGAGGAAGAGAGAGTGGGAGGGAAGGAGGATGAAGGGAGGGAGTGAGGTAGGGTGAAGGGAGGCACAGACACGCCGGGGTAAGTTAGGGTTAAGCCCCTCACCAACAACTCAACACCGGGGAAAGCCGGCTTAATCTGCACTTAATTATTGGATCATTGTCATGTTTATGATTATTAAATATGATTAATGCTGCACTTGATTATAGTGGCACGTGTGTGTGACATATATTTAGACCAGGATTAATGGAGAACTTTCCAAAGTATTAACAGGGCGGGGTTCGAGGCTCCCCTCGGTACTGTGGACACTGTACTGTGCTCCTGCCAGTGTAACACTGTCAGGGTAAGTGTACCACACCTGTGATGACCTACACCTGAACACCTTCCCTCCCACACCCCGGGGGGGAGGTACAGGGTCAACAACACACACACACTCAGCTAGGATACCACAACTGAGCAGACGATATTATTTGCACTTCCCTCCCTGCTCTTCCATCCCAGATCCCTCCTGCCCTCCCATCCCAGATCCCTCCTGCCCTCCCATCCCAGATCCTCCCCTGCCCTCCCATCCCAGATCCTCCCCTGCTCTTCTCTCCCAGATCCTCCCTGCCTGCCCATCCCAGATCCTCCCTGCTCTTCCATCCCAGATCCCTCCTGCCCTCCCATTCCAGATCCCTCCTGCCCTCCCTTTCCAGATCCTCCCTGCCCTCCCATCCCAGATCCTCCCTGCCCGCCCATCCCAGATCCTCCCTGCTCTTCCATCCCAGATCCCTCCTGCCCTCCCATCCCAGATCCCTCCTGCCCTCCCATCCCAGATCCCTCCTGCCCTCCCATCCCAGATCCTCCCTGCCCGCCCATCCCAGGTCCTCCCTGCTCTTCCATCCCAGATCCCTCCTGCCCTCCCATCCCAGATCCTCCCTGCCCGCCCATCCCAGATCCTCCCTGCCCGCCCATCCCAGATCCCTCCTGCCCTCCCATCCCAGATCCTTCCTTCCCGCCCATCCCAGATCCCTCCTGCCCTCCCATCCCAGATCCCTCCTGCCCTCCCATCCCAGATCCTCCCTGTCCTCCCATCCCAGATCCCTCCTTCCCTCCTATCCCAGATCCCTCCGGCCCTCCCATCCCAGATCCCTCCGGCCCTCCCATCCCAGATCCTCCCTGTCCTCCTATCCCAGATCACTCCTGCCCTCCCTTTCCAGATCCTCCCTGCCCGCCCATCCCAGATCCCTCCTGCCCTCCCATCCCAGATCCCTCCTGCCCTCCCATCCCAGATCCCTCCTGCCCTCCCTTTCCAGATCCTCCCTGCCCGCCCATCCCAGATCCCTCCTGCCCTCCCATCCCAGATCCCTCCTGCCCTCCCATCCCAGATCCTCCCTGCCCGCCGATCACAGATCCCGCCTGCCCTCCCATTCCAGATCCCTCCTGCCCTCCCATCCCAGATCCCTCCTGCTCTCCCATCCCAGATCCTCCCTGCCCTCCCATCCCAGATCCTCCCTTCCCGCCCATCCCAGATCCCTCCTGCCCTCCCATCCCAGATCCCTCCTGCCCTCCCATCCCAGATCCCTCCTGCCCTCCCATCCCAGATCCCTCCTGCCCTCCCATCCCAGATCCCTCCTGCCCTCCCATCCCAGATCCTCCCTGCCCGCCCATCCCAGATCCCTCCTGCCCTCCCATCCCAGATCCTCCCTGCCCGCCCATCCCAGATCCCTCCTGCCCTCCCATCCCAGATCCTCCCTTCCCGCCCATCCCAGATCCCTCCTGCCCTCCCATCCCAGATCCCTCCTGCCCTCCCATCCCAGATCCTCCCTGTCCTCCCATCCCAGATCCCTCCTTCCCTCCTATCCCAGATCCCTCCGGCCCTCCCATCCCAGATCCTCCCTGTCCTCCCATCCCAGATCCCTCCTGCCCTCCCATCCCAGATCCCTCCTGCCCTCCCATCCCAGATCATCCCTGCCCGCCCATCCCAGATCCCTCCTGTCCTCCCATCCCAGATCCTCCCTGTCCTCCCATCCCAGATCCCTCCTGTCCTCCCATCCCAGATCCCTCCTACCCTCCCATCCCAGATCCTCCCTGCCCGCCTATCCCAGATCCCTCCTGCCCTCCCATCCCAGATCCTCCCTTCCCGCCCATCCCAGATCCTTCCTGCCCTCCCATCCCAGATCCTCCCTGCCCTCCCATCCCAGATCCTCCCTGTCCTCCCATCCCAGATCCCTCCTTCCCTCCCATCCCAGATCCCCTCCGGCCCTCCCATCCCAGGTCCTCCCTGTCCTCCCATCCCAGATCCCTCCTGCCCTCCCATGCCAGATCCCTCCTGCCCTCCCATCCCAGATCCTCCCTGCCCGCCCATCCCAGATCCCTCCTGTCCTCCCATCCCAGATCCTCCCTGTCCTCCCATCCCAGATCCCTCCTGTCCTCCCATCCCAGATCCCTCCTGCCCTCCCATCCCAGATCCTCCCTGCCCGCCCATCCCAGATCCCTCCTGTCCTCCCATCCCAGATCCTCCCTGCCCGCCCATCCCAGATCCCTCCTGCCCTCCCATTCCAGATCCTCCCTTCCCGCTCATCCCAGATCCCTCCTGCCCTCCCATCCCAGATCCCTCCTGCCCTCCCATCCCAGATCCTCCCTGTCCTCCCATCCCAGATCCCTCCTGTCCTCCCATCCCAGATCTCCTGTCCTCCCATCCCAGATTCCTCCTGTCCTCCCATCCCAGATCCTCCCTGCCCGCCCATCCCAGATCCTCCCTGCCCGCCCATCCCAGATCCCTCCTGTCCTCCCATCCCAGATCCCTCCTGCCCGCCCATCCCAGATCCCTCCTGTCCTCCCATCCCAGATCCTCCCTGCCCTCCCATCCCAAATCCCACCTGCCCTCCCATCCCAGATCCCTCCTGCCCTCCCATCCCAGATCCTCCCTGCCCTCCAATCCCAGATCCCTCCTGCCCGCCCTTCCCAGATCCTCCCTGTCCTCCCATCCCAGATCCTCCCTGCCCGCCCATCCCAGATCCTCCCTGCCTTCCACCCTGTCACACCCTCCACCCTTCCCCACCCTCCACCCTGCCATACCCTCCACCCTGCCCCACCCTCCACCCTGCCCCACCCTCCACCCTTCCCCACCCTCCACCCTGCCCCACCCTCCACCCTGCCACACCCTCCACCCTTCCCCACCCTCCACCCTGCCATACCCTCCACCCTGCCATACCCTCCACCCTGCCCCACCCTCCACCCTGCCCCACCCTCCACCCTGCCACACCCTCCACCCTGCCCCACCCTCCACCCTGCCCCACCATCCACCCTGCCACACCCTCCACCCTGCCACACCCTCCACCCAGTCCCACCCTCCACCCTGCCACACCCTCCACCCTGCCACACCCTCCACCCTGCCCCACCCTCCACCCTGCCACACCCTCCACCCTGCCACACCCTCCACCCTGCCCCACCCTCCACCCTGCCACACCCTCCACCCTGCCCCACCCTCCACCCAGCCCCACCCTCCACCCTGCCACACCCTCCAGCCTGCCCCACCCTCCACCCTGCCCCACCCTCCACCCTGCCATACCCTCCACCCTGCCCCACCCTCCACCCTGCCCCACCCTCCACCCTGCCACACCCTCCACCCTGCCCCACCCTCCACCCTGCCCCACCATCCACCCTGCCACACCCTCCACCCTGCCACACCCTCCACCCAGTCCCACCCTCCACCCTGCCACACCCTCCACCCTGCCACACCCTCCACCCTGCCCCACCCTCCACCCTGCCACACCCTCCACCCTGCCACACCCTCCACCCTGCCCCACCCTCCACCCTGCCACACCCTCCACCCTGCCCCACCCTCCACCCAGCCCCACCCTCCACCCTGCCACACCCTCCAGCCTGCCCCACCCTCCACCCTGCCCCACCCTCCACCCTGCCCCACCTTCCACCCTGCCCCACCCTCCACCCTGCCCCACCCTCCACCCTGCCCCACCCTCCACCCTGCCACACCCTCCACCCAGTCCCACCCTCCACCCTGTCCAACCCTCCACCCTGCCACACCCTCCACCCTGCCATACCCTCCACCCTGCCACACCCTCCACCCTGCCCCACCCTCCACCCTGCCCCACCCTCCACCCTGCCCCACCCTCCACCCTGCCCCACCCTCCACCCTGCCCCACCCTCCATCCTGCCACACCCTCCACCCTGCCTCACCCTCCACCCTGCCATACCCTCCACCCTGCCATACCCTCCACCCTGCCCCACCCTCCACCCTGCCACACCCTCCACCCTGCCCCACCCTCCACCCTGCCACACCCTCCACCCTGCCCCACCCTCCACCCTGTCCCACCCTCCACCCTGTCCAACCCTCCACCCTTCCCCACCCTCCACCCTGTCCCACCCTAAACTCTGTCCCACCCTCCACCCTACCACACCCTCCACCCTGCCACACCCTCCAACCTGCCCCACCCTCCACCCTGCCCCACCCTCCACCCTGCCCCACCCTCCACCCTGCCACACCCTCCACCCTGCCACACCCTCCATTCTGCACCACCCTCCACCATGCCCCACCCTCCACCCTGCCACACCCTCCACCCTGCCTCACCCTCCACCCTGCCATACCCTCCACCCTGCCATACCCTCCACCCTGCCCCACCCTCCACCCTGCCACACCCTCCACCCTGTCCCACCCTCCACCCTGCCCCACCCTCCACCCTGCCACACCCTCCACCCTGTCCCACCCTCCACCCTGTCCAACCCTCCACCCTGCCCCACCCTCCACCCTGCCCTACCCTCCACCCTGCCCCACCCTCCACCCTGCCACACCCTCCACCCTGCCCCACCCTCCACCCTGCCACACCCTCCACCCTGCCCCACCCTCCACCCTGCCCCACCCTCCACCCTGCCACACCCTCCACCCTCCACCCTGCCCCACCCTCCACCCTGCCACACCCTCCACCCTGCCCTACCCTCCACTCTGCCCCACCCTCCATCCTGCCACACCCTCCACCCTTCCTCACCCTCCACCCTGCCATACCCTCCATCCTGCCATACCCTCCACCCTGCCCCACCCTCCACCCTGCCACACCCTCCACCCTGTCCCACCCTCCACCCTGCCCCACCCTCCACCCTGCCACACCCTCCACCCTGTCCCACCCTCCACCCTGCCCCACCCTCCACCCAGCCACACCCTCCACCCTTTCCCACCCTCCACCCTGTCCAACCCTCCACCCTGCCCCACCCTCCACCCTGCCCTACCCTCCACCCTGCCCCACCCTCCACCCTGCCACACCCTCCACCCTGCCCCACCCTCCACCCTGCCACACCCTCCACCCTGCCCCACCCTCCACCCTGCCCCACCTTCCACCCTGCCACACCCTCCACCCTCCACCCTGCCCCACCCTCCACCCTGCCACACCCTCCACCCTGCCCTACCCTCCACTCTGCCCCACCCTCCATCCTGCCACACCCTCCACCCTTCCTCACCCTCCACCCTGCCATACCCTCCATCCTGCCATACCCTCCACCCTGCCCCACCCTCCACCCTGCCACACCCTCCACCCTGCCCCACCCTCCACCCTGCCACACCCTCCACCCTGCCCCACCCTCCACCCTGCCCCACCCTCCACCCTGCCACACCCTCCACCCTCCACCCTGCCCCACCCTCCACCCTGCCACACCCTCCACCCTGCCCTACCCTCCACTCTGCCCCACCCTCCATCCTGCCACACCCTCCACCCTTCCTCACCCTCCACCCTGCCATACCCTCCATCCTGCCATACCCTCCACCCTGCCCCACCCTCCACCCTGCCACACCCTCCACCCTGTCCCACCCTCCACCCTGCCCCACCCTCCACCCTGCCACACCCTCCACCCTCCACCCTGTCCCACCCTCCACCCTGTAGATCCCTCCACCCTGCCCCACCCTCCACCCTGCCCTACCCTCCACCCTGCCCCACCCTCCACCCTGTCCCACCCTCCTCTCTGTCCCACCCTCCACCCTGCCACACCCTCCACCCTGCCCCACCCTCCCACCCTCCACCCTGCCCCACCCTCCACCCTGCCACACCCTCCACCCTGCACCACCCTGCCCCACCCTCCAACCTGCCATACCCTCCACCCTGCCTCACCCTACACCCTGCCATACCCTCCACCCTGCCATACCCTCCACCCTGCCCCAACCTCCACCCTGCCACACCCTCCACCCTGTCCCACCCTCCACCCTGCCTTACCCTCCATCCTGCCATACCCTCCACCCTGCCCCACCCTCCACCCTGTCCCACCCTCCACCCTGCCACCTCCTCTTCGCCTCCAATCCTTGTTTACTAACAAAAAATTTGCCAACATTAAACTTTTCTTCAGTTTTCTTCCCATTACCGTGTTGTTCTTCAGCAAAACTTTAATAATTGCTTCCCTTTGCCAGTGTTGCGGCGACTCTGCTCTTCCCCAAACAACACATTCTTCCAAATTCTCCTGCAAAACTCCAACACTTTTCCTCTGGAAATATCTTCTCGGGCTTGAGAACTTTTGCCGGAGTAGACATTTGCGTGAGAGATCTGACCTGGACTCTGGAGCTCCGCCTGAGGCTTCTCTCAGGTCCTAGAGTCCTGTGTGACTCTACCGGGTCACGGAGCCTCCTGGATCACAATGTGAGGTTCCCGGAGCTCACAGCTGTGTCAGGGTGCTCACAGGAGCACACATTCATGGTAGGGTGCTCACAGGAGCTCACAGCCGTCTTAGGGTGTTCAAAGGAGCATACATTCATGGTAGGGTGCTCATATGAGCATTCATTCGTACTAGGGGCGCTCACAGTATCCAACGTCTGTGCAAGAGTGCTCACAGGAGCCCCTATCCATTCCGGGGTACTCACAGGGAGGGGGAGATTATCAGGGAAAAGCACCAAGCCATTATGATTATATTGCCCTTGGAAGGGGTCAGGATAACGATTTGGGATGGGACGAGGGGAAGGAATGGTGCTCAGTCACTTGGATGGTCGGGGATTGAACGCAGACCTGCATGAATAGAGACCGTTGCTCTACCGTCCACCCCCAAGTGGTTGAAGGGAACTCACAGCAGCTCATATCCATGCCAGGGTGTTCATCGGAGCTCTCAGCTGTGCTGAGGTGCTCACCGGAGCCCTTAGAAGTGCGAGGGCGCTCACAGGATCCTGTAGCCATTACTGGGTGCTCATAGCCATGTTGGAGTGTTCTGTTATATAGCCTAGTTCAGCAAGGCTCGTGTACCTGTCAGCACAGGTAATAATTACAACATTTGACCTATCTAGGAGTTAATAATACTATGGCGTTTTAAGGAACACCAGTATGCTACTGGTAGACACAATTTAATAATGAATTTATATATATATATATATATATATATATATATATATATATATATATATATATATATATATATATATATATATATATATATATAAAAGCCTTACCACAGCAAGTTGTGCAGCAGAGAGAGAACCCCGTTACCTAATGTCCCGCAACTCTGATGAGCCTGTCGGTCGCCCAGATGGAGTCACGGTGAACCCCTGGAAGAATGGTAGACAGTTGGTGTGGGACTACACTTGCGTTTCAACTTTAACCAATACCTATGGTGACTTCAGTGCTACACAAGCAGGAGGAGCTGCCAATCACCGGGAAGCGGCCAAGTCACGTAAATACAGAGACCTTGAGCACCACTACAATTTTGTCCCCATTGCCTCAGAGACATTTGGTGCCTGGGCTAAAAGTGCTGCTAGCTTTTTGAAGGAGTTGGGGTCTAAGCTCATCGAAACAACTAGAGACCCTAGAGCTGCCAGTTTTCTTTTTCAGCTCCTTAGTGTGGCGATCCAGAGAGGAAATGCTCACTACATCCATGGTTCCTGCCCGCCATCTGAGGAGCTGGAGGAGCTGTTCAACTTGTGACAAGCAGCCTTGTACCCTGCTTGTAATCAATATTGTAACTTTTTTTGTGTAATGACATTTTCAAATAAAGTTAGATATATAAATATATATATATATATATATATATATATATATATATATATATATATATATGTATATATATATATATATATATATATATATATATATATATTGGTAGTAGTCTTTCTTGTAAATATATGATGTTGAATATGACCAAAAAGGTAAGATTAATAATTCTAACAAATTTTCTCAATATTTCTTATGTTTTTCTTCAATGTCGGTGGTAATGGAAATATCAATTCTCCGAAAATCATTTTAATTTATGGTCTGACGCTTGAACGCGTTTCGTAATGGCTAATTACATTTTCAAAGACGTAATTTACACACAAATGCATCGTACTTATACTCAATTGGGTGAGGTCATAAGGTACAAAAGTTTTGGGGAAGTGAACAAACTTTTGACAAACACAAGGCAGAACACAAAACAATGGGTATAACTTGGATATGAGAACATAAGGATAGAAGTAACTGCAGAAGGCCTATTGGCCCATACTTCTTCTTGCTGCTTCCATATTGGTTCGGGGTCTTGAAGTGGGTAGAATATAGTTGTGCATTAATTGGCTGTTGATTGCTGGTGTTGACTTCTTAATGTGTAGTGCCTCACAGATGTCGAGCCGCCTGCTATCGCTGTATCTATCGATGATTTCTGTGTTGTTTGTCAAGATTTCTCTGGTGATGGTCTGGTTGTGGGAAGAGATTATATGTTCCTTGTTGGAGCCCTGTTATTTATGCATTGTTAATCGCCTGGAAAGAGACGTTGTTGTCCTGCCTATATACTGAGTTCTTTATGCTTACATTCCCCCAAGTGGACATTTAAAGGCATAGACGACGTTGGTTTCCTTCAAGGCGTTCTGCTTGGTGTCTGGGAAGTTTTTCATGAGTAGATTTGCTGTTTATTTGGTTTTATAGTAAATTGTCAATTGTATTTTCTGATTTTTGTCTGTAGGGATAACGTTCCTATCAACAATATCTTTCAGGACCCTTTCCTCCGTTTTATGAGCCGTCGAAAAGAAGTTCTTGTAAAATAGTCTAATAGGAGGGTACATGTGTTGTGTTGGTTGGCTCTTCAGAGGTTGCATGGTGTTTCATCTTTCTTTTTATGATATCTTCAACAAAATCGTTAGAGAAGCCGTTGTTGATTAGGACCTGCCTTACCCTACAGTTGGCTAACCTACTTGGGTGATAATTGAAAAATTTACGAGCTAACCTAAAGGTACATCCATTGACTCTGGTTTATCACTCAAATCATTTGTGTATGATTATATATGTCGTACCTAGTAGCCAGAACGCACTTCTCGGCCTACTATGCAAGGCCTGATTTGCCTAATAGGCCGAGTGATTTTCTTCATTTTTAATAAATTGTTTCCTATTGGTTTATTTTAAATATTATTATTATATTATATTAAGAACAAAAAAGTTATTTATTTACTTAGTATAGGTTAGGTTAAGATAGGTTATGTTAGGTTAGGTAGGGTTGGTTAGGCTCAGTCATATATCTACGTTAGTTTTAACTCAAATTTAAAAACAATTAGCTCATACATAATGAAATGAATAGCTTTATCATTTCATAGAAAAAAATTGAAAAAGATTGAAATTCTGGAAAACTTGGCTTATTAGGCAAATCGGGTCTTGCATAGTAGGCCAAGAACGGCGTTCTGGCTATTAGGTACAACATATATATATATATATATATATATATATATATATATATATATATATATATATATATATATATATATATATATATATATATATATATATATATATAATGTGTAGAATTATAGCCTAGTGATTGCAGAATTTTACGCCAGGCTACTCCATCAGTACTTGTTCAGCATTCTGAACAACCCAAGTACAAGCCCCACAAGGCTTATCCAGCAGGCCAGGCTGGAGCACCTACACAGGATGATTGCTTCAGAGCAAGCAGAGCCAGTACATCAAATAAATTGATAATATTAGGGATGATCTGGCTCTTTTTGAGAATAAATTTCAAGCCATAATAGATCCTTTCATTGAATTAATCAACGAGGTTAAAGCCTCACCCACTACAGCATCACCCAATATTATACCACCAGAAATTAAACAGTTCTCAGACAATTCATCCACAGTCTCTGTGGATTCTGAAAACCCAATACCTGAGGCTACTAAGTTAACATGCCTCCAAATTCATATTAATGGTGAAGCTGAACCAGAAGTTGAAAATGTAATTCAAAATAGCGACAGCACTAACTTTCCAGTCCAGCTTCCTAGGGATAATGCTGGCAATGAGAAAACTGTTATACTTCTAGTACTTCAATTGCTAGACTAACCTCAACCTGATCAGACTGCTGACTCATTACAATCCTTTAGCATGGAGTTCGAGTCACTACTAAGAACATTCAGTCTTAAATTTGACATAACCACTAGTGAGTGGATGACCAAAGTAGTCCATCAACGAAATTGTCCAGCGATTTACTAAATGAATTATACGCACATCAACAGAACACCATCCTGACAGTACAGGACATCACTGAAGGATTGCGTTCTATCATAGACAAACGACGTGAAAAATGAGGAAGTTAAAGGCTCTTGCGAACCTTCAGAAATAAAAAAAATAACAGTAAATTAAAGGGTAAAGCAACTACCCCAAATAAACATCAACCAATTACTTTCACACCAAGTTTCAGAAAATCTGGCAAGGCAGCAGAATCCTCCAAGCCTACTGAGTCAGCGACCAACCTAGATTGAGTATTATTCTCATCTCTATTTAAATTGGCAATCTTTCCTCAGATATAGCTGTCATATATATAGGATTACTGCCATTATGTAAGTGGCCTTTGACAGGAACAACTGTAGAGGAAGCTTGTCACCTAATAACATAGTGGAGGTCAGCCACACCCACAAAGCAGATCGACTGGCTTATTCATCCGTGTTCCTACTGATTGTTTAGGACAAAATCAGCCATAAATGATAAGGCCTCTCAATTTCAATTACTAATACATTTAGTTTAATACTGTAGTTTGATTGGCTACATATATATAACAATATAAACACCGCTAATGTGTAAAGAAGTCGATTTGTGAGAAAATTTGCAGAAATTCAGTCCGCTTAAACCTCATACAATTGCTATCGAATTATATAAATTATCATAAATATAAAATCTATATAAATTCATATAAATAAATAAATATAAACCTCACAAATCAGTTCTCTACAACATCTGGACCACACCAACACCTGCCCAGGGCCACATCAACACCTCCTTAGGGCCACACCTACACCACACCAGGACCCAGACCTAAACCACATCTGGACCACGCGTACACCTGCCCAGAGACACATTCTCCTGCCAAGGGCCACGCCTTCATTCAACCAGGACCACATCACGACCACACCAGGACCACACCAAGGCCACACCAGGACCACACCAAGGCCACACCAGGACCCACGTAGGACCACACTAGGACCACACCAGGACCATACCAGGGCCATACCAGGACCCACGTAAGACTACACTAGGACCACACCAGGACCACACCAGGGCCACACCAGGACCCACGTAAGACCACACTAGGACCACACCAGGACCACACCAGGGCCACACCAGGACCACACCAGGGCCACACCAGGACCACACCAGGACCACATCAGGGCCACACCAGGTCCCACGTAAGACCACACTAGGACCAAACCAGGACCACACCAGGGCCACATCAGGACCACACCAGGGCCACACCAGGTCCCACGTAAGACCACATTAGGACCAAACCAGGACCCACGTAGGACCACACTAGGACCAAACCAGGACCCACGTAGTACCACACTAGGACCAAACTAGGACCACACCAGGGCCACATCAGGACCACACCAGAACTACACCAGGACCACACCAGGACCACACCAGGGCCACATCAGGACCACGCCAGAACTACACCAGGACCACACCAGGACCACGCCAGAACTACACCAGGACCACACCAGGACCACACCAGGACCACATCAGGACCACACCAGGGCCACACCAGGATAAGTGACTCCACGTCCACGAAGGCTGCGGCCCGTGAGCCTCTCAATAGGACAACGTATTCCTTCAGCGACCTTAGGCTAAACACACTCGGTACATAGGGTGCCAACAACGAGTTGAGTCGCTAAGACAGCCTGTATGTGGGCGTTGGTATCTGGCTAAGTGGGTTCCCAGGTTTATGGGTGTTGACGTGTCCGTATGCGTAGCCGGGTTTGTATTCTCCAGTGATTTTTGATAGGTGAAGTCTGGACTTTGTCGCATTAAAGGTTTCTATCAATTTGTTTACTTTCGTTTTTAATTCGGCTGTTGTATCATTCGTGACCCCTCAGGAATTTTGTTTGATCGGAAAAACTGAGGATGAAGTTCAGTTTTGCAATGCATTCATTGGCCAATCATCAGCCAGATACCAAGAAAAACGCCTTGAAAGAGGTCAAGGTTGTCTAGGCCTTCAAATACCCACTTGGGAATTGTCAGCCACAACGAACTCAGTATATAGGCAAGACAACAATGTTTCTTACTAGGCAAATTAACAATGCACAAACAACAGGGCTCTATCAAGGAACATAATCACCACACACAATGAGACGATCACCAGGGATATTTTAACGAGAAACCCCGAAATAATTGATAGATACAATGACAATAGAAGATTATACATCAGTAAAGCACTGCATCCACCAGCCCCATTGCACACGCAAGTCCTACGACCTGAAACCCACCGATTCAAGATTTAAAAAATCCACTCAACCACCAACCACTGAAAAAAACAAGCACAGCTCTCCAGGAGAAACAGCGAGTGACTACTTAATCAACCACCATCGGCACTATGGCTACTCACCGACAGCTGATCAGGGGGAAAAAAACGAGCTCCCTACTAACCACCATGCATCAACTCCACATTCACCCATCACTTCTCATCACAATCAACCCCAAAATGGTTGGGCCACTTACCTGTAATCCCCTCCTCCTCCTCATACCCTAATCCTTTTCAAGTTTTCCTACATCCTCCTCCATCCTTCTCTTCCCGACTTACCAATCCTATGGTCTTGAAACTGCAAACTGTAAAGCACTGCATACCAAGTAATCTAGACTAGCAATCAATAACCAGCTAATACACAGTTACACACTACCCACTTCTAGACCCCGGGCCAACGCAGAAGAAGGACCGTATGACCCTGCAACATGAACGGAAGCAACCAGAAGAACATAAGTTGCCAATATGTCTCACACTCTGCTGATAGGCAGACGAGGAGTCACAATAACGTGGCTGAAATATGTTGACCAAACCACACACTAGAAATTCTTTAAGTCTATCATAAAGTGAACGGCCAGTTTCAACAAAGTATTGAAGAGGCCAAGACGAACAGGAAATAGAGTAGACCCCAGCAGCATTAGAAGCAGGAGGAGCAGTGTGAACTAGATTGCTACAAAGTGTGTTAATTTGTCGAAAGGCGAGATTTATGTCAAGAGGACGAAAGGTTTAGGATGAAAGAAATTTCGTTTTTTTGGGAAATGGGAAAAAAGAGATGAACTTTCCCCAAATCAAAACCGTTTTCAACACCAGACTCAAGGCTGGTGTTGACAACTGCCTTGATCGGCCGAAACGTTCATCTCCTTTTCCCATCTCTCTGAAGAATTTCTGCATATATATATATATATATATATATATATATATATATATATATATATATATATATATATATATATATATATATATGACAATGTCAGACCACGGAGGAAAAATGAAACAGGAAATTTCCTTAAGTACTTTCGTATATTAAATACATCTTCAGAAGGTCTGAAGATGTATTTACATCTTAAATACATCTTCACCTTCTGAAGATGTATTTAATATACGAAAGTACTTAAGGAAATTTCCTGTTTCATTTTTCCTCCGTGGTCTGACATTGTCACATTCTTAATCACGTGTTTATTTTCGTGATATACACACATATATATATATAACTGAAAACTCACACCCCAGAAGTGACTCGAACCCATACTCCCAGGAGCAACGCAACTGGTATGTACAAGACGCCTTAATCCACTTGACCATCACGACCGGACAAAATGAGGTGATAGCCGAAGCTATTTGAACCACCCCACCGCCGGCACTCGGATGGTAATCTTGGGCATAGCATTTTACCAAATCACTTCATTCTTTGGGGCACACGTGAGGAACACAAATGCGAACAAGCCTGAATGGTCCCCAGGACAATATGCAACTGAAAACTCACAACCCAGAAGTGACTCGAACCCATACTCCCAGGAGCAACGCAACTGGTATGTACAAGACGCCTTAATCCACTTGACCATCACGACCGGACAAAATGAGGTGATAGCCGAAGCTATTTGAACCACCCCACCGCCGGCAAGGATGGTAATCTTGGGCATAGCATTTTACCAAATCACCTCATTCTTTGGGGCACACGTGAGGAACACAAATGCGAACAAGCCTGAATGGTCCCCAGGACAATAACCCAAGCTATGCCCAAGATTACCATCCGAGTGCCGGCGGTGGGGTGGTTCAAATAGCTGCAGTCTACAAAGAATGAGATGAGAAAGCCTATTGGTCCATATTTCTTGATGCTTCTATATTGGAGCGGAGTCTTGAGGTGGGTAGAATATAGTTGTGTTATATAATTCTATATTCAACTATATTCAACTACACAACTATATTCTACCCACCTCAAGACTCCGCTCCAATATAGAAGCATCAAGAAATATGGACCAATAGGCTTTCTACAAACACTTCTATTCAATACCCATTGTTTGTGTTCTGTCTTGTGTTGATACTTTTAATACCCTATTAATATCCCCTCTTGTTCTGTCTTGTGTTAATGCCACATCACCCCTCCCACCTCACTCAAATGTAGATATAAAATCGGAGATACGTAAGTTCTATTCAGTTGTGTATTTGTGAACTAAAGTCTTTGAAAATGTAATAAGTTTTACGAAACGAGCCCGTGTCGCGTCAGACTAGAAATAAAAATGAATTTTGGAGAATTAATTTTTGATTTACCTCCAACAGTGAAGCGTAATGTACGAAAGATTGAGAAAATTCGTGTTAGAATTATTAATCTTACTTTTTCGGTCATATTTAATAATATATATATATATATATATATATATATATATATATATATATATATATATATATATATAATATATATATATATATATATATATATATATATATATATATATATATATATATATATATATATATATATATATAACATATTGGGAGCAAGTTTTCGCTAATACGCGTGTCATTAAACACAACAGAATTGTGACTATCATTAATTTTGTTTTGGATGTTTTCCCTTTTACGCAAATATTTTCTCTCATCCGGAGGGGGAAGAAACACTAGTTCCCTTAATCTTTCAACTTTATTGTTCACAGTTTCGTCAGCAGTGTGACTTCTTCAGGAGTACACTGTTGAATTGACAGCTATACTGAGCCAAGGTTATTGTTGTTTTAGGAAAAGCTGCTCAGAAATGGCCATCTAGCACGGGCTATAGTGAGCCCGTAACTGAGTTCCGTTATTCACGATAACCTTGTTACTGTGATATTTGGGTCAGAGGTTTGAATAAAGGTTGAGCTTTCCTTCTTTTCGCACTGGTTTTAGTCTTTTATTTTAGTAACATTATTTTTGTGGCGGATATAGATGCACAGTGTTCACTAATGTCTCATTCTTCAACTGCTTATCTAACCATTGTAGTTGCTGTAAATTTTGCATTCAATGCAGCTGCTCTTGTTGGTTGAATATTGAGTTTGATGCGCAGGGCTTCAGTTGCTTCACATTCTATTAGTGTAATCGTGGCGCCTCTGCATCTGTTCTATAGGTATTACATTCTTTAACTAAAGGCTTTATTACCTCGTAGCAGCATTTGTAGCGAAGTCTGTGTATGGCTACTACAATGTCTCTGGATATCTTTTTGTCAGGCTTGAAAGAGTAGTACCCTGTGGCTTGTTCGTATCACATCGAAGTGGGTCTTGCTTCCACTACTTCGGCTCTGTGACGAGTTTTGATAGATGGGAGTATTTTCTTCTTGATTTGCTCCTTAATCTGTAACGCTTAATCTGTGAAGTGTGAGTACACCTCGCTCTACGATTCACTAATCATTGGGAACGCCGAAGCGCTGCGTGAGGCGATTGTTGCCTGACTCCGGCTTCTAGCAGTCTGCCAGGTCTTACATCTTCCCTCTGTGTCAGTGGAGGACCATCGAACTAACCCGTCCTCTTACAAATTACGTCGCTCTTCGCTTGTATGCGCTACGGCCAAAAAAAACCGTAATATGAAAAGGAAAATTCATTGAAAATAAATTTTAGATTTTTTTTTGTTTGTTTCCAAAACAGCAAGTTAAGGGTCCTCTGGTAGGTTAGGAGGGCAGGAAGTTATCCTAAGGTTTAAAACGTCATGAAACCCGTTAATTTAAAGTTTCCTCTCCTAACCTAACAGCCTAAGTCAGAGGACCCAAAACAGAAAACGGAATAGAAACTCACTTTCGCGAGCACATCCCATTTTCAGTTTCGTCCTTGTTTAGCCTTAGTGCGCATATGAGGGAAAAGCGACGTAATTTGTAGGAGGACAAGTTGATCGAACACCTGGGTGCTCGAAGTCCAGTTCCTCTGGATGTTGACTACGGCTTCCGTGTGGCCACAGCCTCAAGCGTACGAAGCCTCCTACGATCGTTGGTGTGTGTGAATATTGTCGTATCTTTCACTATGTCTTGGGACATTACGTTAGGCTTGCTGACAGCACGCCTAGTGTTATCACGGAGGTTATAAGCTGTTATCTTACCTTAGTGTCACGTGACTGCATTATATACTGTCATATTCGTAATATATCCTTGTCATGGTTCCTTGGAGCTAGGACAAGGCTACTTGCATAAAAATATCCTCAGTAATCCTGCCTGCAGCCTGTTATGATTCAGTCCCTCTTACCCTATCCCCCGAACACCCATCCCACCCTTCCCTAGAGTGACCCTAGAGAAGGCTATTGTATCCCCCCCCCCCCCCCCCAACCAATTACAGTCAAAGGCTTCCTCATGCATCAAACCCCTCCTCTCCTCCCCTGGCGAAAGTTAAGGCTCATCTTTTGCCCAGTGATACAAGACTCGTGCCCGGGGCGGTCACCTCACCACCAGAATACATGACATAAACAAATGAACAAACCTGTCCGCTAAATAAGGATAGATGATGAGCCTCCATGTTACACGGTGTGACTGTGTGACTGTACTAGAGAGTGGGCACACAGTCACGTACCCATGTTACACGGTGTGACTGTGTGACTGTACTAGAGAGTGGGCACACAGTCACGTACCCATGTTACACGGTGTGACTGTACTAGAGAGTGGGCACACAGTCACGTACCCATGTTACACGGTGTGACTGTGTGACTGTACTAGAGAGTGGGCACACAGTCACGTACCCATGTTACACGGTGTGACTGTGTGACTGTACTAGAGAGTGAGCACACAGTCACGTGCCCATGTTACACGGTGTGACTGTGTGACTGTACTAGAGAGTGAACACACAGTCACGTGCCCATGTTACACGGTGTGACTGTGTGACTGTACTAGAGAGTGGGCACACAGTCACGTACCCATGTTACACGGTGTGACTGTGTGACTGTACTAGAGAGTGGACACACAGTCACGTACCCATGTTACACGATGTGACTGTGTGACTGTACTAGAGAGTGGGCACACAGTCACGTACCCATGTAGCGATAATGAGGACACTGACCATCCCAGCACATACAAACCTCACTTATGAAGACATTATAAGAGGTAATTTTCCATTCGCCACAAACACGAGGACTCAGGGAGTGACGTGACTCAAGAACATAACCGCTCCAAATGGTATCATAAAGACATATAAATATGGTGTAAATATATCAACACAAAGTAGAACTCGACACAATGTATATAAATTGGACAAGATAAGAAACATTAAGGACCTGGGTAAATACTGGCTTGGAAACAGCGTCGTTGAGTTATCGTATAGACGAGCAGGAACCATAATGGCCTTAGGACTCGAGTATTGTTTCAGGCGAAGGCTACACGTATATATGGATGAGTTTGGGAGAGTATAAATAGTTGCTGTCACGTTTAAGGTGTGGTGCGTCCCAGGGTGGTGCGTCCCAGAGTGGTGCGTCCCAAATGGTGCGTCCTAGAGTGATGCGTCCCAGGGTGGTGCGTCCCAGAGTGGTGCATCCCAGAGTTGTGCGTCCCAGAGTGGTGCATCCCAGAGTTGTGCGTCCCAGAGTGGTGCATCCCAGAGTTGTGCGTCCCAGAGTGGTGCGTCCCAGAGTTGTGCGTCCCAGAGTGGTGCGTCCCAGAGTGGTGCGTCCCAGAGTGGTGCGTCCCAGAGTTGTGCGTCCCAGAGTGGTGCGTCCCAGAGTTGTGCGTCCCAGAGTGGTGCATCCCAGAGTTGTGCGTCCCAGAGTGGTGCATCCCAGAATTGTGCGTCCCAGAGTGGTGCATCCCAGAGTTGTGCGTCCCAGAGTGGTGCATCCCAGAGTTGTGCGTCCCAGAGTGGTGCATCCCAGAGTTGTGCGTCCCAGAGTGGTGCGTCCCAGAGTTGTGCGTCCCAGAGTTGTGCGTCCCAGAGTGGTGCGTCCCAGAGTTGTGCGTCCCAGAGTGGTGCGTCCCTATAAGCGTCTAGCGCCCATATTAAGAATGTTAGAGTGCATGCACTCCTGTGTACTCCCTGAAAGCAACTGGAAGGAAAATGATAGAGTGCTTTCTTCTATCAACCATGTGTATTCTAGCAGGAAATTTGCATACCCCTCACAGCTGTGTGAAGGGAGGTAGTGTGAGGGGTGGTAGCGTGAGGGGTGGTAGCGTGAGGGGTGGTAGCGTGAGGGGAGGTAGTGTGAGGGGGAGGTCGTGTGAGGGGAGGTAGTGTGAGGGGAGGTAGTGTGAGGGGGAGGTCGTGTGAGGGGAGGTAGTGTGAGGGGAGGTAGTGTGAGGTACAAGTAGTGTGACGTAGAGGTAGTGAGAGGGGAGTTTGTGTGAGGGGAGGAAGTGTGTGGGGAGTAGTGTGAGGGGAGGAAGTGTGAGGGGAGGAAGTGTGAGGGGAGGTAGTGTGAGGTAGAGGTAGTGTGAGCGGAGGAAGTAAGAGGAGAGGAAAGGAGTTAGTATGGGTTGGAAGGGAGGTTCTGGACGGGGGGGGGGGGGGGTGCATGCCAGGAGGATGCAGAGGAAAGCCCTCAACCACTTGTGTGTTGATTGGATGTAGAAGAGAACTGGCCGTAATGGTAGACTAATTAATCCCAAACACTTTTACTCTGATTGGAAGCAAGACAAGAGGTTCTTCGTCAGTGATTGGATGAAGCGAATACTCACCATTATCCATGGTGGATAATTGATTTTACAGAAACTAAAGCCTATATTTAGTTAGATAGAAACTAGGCTACTGAATATATATAAATATATATATATATATATATATATATATATATATATATATATATATATATATATATATATATATATATATATATATATATATATATTGGTAGCAGTCTTTCTTGTAAAAATATGTTGTTAAGTATAACCGAAAACGTAAGATAAATAATTCTAACACGAATTTTCTCAATATTTCTTATGGTTCTTTTCACTGTCGATTTTAATTGAAAAATTAACTCTCCAAAATTCATTTTTATTTCTAGTCTGACGCGACGCTTGAACGAGTTTTGTTAGAACTTATTACATTTTCATAGAGTTTAGTTTACACACACAACAGTAACCAGTAAACACGCTAATCCGTCATACATATACTCCCATTTGGGTGAGGTGATATGGTGCATCAGTTTTGGATGAGGTGAACAAACTTGTGACAAACACAAGACAGAACACGAAACTATGGGTATTAATTGGATATGAGAGCATAAGAAAGGAAGTAACTGCAGAGCTCCTATGGTTCATACTTCCTCTTGATGCTTCTATATTGGTTCGGAGTCTTGAAATGGGTAGAATATAGTTGTTCATTAATTGGCTGTTGATTGCTGGTGTTGACTTTTTGATGTGTAGTGCCTCGCAGATGTCGAGCTGCCTGCTATTGGTGTATCTATCGACGATTTATGTGTTGTTTGTTAAGATTTCTCTGGTGATGGTCTGGTTGGGAGAGGAGATTATATATTCCTTTATGGAACCCTGTTATTTATGCATTGTTAATCGCCTGGAAAGAGACGTTGTTGTCTTGCCTATATACTGAGTTCTTTGGGGCTTACAGTCCCCCAAGAGGGCATTTGAAGGCATAGACGACGTTGGTTTCCTTCAAGGCGTTCTGCTTTGTGTCTGGAGAGTTTTTCATGAGTAGGTTGGCCGTTTTCTTGGTTTTATAGTAAATCGTCAATTGTATTTTCTGATTTTTGTCTGTAGGGATAACGTTCCTATCAACAATATCTTTCAGGACCCTTTCCTCCGTTTTATGATCTGTCGAAAAGAAGTTCCTGAAAAATAGTCTAATAGGGGGAGTACATGTGTACCCCCTATTATTATACTATGACGAATATGTCATCTACATAACGGCAATATACAAAAGACACTGTTCAACATAACAGGCCAATTACACCATATTAATCTTGGTTTGTAGAAAGGAGCTGCCTCGGATGGGCCAATAGGCCTTCCGCTGTTACCTTTATTCTTATGTGCTTCATCCCCCATTTATCCCCCATGTTTTTACCTTTATTCTCTTATCACCTGACCCAGTGCAGGTATAAATTAACCAGTTCTGTAAATTCTTTTCACTTGAGAATGAACCATGGAGGTTCGAGACGTTGTGCAAATTGTATAAATAAGTGTAATACATTCTATATTAATTCACTTTTTTTCTTCACCTTGAAATTACGAAAATGAGTTTTGGAGAACTCCTCTTTCAGCTAAGACCTGATGCTAAGAAAATAGTTAGAGGGATAGAAGCCCTAAATGAGAAGATAGTAAGAAGATAACAAATCGGAGTACTGACTCTCTCTAGATGGCTTTTTAGATCAATTAGTTCATCCGAGTCTTTTACTATAACGAATATGTCATCTACATAACGGCAGTATACAGTTGGTTTTTGTCTGCTACTGAAGACTCGATGGTTCCCATGTAAAAATTAGCAAATAAAACTCCTAAGGGGGAGCCCATTGCTACTCCGTCTATTTGTAGATACATGTCTCCTTGTGGGCAGATGAAAGGGGCTTCCTTTGTACATGCTTCGAGAAGACTTTTCAAGTGTGGCTCAGGTATGTCTAATTTGGGGGTGCTCTCGTCTCTATATGCTCTGTCCAGTATCATTCCTATGGTTGTGTCGACTGAGACGTTGGTAAATAGGGATGCGACGTCCAGGGAAGCAATGATTCCAACGGGCTGAGTAGATTTGATTAATTCTAGGAAATCTGCTGATGATTGTAGACTATACTTGCTTGGAGTGTTTGGAGTTAGGAGTTCGTTAAATCTTTTTGCCAGTGGCAAAAAGACTTATGTCTTATGACGCTTATGCGGACCGTGCTCTCAGCCACAGCTCAAGCAAGTCGATGAAGAACTTTGTAGGGTAAGGCAGGTCCTGGTCAACAACGGCTTCTCCAAGGGCTTCGTTGAAGACATCATAAAAAGGAAGGTGAAATGCCATGCAACCTCCGAAGAGACACCTAACACAACACCTGTACCCCCTATTAGGCTATTTTACAGGAACTTCTTTTCCACAGCTCATAAAACGGAGGAAAGGGTCCTGAAAGATATTGTTAATAGGAACGTTATCCCTACAGACAAAAATCAGAAGATACAATTGACGATTTACTATAAAACCAAGAAAACGGCCAACCTACTCATGAGAAACTCTCCAGACACAAAGCAGAACGCTTTAAAAGAGACCAACGTCGTTTATGCCTTTAAATGCCCACTTGGGGGACTGTAAGCCCCAAAGAACTCAGTATATAGGCAAGATAACAACATCTCTTTCCAAGCGATTAACAATGCATAAGCAACTGGGCTCCATAATCATATAATCTCATATATAGACATATAATCATATATAATCTCTTCATCATATACATAACATATAATCTCTTCTCACAACCAGACCATCAGAGAAGTCTTAACAAACAACACAGAAATCATCGATAGATACAGCGATAGCAGGCGGCTTGACATCTGAGAGGCACTACACATCAAGAAGTCAACACCAGCAATCAACAGCCAATTAATGCACAACTATATTCTACCCACTTCAAGACTCCATACCAATATAGAAGCATCAAGAGGAAATATGGGCCAATAGGTCCTTTGCAGTTACTTCCATTCATCCCTTTCATCTATACCCATTGAACCGTGTTCTGTCTTGTGTTGAAAGTTTGTTTTCACCTCATCCAAAACTGTTGTAACATATAACCTCACCCAAATGCGAGTATATAAGACAAAAGCTGTTTAAATATTAGCATAGTAAAACTCTGTTTAGTGTTTGCAAGTTACGGGGACCATCACAGGGGGGGGGGGGCTGGGTTTCCCTGTGATGGTCCCCAGATGGCATTGCAGGATGTGCAGAATACCCCCGTTGAAGAGCAGAGGTGCTACAGGTACTCTGAGAGAGCTCCCTCAACATCAGAGGCCCGAGACTGTTCAACACGCTTCTACTACATATAAGGGGCATAAATGGCAGACCCTGCACAGTGTTCAAGAGAGAGAACTGATAAGAACCTTCAAGGGATATCTGATCAACCAGGCTGTGACTCATGCGTCAGGCTGCGAGCAGCCGCGTCCAACAGCTTGGTTGACCAGTCCAGCAACCAGGATGCCTGGTCGAAGACCGGGCATCCTGGTTGCCCAGGCACGGGCAAGACGTGTCCCGGTTGATTTCGGGGCCGGCCCCCAGGCCCCGAAATCATCTCAAAGTAACCTCAAGGTAGGGAAAGAAACGATCAGAGACCCGGGCTCCGCTGGGTGTGATCCCTGCTTGTGTGCGTGTGCACTCGTCTAGTTGTACTCGCCTAGTTGTGCTTGCGGGGGTTGAGCTTCCGCTCTTTGGTCACGCCTCTCACAATCAACTGGTGTACAGAGGTTCCTGAGTCTACTGGTCTGTACCATATCTACATTTGAAACTGTGTATGGAGTCAACCTCCACCACATCACTTCCTAATGCATTCCATCTGTTAACTTCTTTGACACTGAACAAATAGTTATAATCTAATGTCTGTTGCTTCTTTGGGTACCATTGTAAGGTGGGAAGAGGATGGGGGGGATGGAATAGAAAATTAATATTATATAGAAAGGAAAACGAGTAAAGAAGAACAGCCTAGAGGGAGGGGATAGAGAGGAAAGGGGGGAAGGAGGGGGACGATAGAGGGGAGAGGAAGCATGTAAATGGAAGGGAGGATGAAATATTTAGTGAAAAGGTAAAATTGAGATAGAATTAGGGATGAAAAGAAAGGATTATAGGATAGTATTAAGGATGAAAGGATAGGATTAGTAGGAGAGGAAGAGAAGGGAGTAGAGCTGCCACTATTCATTAAAATATATTTTTTAGACGAGAAATGGAATTCATCTGTTATCTACAGTTATCAAATTGATGATAACATGCAATAGCATATATCTAAGATATTAGGATACTCAGAGAGTAATAACACGTAACGTGACTGCATCAGTGAGACAATAACGTGACTGCATCAGTGAGACAATAACGTGACTGCATCAGTGAGACAATAACGTGACTGCATCAGTGAGACAATAACGTGACTGCATCAGTGAGACAATAACGTGACTGCATCAGTGAGACAATAACGTGACTGCATCAGTGAGACAATAACGTGACTGCATCAGTGAGACAAGAACGTGACTGCATCAGTGAGACAATAACGTGACGGCATTCTCTCATTGATGTAGTCACGTTAGTGAGATTACTCACTGTGTATCGAAAGAGGAGCGAGAGCAGTAAACATTCATAGATGAGAGAGCCAGTGTTCATGGGGGGGGGGGTGTGAAATCCTGGTCAGGCATCAGTGGAAGCCTCGGGAAACCCTCGTCTGTTCAGTAGAATTCAAGGTTGCAATACTTATACCATGTCATGGCCTGGTCGTCTAGAGCGTGTGTGTGGGTACACCAACCGCCCAGGTTTGAACCCTCATCACGGCTCCTACGTATTTTCTCTTTATATATTAAGATATTAGATTCGTTGACAAGCATTTCAAACATGGATATTGACATTCATTTTATAATTATTCGGCATTTTGAATGCTACCATACATAACAATCTCAGAATTGATTGAATCCTCAATAGGAGTAGTCACTACACAGAAGTCGAGAAATCAATATGCCTGCCCCGGAGTTTCACAAACCTTAACAAGAAACACAGTTACACCACATTACTAACCACTCACCGGGTTCAATATCCCGATATGTTGATCTTCCTCGGCGACACTAGAGGTCCGTCGCCCGTCCCCTGCGGCGACCACCACGGACCAAGGCACGTGACCGGTCTGAAGCCTCGGCTCACTCGTCTCTCTCCACATAATCTTCTCTCTGGTCTGGTGACTTACACTGGACCCTCAGTTCACACTCTCCCTTCAGCCAACTTGTCCCCAGCTTGTATGCCCCTGGACCCCCAGCCTGTATACCCCTGGACCCCCGGCTTGTATCCGTTGGATATCAGACCAGAAGCTTGTAACTTCTGGGACATCTATTAGAGGTGGGGCTCACGTGACCCTACCTCGTCTCCCTGGCTGAGAGTTGTGGGTAGATCATCTTACAGCGTAAGGCCAGGCCGCATCCACAACTGTTACATCTCTCTTTCCCTTGGAATTAAAGCGAGTGAACCCTGCCTCACCTCCCCAGGTGCGAGAGGTGCGTGGGTCATCGTACAGGACTCACCACGACAGTTACACTTAGTCTCCACCTGTGTCCTCTTGTTCATGTTCCACCTGTGGTAAATAGTGTCTTTATTTACCCTGTCAATTCCTCAGAGAATTTAATTTGGGTGCATCATGTCTCCCTTAACTGTATTGTATTCCAGGGACGTAAGGCTTAACTCCCATAGCCTTTCTTAACTCATACCTCTCAGGTCTGGAATTAGTCTGGTGGCATACCTCTGAATCTTCTCTAACTTTGTCTTGTGTTTTACTAGGCATGGACTCTAGGCTGGAGCTGTATACTCCAGGATTGGTCTGGTATATGTGATATACAAGGTTCTGAATATTTCCTTACACACGTTTCTAAAGGCAATTATTGTATTGGCTTATCCAACATGTTGCTGATGACATTCTTTTGATATAGGCTTCTTGGGTCAGGTTCGGTGTGATATCAACCCCCAGATCTGTCTCTCTACTGGTGCTTTGTGTTCGGCCACCTGCTCCCTGTCTCTCTACTGGTGCTTTGTGTTCGGCCACCTGCTCCCTTCACTTTTCATTAATTTACACTTACCTGAGGTATATTTCAGTAGCCATTCATTACTTCAGTTTGTCAAGGTCGTCTTGTAGTCTCTCTCCACCTTTCTCTGTCTTTATCCTTCTCGTGACTTTGGCATCATCAGCAAACATTGAAGGGAATGAATCTACTCCCTCAGGAAGATCGTTTACATATATCAGAAACGGGATGGATCCCGGTACAGAACCCTGTGAGACTCTACTGGTGACATCCTGCCACTCTCAGGTCTCCCCCTCACAGTAACTCGCTGTTTCCTGTTGTTTAGATACTCCCTTATGCACTCTTACGTGTTAACATGTCAAAGGCTTTCTGGCGGTCCAAGAAAATGCAGTCTGCCCACCCTTCTCTTTCGTGTCTAATTTTTGTCACCTGGTCATAAAATTTTATTAAAACTGAGAGGCACGATTTACCATCCCTAAACCCATGCTGGTGGTGTCTTACAAAGCTCCTCTTCAGAGGTTCTATGAGCCTTTTTCCTTCACGATCTTCTCCATCGCTTTGGAGAATTATTCCAAGTTAGAGAAACCGGCCTGTAGTTCAATGTATTTCGTCTTTCACCTTTTTTTGTATATTGGGACATTATCTGTCTTTTAAGTTTCTATTAAGTATGTTCTTTCCAGTGACCAGTTATACACTTCAGAGAGTTGCACACATAGTGTTTCTGTACTCTCTCTTAATGAGGTGGTGAGTTTCTGCCAGGCCCAACAGTCATTGGCACGCGTGTGTATGCATGTATGTATGTATGTATGTATGTATGTATGTATGTATGTATGTATGTATGTATGTATGTATGTATGTATGTATGTACGTGTATATGTGTATGTATTTATTATTTGCTATTTGTGCCTGCAGAATCCAAAGGTTTTTGGACCCCGCCTTTCTAAGCATTATATTTTTCCTCTATTATGTCTACTACATATATTTCTCTTTAACACACACACACACACACATCACCACGAAGCTGCCCGTAGCAGCTGTCTAATTTCCAGGTACTGATAGGTGAACAGGGAGATACGAGATAGGAAAAATTGGTTTCTTTCATCACGGTGAAAGAAACTCTGCCCATTTGTTTCTGCCTCGGCCGGAAAACGAACCCAGGCCCTTAGGACTACGACCCACGAACACACCAACTTCCCGCCAAGAGTCACTACTGATCCAGGAACCATCACAGCACGGCACAGTATCTGATGGTTGGGTCAGACTCTCACAGTGATCATTAGTGTTGTGATCAAACATTTACTTGATTGGTGTTCAGCCCATCATCTCCAGCGTTCACTTCGTCACTAAACTGATGTACTAAATTGCCCGAACTTAACCTAACCCAGGACCCACGAAAAGAAAACGGAACGTCACATGAACTTTGCGTGCCGAGGGTATTTTTATTACATAAATTTTTGGCCACAATGGATTTATATGTCAAAATGCGATGTAGTACTAGTGCCCCCCCCCCCACTCTCTCTCTCTCTCTCTCTCTCTCTCTCTCTCTCTCTCTCTCTCTCTCTCTCTCTCTCTCTCTCTCTCTCTCTCTCTCTCTCTTTCTCTCTCTCTCTCTCTCTCTCTCTCTCTCTCTCTCTCTCTCTCTCTCTCTCTCTCTCTCTCTCTCTCTTTCTCTCTCTCTCTCTCTCTCTCTCTCTCTCTCTCTCTCTCTTTCTCTCTCTCTCTCTCTCTCTCTCTCTCTCTCTCTCTCTCTCTCTCTCTCTCTCTCTCTCTCTCTCTCTCTCTCTCTCTCTCTCTTTCTCTCTCTCTCTCTCTCTCTCTCTCTGTGTCTCTCACCCGCTGGTGTCGCTGTCACCCGTCCTCTAATTTTCACACTGAGTCAGAAATCAATGAATTTCCAAGAACGTGAAAAGGTTAATATCGAAACTCACTATTCATGACATCCCTCTGGCTCACTCACGGTCAAAGCGAAAACCATGAATAACCATGAATAGGAAGGAAGAGAAAAGCTGTGTAGTCCACACTGGGATGAATAACCTGACGAATACTTCTTGCGGGCACTTGGAGACAAAAATATCCTTCGGCGTTTGACCTAAATTTTGAGTTTGTTGTTGAAGAATTTTTAAAATTAGTTCACATGTGGTGCTTGGCGCATTGCTTGCTATTGGCCACACTACAGGAAGTGTGTTGTTACTTGTTATACTGGGTATATTCGTTATGACTGTGTCATATCATGGGTATATTCACTGCTACTGTGTCATATCATGGGTATATACACTGCTACTGTGTCATATCATGGGTATATACACTGCTACTGTGTCATATCATGGGTATATACACTGCTACTGTGTCATATCATGGGTATATACACTGCTACTGTGTCATATCATGGGTATATTTACTGCTACTGTGTCATATCATGCGCATATACACTGCTACTGTGTCATATCATGGGTATATACACTGCTACTGTGTCATATCATGGGTATATACACTGCTACTGTGTCATATCATGGATATACGTTGTTACTGTGTAATATTTAGGGTATATACACTCCTACAACATATGGCATCATGGTTATATATATATATATATATATATATATATATATATATATATATATATATATATATATATATATATATATATATATATATATATATATATATATAGTGACGGGAAAATGAAGGAGTGTAGATGTTCGGAAGTCCTCCTAATGGCTGGTGTCAATGCCTATCACATTAAAGAAAGAAAAAAGATCGACTACTTGGCTGTTGTCTGTGGTAGAGTAAGGGAAGACACGCAAAACACAGAGTATGAACAATGAAACTTTAATTAAACTGAAAGCAAATTAAAAACAAAGACAATACCTTGGCTATGTACAGTGCAAACAAACAAGTAAAAAAATATAATATAAAAATTAAGAACAGGGATGACGTTACTCTATAATATAAAGACAAAATGAAATAACAGGTGCTGAGAATAAAGCGCTAGCTGAGAAACATCCACCTGATAGACAGAGCGTATATCAGTTAGTTGTTCACGGCTTGAGAGCACAAGGATATTCTAACATCAATGGCTGGTTCAAGCCCTGACATCGACTTGGTAGAGGGCGCTGAGGTGCAGGTGTTCAGTCGGCGGGTCACCAATCAGAAGCAGGCAGGCTGGGAATGGTAGTTTGCTGGTTGATGACAGAGGCGAGCCGGCATGGAGGGAGTGTGGAGTAGGGGGAGTTTAGGGTACGTTTGCCTCCTGGTCAAAACGTTTTGTGCTACTGGTAGACGTATCGTGAAGGCAGCATTTTATTGTTGTATGTATATAAGTAACTTCATGTAGGGAAGAGCAGGTTCAATCTCTCTTGAAAGAGATTATCGTCACAACTCTCCCCCGAAGCCTGCTCTAATGGGTGAAGTTAAGTCTTCAGATGGTAGAGTGGTAGGTGTAGCTGCTTCTACCTCATAGACTCTGGAGAGGGCGTCTGCTATGATGTTGTCAGAACCCTTGATGTAGAAGATCTCCAGGTTGAAATTCTGCAGATACAAAGCCCATCGTAGAAGTCGTTGATTGTTGAATTGGGCTTGCTGCAAGAAGCGTAGGGGATTGTGGTCTGAGTAGATGGTGGTAGACCGAGCACATTGTAGGTAAGATGCAAAGTGCTGTAAATTCAGGACGATGGAAAGGAGTTCCTTTTCCGTTTATATTTAGCAGACAAAGAAGAAACTGACTACATCAGATGTGCGAAGTCGGCTGACACCTACAGCCTCATCCACCGGCTTACACCAGAACCACCTTCCAGTAAGAAGTCTTGGTATAGTTATGATAAAGTGAGTACAGATCAAGCGAGCTCTCAATTATATTGTAAGTATTGCAAACTCTATGGACATACCACGTTTATATTTAGTTTGGGGGGAATTGGGGGGGAACACGAATATTTGGGGGGAACACGTCTCAAGAATTCCTCAACTAGCATGAGGTTGACGAGTTCTGAAAATGTAGAGACATGAGCTGCTTCCAGCCATTTCATGAAATATCTTTTCTTTGTATTGGCAAATTCTAGAAAGGTGGTGGTACTTGCCTTAAGATGGTCACGGAATTTTCGTCTGTAGCTTTCGGTGGAGAGAAGGTAGGCGTCCAACACTGCTTGCTTCAGGGTCTGGTAGTCATTCTCAGACGCTAAGGTACTGAGAGTAACTGCAGCTCTACCTGTGAGATGCACTCTGAGAAGGGTAAACCATTGCTCTGCAGGCCAGCTAAGTTTTTTAGCTAGGGTCTCAAAAGTGGTGAAAAATACATCGATCTCTGTCTCAACGAATGGTGGCATTAACTTACTTGCATGGGAGACATTGAAACTTAAGGGAAGACTAGCGGTAGCTTGTTGGCGCTGAGTGTGGTGTGTAGTTTCCAACGTGAGTTCTTGTTGACGACATGCTAGAGCCATATCGGCTTGCTTCTTATCATGCTCGCGTTGCATCTCCAGGTGATGTTGTCTTGCTTCAAGCTGTTCTCGCTCACTCTCTTGGAGTAGGGCCATCTCCCGTTCCTTTAGGGCCACCTCGCGTTCTTGTTGTTCTTTCTTTATGGCCGCCTCACGTTCTTGTTCTTCTTTCCTTAGGGCAGCCTCTTCTTTCTTTAGGGTCATCTTGCGTTCCCTTATTTGGAGAGCTTCTTTTTGTTGTTGTCGCTCAATGTTTGCTAGTTCGAGCTTCAATTTTATAGCTGCCAGCGCATGTTTATCTGCAATAGAATAATTTTCGTGAGTGTCAGAGTCAATCTTCCCTTCATCTAAGAGGTGATCCAATATTAAATTGTGCAAGTCATTTTTGTTGGCTCCATGGGGAACATCTAGTTGATACTCGTGTGCAAGAGTTTGTAATTCGGTCCTCTTGGCACGACTTAAGTTCCTTATTTCATCTGCTGGATCGTTACGAAAAGCTTGGAGATGAAATATGTTGAAAAATAGTAAATAAATGTACAACGAATATACTTGTGATATGGAAGTGTCAGTAACAGGATGACGTGACAACTGGTAACTATCCTGTGGAATTTTAATCGTTAATAATTAACGTTAATTTTAGTAGGGTAAATGATTAGTCAATCAAAACCACAGGAAATCTTGTACCTGGTACTCAATGTAAGAGAATAAGGGCAAGAAAATCCTACTAAATAAATGAAACCGATAGTTTCTAAAACAAATGAAACATTTAATTGTTTCAAAAGTGAATAAGGTAGTCCAAGAACGTAGGCATACCTTGCCGAGTCTCTATAGGACAGAAGCAGGGGTTTTCCCACTAAGTGAAATATGATACTTACAGAATTAGCGAACTTTGTGCTCTGAAAAAAGAAAGCTAATTCCCTACCTAAGTAAATATCATCATCTCTGACCGACGTGTAGGGGTGCGAGTGTCAACTGGTGATGAGAACTGCTGTTGAGGTCCCAACTCAGCAACTTAGTCAGTGCTAGAGGAACTATGGCTCTCTGTATCCTCCTTCGGTCGGATTGCAGAAGATAATGTGCTTTGACCCGAAGACAAATCAAAGTACCAGGGTACCAGAATGATGATCTGTCTGAGACTGAGAAATATCCTAGGGACAAAAGGTGGAATACACGAGTAATAACACTGACGGAGGGATGACCAATTAAGAGAATGACTGAGGCCTTCAGTCACCATGTAATCCAAAGTTATCCAACACTCACAATATGCTACTCTCGGAAAGCACAAAATACACAGAACCATATAAACATTAAAAGTAATGAAAATATTGAAAAGCAACTGTATCAAAGCCAAGTACACTTACCACAAATTGAAGTTCTAGTACTAGTACCTGAGTGAGGCTCCCGGACAGGCCCCCAATTAATGTGACGAGAAAATGAAGGAGTGTAGATGTTCGGCAGTCATCCTAATGGCTGGTGTCAATGCCTATCACATTAAAGAAAAAAAAAGATCGACTGCTTGGCTGTTGTCTGTGGTAGAGTAAGGGAATACATGCAAAACACATAGTATGACCACATCCGTGGTGTAGTGGTAAGACACTCGCCTGGCGTTCCGCGAGCGCTATGTCATGGGTTCGTATCCTAGCCGGGGAGGATTTACTGGGCGCAATTCCTTAACTGTAGCCTCTGTTTAATGCAACAGTAAAATGTGTACTTGGATGAAAAAACGATTCTTCGCGCAGGGGATCGTATTCCAGGGACCTGCCCGAAACGCTACGCGTACTAGTGGCTGTACAAGAATGTAACAACTCTTGTATATATCTCAAAAAAAAAAAAAAGTATGAACAATGAAACTTTAATTAAACTGAAAGCAAATTAAAAACAAAGACAATTCCTTGGCTATGTACATTGCAAACAAACAAGTAAAAAAATATAACATAAAAATTAAGAACATGGATGACGTTACTCTATAATATAATGACAAAATGAAATAACAGGTGCTGAGAATAAAGCGCTAGCTGAGAAACATCCACCTGATAGACAGAACGTATATCAGTTGTTCACAGCTTGAGAGCACAAGGATATTCTAACTTCAATGGCTGGTTCAAGCCCAGACATCGACTTGGTAGAGGGCGCTGAGGTGCAGGTGTGCAGTCGGCGGGTCACCAATCAGAAGCAGGTAGGCTGGGAATGGTAGTTTGCTGGTTGATGACGGAGGCGAGCCGGCATGGAGGGAGTGTGGAGTAGGGGGGAGTTCAGGGTACGTTTGCCTCCTGGTCAAAACGTTTTGTGCTACTGTTAGACGTATCTTGAAGGCAGCATTTTATTGTTGTATGTATATAAGTAACTTCATGTAGGGAAGAGCAGGCTCAATCTCTCTTGAAAGAGATTATCGTCACAATATATATATATATATATATATATATATATATATATATATATATATATATATATATATATATATATATAATTAAATATGACCGAAAAAGTAAGATTAATAATTCTAACACGAATTTTCTCAATCTTTCGTACATTACGCTTCACTGTTGGAGGTAAATAAAAAATCACTTCTCCAAAATTCATTTTTATTTCTAGTCTGACGCGACACGGGCGCGTTTCGTAAAACTTATTACATTTTCAAAGACTTCACAAATACACAACTGATTAGAACGTATCTCTGATTTTATATCTACATTTGAGTGAGGTGGGAAGGGTGATGTGGCATTAACACAAGACAGAACAGGAGGGGATATTAATAGGGTATTAAAAGTATCAACACAAGACAGAACAGAAACAATGGGTATTGAATAGAAGTGTTTGTAGAAAGCCTATTGGTCCATATTTCTTGATGCTTCTATATTGGAGCGGAGTCTTGAGGTGGGTAGAATATAGTTGTGCAATAATTGGCTGTTGATTGCTGGTGTTGACTTCTTGATGTGTAGTGCCTCGCAAACGTCAAGCCGCCTGCTATCGCTGTATCTATCGATGATTTCTGTGTTGTTTACTAGGATTTCTCTGGCGATGGTCTGGTTATGGGAAGAGATTATATGTTCCTTAATGGAGCCCTGTTGCTTATGCATCGTTAAACGCCTAGAAAGAGATGTTGTTGTCTTGCCTATATACTGGGTTTTTTGGAGCTTACAGTCCCCAAGTGGGCATTTGAAGGCATAGACGACATTAGTCTCTTTTAAAGCGTTCTGTTTTGTGTCTGGAGAGTTTCTCATGAGTAGGCTGGCCGTTTTTCTGGTTTTATAGTAAATCGTCAGTTGAATCCTCTGATTTTTGTCTGTAGGGATAACGTTTCTATTAACAATAACTTTCAGGACCCTTTCCTCCGTTTTATGAGCTGTGGAAAAGAAGTTCCTGTAAAATAGTCTAATAGGGGGTATAGGTGTTGTGTTAGTTGTCTCTTCAGAGGTTGCATGGCTTTTTACTTTCCTTCTTATGATGTCTTCGATGAAACCATTGGAGAAGCCGTTATTGACTAGGACCTGCCTTACCCTACAGAGTTCTTCCTCTGAAGAACTCTGTAGGGTAAGGCAGGTCCTAGTCAATAACGGCTTCTCCAATGGTTTCATCGAAGACATCATAAGAAGGAAAGTAAAAAGCCATGCAACCTCTGAAGAGACAACTAACACAACACCTATACCCCCTATTAGACTATTTTACAGGAACTTCTTTTCCACAGCTCATAAAACGGAGGAAAGGGTCCTGAAAGTTATTGTTAATAGAAACGTTATCCCTACAGACAAAAATCAGAGGATACAACTGACGATTTACTATAAAACCAGAAAAACGGCCAGCCTACTCATGAGAAACTCTCCAGACACAAAACAGAACGCTTTAAAAGAGACTAATGTCGTCTATGCCTTCAAATGCCCACTTGGGGACTGTAAGCTCCAAAAAACCCAGTATATAGGCAAGACAACAACATCTCTTTCTAGGCGTTTAACGATGCATAAGCAACAGGGCTCCATTAAGGAACATATAATCTCTTCCCATAACCAAACCATCGCCAGAGAAATCCTAGTAAACAACACAGAAATCATCGATAGATACAGCGATAGCAGGCGGCTTGACGTTTGCGAGGCACTACACATCAAGAAGTCAACACCAGCAATCAACAGCCAATTATTGCACAACTATATTCTACCCACCTCAAGACTCCGCTCCAATATAGAAGCATCAAGAAATATGGACCAATAGGCTTTCTACAAACACTTCTATTCAATACCCATTGTTTCTGTTCTGTCTTGTGTTGATACTTTTAATACCCTATTAATATCCCCTCCTGTTCTGTCTTGTGTTAATGCCACATCATCCTTCCCACCTCACTCAAATGTAGATATAAAATCAGAGATACGTTCTAACCAGTTGTGTATTTGTGAAGTCTTTGAAAATGTAATAAGTTTTACGAAACGCGCCCGTGTCGCGTCAGACTAGAAATAAAAATGAATTTTGGAGAAGTGATTTTTGATTTACCTCCAACAGTGAAGCGTAATGTACGAAAGATTGAGAAAATTCGTGTTAGAATTATTAATCTTACTTTTTCGGTCATATTTAATAATATATGTCTACAGGAAAGACTGCTACCAAAATATACTAATATATATATATATATATATATATATATATATATATATATATATATATATATATATATATATATATATATATATATATATATACATATATACATATATACATATATATATATATATATATATGTGTATATCACGAAAATAAACACTTGATTAAAAATATGACAATGTCAGACCACAGAGGAAAAATGAAACAGAAATTTCCTTAAGTACTTTCGTATATTAATACGAAAGTGCTATATTAATAATAGCACTCCTTCTGAAGATGTATTAATATACGAAAGTACTTAAGGAAATTCCTGTTTCATTTTTCCTCCGTGGTCTGACATTGTCATATATATATATATATATATATATATATGTTTCATTGAATATGACCGCATATTCTGTATTTATTATTTTCTGGTTTAGGGCTTCTATCCCTCTAACTATTTTCTTAGCATCAGGGCTTAATTGAAATAGGAGTTCTCCAAAACTCATTTTCGTACTTTTAAGGTGAAGAAAAGAAGTGATTTACTATAGAGTGTATTACACTTATTTGTATAATTTGCACGACGTTTCGAACCTCCATGGTTCATTCTCAAGTGAACAGATCTTACAATACTAGTTAATTTTATACCCGCATTAGGTCAGGTGATAATACAATGAAGGTGAAAACATGGGATACATAAGGGATAAACATAGGGGCTGCAGAAGGCTTATTGGCCCATATGAGGCATCTCCTATCTAAACACAAAGATTAATCTAGTGTAATTGGCCTGTTATGTTGGACATTGTCTTCTGTGTTGGCATCGATATGTTCTTGTCTTGTCCTTACTCTCATGGTGGGTAGAGTAAATAGTTCCGTGATTTGGGTGTTCATGGTAGGTCGCTCTATTCTTATGTGAATTGCCTCAAGAATTTGTAATCTTCTTGAATCTTGGGTTTTGTCTATTATGCAAGTATTCTTGTTCAACATTTCTCTTGTTAGAGTAATGTCATGGGCTTGTCTCATGTGATTCCTAGGGGCACCAGATTGAAGATGGCATGTCAAACGCCTCGTCAGCTTGGTCGACGTCATACCTATGTACTTACATTGAAGGTTACATCCTTCGTGGGGGCAAGTGTACATGTATACAACGCTTGACTGCTGTAGAGGGTTCTCCGTCGGCTTCGGGCTGTTTTTGATAAGGAGTTCGGAAGTCTTCTTGGTTTTGTAGAATATTATCAGGTTTATGTTTTGGTTAGGAGTAGTGCTTTTTACTCCTTTACGGATTATTTCTTTCATTATTCTTTCCTCTTTTATATGTTCACTGTGCATGGTTGATTTGTAATATAATTTTATTGGGGGTGTTGTGGTTTCTGTTCTAGGTTCTGAATTATACCAACGGTCCAAGTGTCTTCTTATAGCAGCGTTTATTTCCGCGTTGCTATATCCATTGTTCACCAATACCTGAGTTACTCTTTCAAACTCTCTACTCACGTTGCTCCATTCAGAGCAGTGGGTAAGCGCTCGACGAATATAAGCATTGAGAACACTGGCTTTGTATCTTTGGGGGCACTCACTTCTACCGTTCAGGCATAATCCTATGTTGGTGGGCTTGGTATATACGTTGGTGCTTAAAGAGGTTCCTGTTTTTGTTATTAGTACATCCAAGAATGGCAGACTGTTATTTTCACTATTTTCATGTGTAAATCGGAGTACTGACTCTCTCTCTAGGTGTCTTTTTAGGTCAATTAGTTCATCTGAGTCTTTTACTATTACGAATATGTCATCTACATAACGGCAGTATACAGTTGGTTTTTGTCTGCTACTGAAGACCCTATCTTCGATGGTTCCCATATAAAAATTAGCAAATAAAACTCCTAAGGGGGAGCCCATTGCTACTCCGTCTATTTGTAAATACATGTCTCCTTGTGGACTGATGAAAGGGGCTTCCTTTGTACATGCTTCGAGAAGACTTTTCAAGTGTGGCTCAGGTATGTCTAATTTGGGGGTGCTCTCGTCTCTGTATACTCTGTCCAGTATCATTCCTATGGTTGTGTCGACTGGGACGTTGGTAAAAAGGGATTCAACGTCCAGGGAAGCGATGATTCCATCGGGCTGGGTAGATTTGATCAATTCTAGGAAATCTGCTGATGATTGTAGACTAAACTTACTTGGAGTGTATGGAGTTAGGAGTTCATTGAGTTTCTTTGCCAGGTGATAAGTTGGGGTTGGTATTTGGCTGATTATAGGGCGAAGTGGGTTACCTGGTTTATGCGTCTTAACATTGCCGTACGCATATCCTAAGCCATAGTCGCCTTGAAGTTTATTGATATGCACACTACCTTTCTTTGCGTTGATTGCTGTAATTGTTTTGTTTACTTTCCGCTTAAGGTCTTCTACGGGGTTCCTCGTGATTCGTTGAAATTTGGAGTCGTCACTTAGGATGTCGCTAATTTTGTTCATGTATTCATGGGTAGGAATCAATACATATGCTGCTGTTTTGTCGGTAATCACGGAACTATTTACTCTACCCACCATGAGAGTAAGGACAAGACAAGAACATATCGATGCCAACACAGAAGACAATGTCCAACATAACAGGCCAATTACACTAGATTAATCTTTGTGTTTAGATAGGAGATGCCTCGTATGGGCCAATAAGCCTTCTGCAGCCCCTATGTTTATCCCTTATGTATCCCATGTTTTCACCTTCATTGTATTATCACCTGACCTAATGCGGGTATAAAATCAACTAGTATTGTAAGATCTGTTCACTTGAGAATGAACCATGGAGGTTCGAAACGTCGTGCAAATTATACAAATAAGTGTAATACACTCTATAGTAAATCACTTCTTTTCTTCACCTTAAAAGTACGAAAATGAGTTTTGGAGAACTCCTATTTCAATTAAGCCCTGATGCTAAGAAAATAGTTAGAGGGATAGAAGCCCTAAACCAGAAAATAATAAATACAGAATATGCGGTCATATTCAATGAAACATGTTTGAAAGAAAACCTGCTGCCAGTATACACCAATATATATATATATATATATATATATATATATATATATATATATATATATATATATATATATATATATATATATATATATATAAGCCTATACTTGCATAAACCACAAGTGAAGATAAACAATCTTTGGACAACACCCACCAGTGGGACTCGAACCCAGAAAGCACAACTACCTTCCAGTAGCTGGCATAACTAGTATGCTTTAACCCACTACGCCATCAGACTTTACAAAAGAAGTAGATAGTTCGAGATATATATATCTCAAACATCTCTACCTCCCGAAGGCACCAGATGAGTGAGGGGTCAGTCTGCAATTTTCGTCAAGCCACTGTCAATGTGAGAGAACTCGTGTCCAGCTTATAAGCCTATACTTGCATAAACCACAAGTGAAGATAAACAATCTTTGGACAACACCCACCAGTGGGACTCGAACCCAGAAAGCACAACTACCTTCCAGTAGCTGGCATAACTAGTAACCTTTAACCCACTACGCCATCAGACCTTACAAAAGAAGTAGATAGTTCGAGATATATATATCTCAAACATCTCTACCTCCCGAAGGCACCAGATGAGTGAGGGGTCAGTCTGCAATTTTCGTCAAGCCACTGTCAATGTGAGAGAACTCGTGTCCAGCTTATAAGCCTATACTTGCATAAACCACAAGTGAAGATAAACAATCTTTGGACAACACCCACCAGTGGGACTCGAACCCAGAAAGCACAACTACCTTCCAGTAGCTGGCATAACTAGTATGCTTTAACCCACTACGCCATCAGACCTTACAAAAGAAGTAGATAGTTCGAGATATATATATCTCAAACATCTCTACCTCCCGAAGGCACCAGATGAGTGAGGGGTCAGTCTGCAATTTTCGTCAAGCCACTGTCAATGTGAGAGAACTCGTGTCCAGCTTATAAGCCTATACTTGCATAAACCACAAGTGAAGATAAACAATCTTTGGACAACACCCACCAGTGGGACTCGAACCCAGAAAGCACAACTACCTTCCAGTAGCTGGCATAACTAGTATGCTTTAACCCACTACGCCATCAGACCTTACAAAAGAAGTAGATAGTTCGAGATATATATATCTCAAACATCTCTACCTCCCGAAGGCACCAGATGAGTGAGGGGTCAGTCTGCAATTTTCGTCAAGCCACTGTCAATGTGAGAGAACTCGTGTCCAGCTTATAAGCCTATACTTGCATAAACCACAAGTGAAGATAAACAATCTTTGGACAACACCCACCAGTGGGACTCGAACCCAGAAAGCACAACTACCTTCCAGTAGCTGGCATAACTAGTATGCTTTAACCCACTACGCCATCAGACCTTACAAAAGAAGTAGATAGTTCGAGATATATATATCTCAAACATCTCTACCTCCCGAAGGCACCAGATGAGTGAGGGGTCAGTCTGCAATTTTCGTCAAGCCACTGTCAATGTGAGAGAACTCGTGTCCAGCTTATAAGCCTATACTTGCATAAACCACAAGTGAAGATAAACAATCTTTGGACAACACCCACCAGTGGGACTCGAACCCAGAAAGCACAACTACCTTCCAGTAGCTGGCATAACTAGTAACCTTTAACCCACTACGCCATCAGACCTTACAAAAGAAGTAGATAGTTCGAGATATATATATCTCAAACATCTCTACCTCCCGAAGGCACCAGATGAGTGAGGGGTCAGTCTGCAATTTTCGTCAAGCCACTGTCAATGTGAGAGAACTCGTGTCCAGCTTATAAGCCTATACTTGCATAAACCACAAGTGAAGATAAACAATCTTTGGACAACACCCACCAGTGGGACTCGAACCCAGAAAGCACAACTACCTTCCAGTAGCTGGCATAACTAGTATGCTTTAACCCACTACGCCATCAGACCTTACAAAAGAAGTAGATAGTTCGAGATATATATATCTCAAACATCTCTACCTCCCGAAGGCACCAGATGAGTGAGGGGTCAGTCTGCAATTTTCGTCAAGCCACTGTCAATGTGAGAGAACTCGTGTCCAGCTTATAAGCCTATACTTGCATAAACCACAAGTGAAGATAAACAATCTTTGGACAACACCCACCAGTGGGACTCGAACCCAGAAAGCATAGTAGGCTGAGAAGTGCGTTCTGGCTACTAGGTACGACATATATATATATATACTCATCTGGTGCCTTCGGGAGGTAGAGATGTTTGAGATATATATATCTCGAACTATCTACTTCTTTTGTAAGGTCTGATGGCGTAGTGGGTTAAAGCATACTAGTTATGCCAGCTACTGGAAGGTAGTTGTGCTTTCTGGGTTCGAGTCCCACTGGTGGGTGTTGTCCAAAGATTGTTTATCTTCACTTGTGGTTTATGCAAGTATAGGCTTATAAGCTGGACACGAGTTCTCTCACATTGACAGTGGCTTGACGAAAATTGCAGACTGACCCCTCACTCATCTGGTGCCTTCGGGAGGTAGAGATGTTTGAGATATATATATCTCGAACTATCTACTTCTTTTGTAAGGTCTGATGGCGTAGTGGGTTAAAGCATACTAGTTATGCCAGCTACTGGAAGGTAGTTGTGCTTTCTGGGTTCGAGTCCCACTGGTGGGTGTTGTCCAAAGATTGTTTATCTTCACTTGTGGTTTATGCAAGTATAGGCTTATAAGCTGGACACGAGTTCTCTCACATTGACAGTGGCTTGACGAAAATTGCAGACTGACCCCTCACTCATCTGGTGCCTTCGGGAGGTAGAGATGTTTGAGATATATATATCTCGAACTATCTACTTCTTTTGTAAGGTCTGATGGCGTAGTGGGTTAAAGCATACTAGTTATGCCAGCTACTGGAAGGTAGTTGTGCTTTCTGGGTTCGAGTCCCACTGGTGGGTGTTGTCCAAAGATTGTTTATCTTCACTTGTGGTTTATGCAAGTATAGGCTTATAAGCTGGACACGAGTTCTCTCACATTGACAGTGGCTTGACGAAAATTGCAGACTGACCCCTCACTCATCTGGTGCCTTCGGGAGGTAGAGATGTTTGAGATATATATATCTCGAACTATCTACTTCTTTTGTAAGGTCTGATGGCGTAGTGGGTTAAAGCATACTAGTTATGCCAGCTACTGGAAGGTAGTTGTGCTTTCTGGGTTCGAGTCCCACTGGTGGGTGTTGTCCAAAGATTGTTTATCTTCACTTGTGGTTTATGCAAGTATAGGCTTATAAGCTGGACACGAGTTCTCTCACATTGACAGTGGCTTGACGAAAATTGCAGACTGACCCCTCACTCATCTGGTGCCTTCGGGAGGTAGAGATGTTTGAGATATATATATCTCGAACTATCTACTTCTTTTGTAAGGTCTGATGGCGTAGTGGGTTAAAGCATACTAGTTATGCCAGCTACTGGAAGGTAGTTGTGCTTTCTGGGTTCGAGTCCCACTGGTGGGTGTTGTCCAAAGATTGTTTATCTTCACTTGTGGTTTATGCAAGTATAGGCTTATAAGCTGGACACGAGTTCTCTCACATTGACAGTGGCTTGACGAAAATTGCAGACTGACCCCTCACTCATCTGGTGCCTTCGGGAGGTAGAGATGTTTGAGATATATATATCTCGAACTATCTACTTCTTTTGTAAGGTCTGATGGCGTAGTGGGTTAAAGCATACTAGTTATGCCAGCTACTGGAAGGTAGTTGTGCTTTCTGGGTTCGAGTCCCACTGGTGGGTGTTGTCCAAAGATTGTTTATCTTCACTTGTGGTTTATGCAAGTATAGGCTTATAAGCTGGACACGAGTTCTCTCACATTGACAGTGGCTTGACGAAAATTGCAGACTGACCCCTCACTCATCTGGTGCCTTCGGGAGGTAGAGATGTTTGAGATATATATATCTCGAACTATCTACTTCTTTTGTAAGGTCTGATGGCGTAGTGGGTTAAAGCATACTAGTTATGCCAGCTACTGGAAGGTAGTTGTGCTTTCTGGGTTCGAGTCCCACTGGTGGGTGTTGTCCAAAGATTGTTTATCTTCACTTGTGGTTTATGCAAGTATAGGCTTATAAGCTGGACACGAGTTCTCTCACATTGACAGTGGCTTGACGAAAATTGCAGACTGACCCCTCACTCATCTGGTGCCTTCGGGAGGTAGAGATGTTTGAGATATATATATCTCGAACTATCTACTTCTTTTGTAAGGTCTGATGGCGTAGTGGGTTAAAGCATACTAGTTATGCCAGCTACTGGAAGGTAGTTGTGCTTTCTGGGTTCGAGTCCCACTGGTGGGTGTTGTCCAAAGATTATATATATATATATATATATATATATATATATATATATATATATATATATATATATATATGTCGTACCTAGTAGCCAGAACGCACTTCTCAGCCTACTATGCAAGGCCCGATTTGCCTAATAAGCCAAGTTTTCATGAATTAATTGTTTTTTGACTACCTAACCTACCTAACCTAACCTAACCTAACTTTTTCGGCTACCTAACCTAACCTAACCTAACCTATAACGATAGGTTAGGTTAGGTTAGGTAGGGTTGGTTAGGTTCGGTCATATATCTACGTTAATTTTAACTCAAATAAAAAAAATTGACATAATGATACATAATGACTCATACATAATGAAATGGGTAGCTTTATCATTTCATAAGAAAAAAATTAGAGAAAATATATTTATTCATAAAAACTTGGCTTATTAGGCAAATTGGGCCTTTCATAGTAGGCTGAGAAGTGCGTTCTGGCTACTAGGTACGATATATATATATATATATATATATATATATATATATATATATATATATATATATATATATATATATATATATATATATATATATTGTCATGTTCACAGAAAATGGTACCATCCGTTTTCTATGTGTGGTGGAGCAGACGCCAGAGAAGGTAAACAAGAGCACACAAGACGCTATCAGCTTGGAAGCAGCTAGTCATGTAATTGTTTATAAGTATTTAAGTCAGTAACAAAGCGATGGCTTTATATCAACTCTACAACCAAGACTTCCTCAGTAACACACAAACACCACATTGGCGACGAGGATGAACTGTGAACGCAGGTATTTGTTCAGTTTCAAACACAAGGGAGAAGCATGCTGCCTGGAGGAGGAAGAGAAACTGTGAGCGCCATACCCGATGCTGTATGCTAACCAATGCTGTGTGCTAACCAATGCTGTGTGCTAAACGATGCTGTGTGCTAACCAATGCTGTGTGCTACCCAAGCTGTGCTGACTGAAGAAACTGTGTACTGAGGAATCTGCCGACGCGGTGTACGAAACGACGCCTTCATGCTGTATACAAAACACGATGTTTTGTATACGAAGCGCGCTCTGTGCTAAAATTCTTCACGCTGTGAACTGACTGCTGTACCAACTGTTGCCAACTGCTGTACCAACTGCTGCACCAACTGCTGCACCAACTGCTGTACCAACTGCTAACTACTGCTGTGCCAACTGCTGTGTTGCTGTGAGTAGGAACAACACATGTACACAAGGGTTAGGTAAGAAGTCAGTTGCTGCTATATTGTGCTCTGTTGTGAACTTTTGCATTAAAATGCTTGTGTGCTTTGCAAAATTAAAGTAATTACAGTGAATTCTTGACTAACATATACAGTGCAGTAAGTGTTTAATATTCTGAGGAACATTTAAGTGATAAGTTACATTTATTCAGGAAAAATGGCAAATATACCTCAGTTTCCTGCATTTGATCTTGACTGTGACCAGACAAACCTGTCACAGTGGTGGACCAAATGGCTTAAAAGGTTTGAAAATTTGTTGATAGTTTCTGACATCAAAAATGCTGAAAGAAAGCGTGCCTTTCTACTTCATTATGCAGGTGATAGAGTTTGTGACATCTTTGACACACTGAAAGACACTGGTGGTGCCAAAGATTATGACACTGCCAAAGCCAAACTAACAGAGAATTTCAAACCAAGACAAAATACTGCAATGGAAATTATGCATTTCAGGAGAGCCAGACAACTCTTTAATGAAACTGTAGATCAATACCATACACGTCTGCAGGGTTTAGCAGCCCATTGTGAGTTTGCTGATGTTGACAAAGAAATCAAACAGCAAATAATTGAAATATGTACATCTACACGTCTCCGTCGAAGAGCACTAGAACTTGTTGATGATGAAAGTTCTCTTACCAAGATACTAGATATGGCTCGTCGAATTGAAGATGCTGCACGTGATGCTCGTGTCATGGAGTGCAATGCCAACAACAGTTCTGCCACTGTTACTAACAGTGATGAGGTACATAAGGTTCAGGGAGGACACCGTGATCAAAGAAGATATCATGCCAAACCTAACAGTAAATTGAGCCGAGAACCACATCACAACTTGGGTCATGGAACAAGACTCAAGCAGTCACAACGACCCACATCAGAAGGTGTCAACAATAAATGTTACAATTGTGGAGGAGACTACCCACACCAAGGTAGTGTTTGTCCTGCTCAAGGTAAGAAGTGCTATGAGTGTGGAAAACTGGGTCATTTTGGTGCTATGTGTCGTTCTGCACTAAAGAAACCACAGTCAGTGAATAAAAGCACTGTACGAGGATCAGGTCAGAGGGGTCGAGGTGGTAAACACAATATTGCACCTCATATCCAGAATGTTAATAATGTACAAGACAACATTTCATTATAACCAGTCTCAGATGACAGTGAATGTGATTATACTTATGGAGTACAAGCAATCACAGAATGGAATGATCTTCCAAAAAACCCAGAGACTATAGTATACATTGCTGGCATTTGTCTCAAAGTTCTCATAGACACTGGGTCAAACATTGACACCATTGCTGAGTGCCACTATGAGAAATTTAAAAAACAGTTCCCAAAGCTTGAGAACTATAATGGCAAAGCCACTGCCTATGCTTCAAAGGTAGCCTTGCCAGTGATTGGAACTTTCACTGCAGAGATTAAGTCAAAGAATGCAATGCTCACTACTACATTCCATGTTGTTAGGAATGCAAAGGAGTCTTTACTCAGTTACAAGACTTCAACCAAATTGGGGCTACTTCAGCTTTCTAATGCTGTAGCAGTGGAATCTGCAAACAATGTTGATGGTATTGTTGCTGAATTTTCTGATCGATTTAAATCCATAGGTTATACTGATAGCTAAGTACATCTGCATATCAACCCAGATGTAATTCCAGTTGCCCATCCACATCGCCGACAACCATTCCATACTCGCAAGAAAGTCGATGCCGAACTGGATAGGCTGATGGAACTAGATATCATTGAACCAGTAACAGGCCCAACACCATGGGTAAGCCCAATTGTCACTCCACCAAAGCCGAAGAATCCAGATGAGATACGCAATTGTGTGGACATGCGTGTTCCCAACAAGGCAATAATGCGTGAACGCCATCCTACACCCACTGTAGATGATATGATTTACCGCTTGAATGGTGCAACTGTATTTAGCAAGTTAGATTTAAACAAGGGCTATCATCAGCTTGAACTTGATGATGAGAGTCGATTCATCACAACGTTTAGGACACATCGAGGTCTGTATAGGTACAAGCGCCTGAGTTTTGGTATCAACAGTGCTGCCGAGGTATTCCAGCACATCATCAGCCAGGTATTGCAAGATATACCTAATGCTGACAACATGTCTGATGACATCATTGTTTATGGCCGTACCCAAGCTGAACACGACAAAGCTCTTCGTGCAACATTGCAACGCTTACGAGAAAAGAATTTGACGCTAAGCCGAGCAAAGTGTGAGTTCAATCAACATAAAATTGAATTCTTTGGACATGTACTTAGTGACAAAGGTCTGTCTCCAGATCCTAAGAAAGTTGCAGATATCAAGAATGCTGCACCTCCTTCAACGTCCACTGAAGTACATAGTTTTCTGGGAATGGCAAACTACTGTTCTCGCTTCATTCCAGATTTTGCTACCATTACGAAGCCTCTACGTGAGCTCCTGAAGAAAAATGCATCATGGTACTGGAGCGATATCGAACAAAATGCATTTGATGCTGTGAAAGATGCACTAGTAGAGAATGCGACTACTGCGTATTTTGATCCATCAATGGACACTGAGTTAACGGTGGATGCTAGTCCTGTTGGTTTAGGTGCTGTTTTAGCCCAACACAAACCTGGTCAACCAGATTCCAGAGTAGTAATTGCCTACGCCAGCCGTTCTCTCACAGATGTTGAGCAACGATACAGTCAGACAGAGAAGGAAGCTCTTGCTCTTGTATGGGGCTGTGAACACTTCAATGTGTATCTGCTTGGTGCACCCTTCACCACGATAGTCACTGACCACAAACCATTGGAGACCATCTTCAACAATCCAAAGTCCAAACCACCAGCTCGCATTGAGAGATGGGCTCTTCGTCTGCAACCATACAACTTTACGGTGAAATACAAGCCGGGTGCAGGCAATCCCGCTGATTATATCAGTCGACATCCTGCCAACAGTTTCACCATCACCAAGCATCAGCAAGTTGCCGAGGAATATGTACACTCTGTAACCTGTGATGCAGTCCCTAAGGCTCTCACTCTTGATGAAATCCGTACTGCAACCCTCGAGGACCCAACTCTGCAAGCAACGCTGGATGCATTGACTAAGAAAAAGTTTCCACGCATCCCACCCTCAGGAATTGACCAAGATGCATTCAAAGCACTTGAACGCATCCAGACAGAATTAAGTGTTACGCAACAACGCGACACCGTGCTGCGAGGTACTCGTATCGTCATTCCAGCTGTTCTCCAGCAACGTGCTCTGAAGCTTACACATCAAGGACACCAAGGTCTTGTTAGGACCAAACAGCTGCTACGAGAAAAGGTGTGGTTTCCTGGCATTGATCGTCAAGCAAAGGATATGCATGATGCCTGTGTCCCTTGCCAAGCTGCAGTGGATACTTCAAGACCAACACCTCTACAACCTTCACCACTACCTGCTGCACCATGGACGGAAAGCTGATGGTAGCCGAGGCTATTTCCCCATCAGCCCGCCGGCACTCTCATGGTAATCTTGGGTATAGTATTTTATCAAATCACCTCATTCTTTGGGGCACACGTGAGGACCACAAATGCAAACAAGCCTGAATGGTCCCCAGGCATACATGCAACTGAAAACTCGGCTACCATCAGCTTTTGTCCGGTCGTGATGGTCGAGTGGATAAGGTGCTCTGTACACCAGTTGCATAGTGCTCCTGGCAGTATGGGTTCGAGTCACTTCTGGGGTGTGAGTTTTCTGTTGCATGTGTGCCTGGGGACCATTCAGGCTTGTTCACATTTGTGTTCCTCAAGTGTGCCCCAAAGAATGAGGTGATTTGATTAAATGTTATACCCAAGATTACCATCAGAGTGCCGGCGGGCTGATGGGGAAATAGCCTCGGCTACCATCGGTTTTTGTCCAGTCGTGATGGTCGAGTGGATAAGGTGCCCTGTACACCAGTTGCATAGTGCTCCTGGCAGTATGGGTTCGAGTCACTTCTGGGATGTGAGTTTTCAGTTGCATGTATGCCTGGGGACCATTCAGGCTTGTTTGCATATATATATATATATATATATATATATGTCGTACCTAATAGCCAGAACGCACTTCTCAGCCTACTATTCAAGGCCCGATTTGCCTAATAGGCCAAGTTTTCATGAATTAATGTTTTTTCGTCTACCTAACCTACCTAACCTAACCTAACCTAGCTTTTTTTGGCTACCTAACCTAACCTTACCTATAAATATAGGTTAGGTTAGGTTAGGTAGGGTTGGTTAGGTTCGGTCATATATCTACGTTAATTTTAACTCCAATAAAAAAAAATTGACCTCATACATAGAGAAAAGGGCAGCTTTATCATTTCATAAGAAAAAAATTATAGTAAATATATTAATTCAGGAAAACTTGGCTTATTAGGCAAATCGGGCCTTGAATAGTAGGCTGAGAAGTGAGTTCTGGCTACTAGGTACGACATATATATATATATATATATATATATATATATATATATATATATATATATATATATATATATATGTCGTACCTAGTAGCCAGAACTCACTTCTCAGCCTACTATGCAAGACCCGATTTGCCTAATAAGCCAAGTTTTCATGAATTAATTGTTTTTCGACTACCGAACCTACCTAACCTAACCTAACCTAACTTTTTCGGCTACATAACCCAACCTAACCTATAGAGATAGATTAGGTTTGGTTAGGTAGGGTTGGTTAGGTTCGGTCATATATCTACGTTAATTTTAACTCCAATGAAAAAAAATTGACCTCATACATAATGAAATGGGTAGCTTTATCATTTCATAAGAAAAAATTTAGAGAAAATATATTAATTCAGGAAAACTTGGCTTATTAGGCAAATCGGGCCATGCATAGTAGGCTGAGAAGTGCGATCTGGCTACTAGGTACGACATATATATATATATATATATATATATATATATATATATATATATATATATATGTCGTACCTAGTAGCCAGAACTCACTTCTCAGCCTACTATTCAAGGCCCGATTTGCCTAATAAGCCAAGTTTTCCTGAATTAATATATTTACTATAATTTTTTTCTTATGAAATGATAAAGCTGCCCTTTTCTCTATGTATGAGGTCAATTTTTTTTTATTGGAGTTAAAATTAACGTAGATATATGACCGAACCTAACCAACCCTACCTAACCTAACCTAACCTATATTTATAGGTAAGGTTAGGTTAGGTAGCCAAAAAAAGCTAGGTTAGGTTAGGTTAGGTAGGTTAGGTAGACGAAAAAACATTAATTCATGAAAACTTGGCCTATTAGGCAAATCGGGCCTTGAATAGTAGGCTGAGAAGTGCGTTCTGGCTATTAGGTACGACATATATATATATATATATATATATATATATATATATATATATATATATATATATATATATATATATATATATATATATATATATATATATATATATATATGCAACAAATACTTAGAGGATCTTGAGAATATATGGCACTTACCAATTTTTTCTACCACAGACATGGCCTAATATTTACAATGCTAAGCAGCACACAAACATTTTCCTCTGTTTTCCCGTCCTACTACCAAAACTGGACGAATCACTTCCAAAACAACACACCCTAGACCGGGGTAGAGAGGGGGGGGGACCTACCAAAGCCCACCAAAAGTGACACACAATGTGGGAATTCATTCATATTTGCAAACATACAAGGCTTGAAACCAAAATCAAGAAATAAAGTTAAGTTCATAAATGACCTCCTAATAGAATCGAACTCAATATTTGGTGCATTTACAGAAACCCGCACAAAAGACCACATGGATAGTGAAATCTGGATTCCGAATTATAATCTACATAGATGTGACAGAGTAATTAGGTCAAGTGGAGTAGTAGGTCTGTATATTAAAGAGGAGCTGGCATGCACAAAGCTCCTGAACTCGTCCAATGAGGTGGTAGAGGGACTTGGAATCAAGGTAGAAAATATGAATCTACTTATTATTTTAATATACAAACCGCCAGATGCAACAGTTGAGGAATTCTCTGAACACATCCACAAAATAGAGAATATCCTTGATAACCTAGCAAACCCAGTACCAGATATCATCTTCCTTGGAGACTTCAATCTACCCAGTATAAAATGGAGAATAGTAAACAATAACATTATAGCAGGAAGTCAACCTGGAAATAACCAACCACAGGTCAGAGAACTACTGAGATTCTGTGACAAATTCTCGCTCAGTCAACAGATTACAGAACCAACTAGGAACGAAAACACGATGGACCTGATATTCACGAACAATGAGGAGCAAATCAGAGACATTACTGTCTCAGACACTACGTACTCGGACCACAAGCTCATTGAAGTGCAAACTAACATTAATAACGGTAGTAGGCCCAAGAGAAACAACAAGCGAGAAGGGCTATTCAATAAATTCAATTTTAATAAGAGGATAGACTGGGAGAAAATAAACAGGGAACTTACAAACATTAAATGGGAAAATGTTCTAAGAAATAAAAATCCTACACAGGGAAGAGAAAAACTGACGTTTGAAGCATATGAAGTCTGTCTGAAACATGTTCCTTTGAGGAAAGCCAGAAAGAGGTCAAATGTAGAAAGAGAACGCAGACGACATTACAAAAGGAGGAAGAAACTAACGGAAATGCTTAAGCAGACACGACTCTGTATACAGAGAAGAAATAATTTAAACAGGGAGATTGAAGAATTCGAACAGAGACTAAAGCATTCCTATCAGACTGAAGAAAGGCAACTAGAACAGAAAGCAGTTCAAGAAATAAAAAACCCAAAATATTTCTTCACATATGCTAAATCAAAAGCGAAAACCACTGCTAGTATTGGACCTATTCGTATTCGTGAAGGCTCATACACTGAGGATGACAAAGAAATTAGTGAAATCCTAAAAAAGCAGTATGAAGACACGTTTAGCACTCCGATACTTAGCATCAAAGTGGAAGATTCGGACAATTTCTTTATGAATGATACTCAAACACCTGTAAATATAGCTGATATCAACACGAGCATGGCAGATTTTGAAAGAGAAATTGACAATATGCCCATGCACTCAGCCCCAGGTCCAGACTCATGGAATTCAATATTTATAAAGAAATGCAAAGTGCCAGTAGCACAGGCACTCAGTATAGTGTGGAGGAAGAGCTTGGACACGGGGGAGATACCAGATGCGCTTAAAGCAGCAGACATTGCCCCTCTACTCAAGGGTGCTAGCAAAGCATTGGCAAAGAATTATAGACCGGTTGCACTAACTTCCCACATAATAAAAGTATTTGAAAGAGTGATCAGGAGTCAGGTCACTAGATTCATGGACACCAATGACCTCCACAACCCAGGCCAACATGGATTTAGAGCAGGAAGATCATGCCTCTCACAGCTACTTGACCACTATGACAAAATCACTGAGGCATTAGAGGAAAAACATAACGCGGATGTCGTATACACAGATTTTGCAAAAGCATTCGACAAATCTGACCATGGAGTGATTGCACACAAAATGAGGTCATTGGGTATAACTGGTAAAGTAGGACGCTGGATACTAAATTTCCTGTCGAACAGAACACAAAGAGTAACAGTCAATCAAGTAAAATCGAGTCAGAACGCAGTTAAAAGCTCTGTACCTCAAGGCACAGTCCTTGCACCACTGCTGTTCCTTATTCTCATATCAGATATAGACAAAAACACAAGTCACAGCTTCGTGTCACCCTTTGCAGATGATACAAAAATCAGCATGAAAATTACCTCTGCTGAAGACATTGATAAACTACAAACAGATATTAACAAAGTTTTCGATTGGGCAGCAGAAAATAACATGATGTTTAATGGTGATAAATTCCAGGTACTCAGATACGGCAAAAATGGGGATCTTAAACATAATACAGGGTGCAAAACAGAATTGAATCTGCCCATAGTAGGAAAACAGCATGTCAAGGATTTAGGAATAATGATGTCCGACGACCTAACGTTTAGGGAGCATAACCAAGCAAGTATTGCGTCAGCCAGGAAAATGATAGGATGGATTACGAGAACCTTCAAGTCCAGAGATCCCATCACAATGGTTGTACTCTTCAAATCACTTGTGTTGTCCCGTCTTGAGTACTGCTCAGTACTCACTTCCCCTTCCGAGCAGGAGAGATTGCTGAAATTGATGGAATACAGAGAACATATACGGCACGCCTAGAAGAGATAAAGCACCTAAATAATTGGGATCGTCTCAAAACTCTCCAAATGTACTCACTAGAAAGGAGACGAGAGAGATACCAAATAATATACACATGGAAAATACTGGTGGGACAGGTCCCAAATCTTCACAGTAAAATAGCAACGTACTGGAGTGAACGACATGGAAGAAAATGCAGAATAGAACCAGTGAAGAGCAGAGGTGCCATGGGCACAATCAGAGAACACTGTATAAACATCAGAGGTCCACGGTTGTTCAATGTCCTACCAGCGAGCATCAGAAATATTACAGGAACAACCGTGGACATCTTCAAGAGGAAGCTAGATTGTTTCCTTCAAGGAGTGCCGGACCAACCGGGCTGTGGTGGGTATGTGGGCCTGCGGGCCGCTCCGAGCAACAGCCTGGTGGACCAAACTCTTACAAGTCAAGTCTGGCCTCGGGCCGGACTTGGGGAGTAGAAGAACTCCCAGAACCCCATCAACCAGGTATCAACCAGGACAGGGTTAGAGAGACCTGATACACATACAGTTCAGTAATTTATTGAACACTCAATCAACTACAGAAGGTGATTTTAGTGCTTTTACAGGGCCACTCTAATTTACATAAATAAATACACAAATTTACGCCTGTCCTACATAATCAGTGTTGGAGGTGTCTTTTACACAGTGTCACTAACGTGCGTTTACAAAGGTGAAATGCATTTCTGACCAGCTGACTTCAGACATTGTGCATGTCAGTAATAGTGGTCAATGGTGGCAGCACCCTTGTGAAGCTGTGTTGATGGTGTTATAATGGTGGTGGTGGTCAATGTTGGCAGCATACTTGACACTAAAAAGAAAGATTCTAATCTCTCTATGGCTTATTTGAACACTCAATTTACACCTGTGTCCCCTAGTGCGTGTGTTAAATAGTCTGTCTTTATATACCCTTTCAATTCCTTTGAGAATCTTGGATGTGGTGATCATGCCCCCTCTAACTCTTCTGTCTTCCAGCGACGTGAGGTTTATTTCTCGTAGTCTCTCCTTGTAGCTCATATCCCTCAGTTCGGGTACTAATCTGGTGGCAAACCTTTGAACCATCTCCAGTTAAGTCTTATGCTTGACTATATATGGACTCCATGCTGGAGCCGCATACGCCAGGATTAGTCTGACATATGTGGTATACAAAGATCTGAATGATTCCTTACACAAGTTTATAAAGGCCGTTCTCATGTTGGCCAACCTGGCAGTTGCCGCTGATGTTATCCTCTTGATATGGGCTTCAAGGGACAGGTCTGGCGAGATATCAACCCCCAGGTCTTTCTCTCTCTGAATTTTGAAGAATTTTATCTTTCAAATGATACCTTGTATCTGACCTCCTGCTCCCTGCACCTATCTTCATTACATTACATTTGCTTGGGTTAAACGCTAACAACCATTTGTTGGACCATTCCTTCAGTTTGCCCAGGTCTTCTTGAAGCTTCAAGCTGTTCTCGTCTGTCTTAATCTTTTACATAATTTCAGTATCATCAGCAAACATTGAGAGGAATGAGTCTAAACCCTCTGGGATATCATTTACATATATCATAAACAAGATAGGTCCGAGTACAAAGCCCTGTGGGACTCCACTGGTGACTTCACGCCAATCTGAGGTCTTACCCTCACTGTAACTCACTGCTTCCTATTGCTTAGGTACTCCCTTATCCATTGGAGCGCCATACCAATTACTCCTGCCTGATTCTCCAGCTTATGCACTAGCCTCTTTTGGGGTACTGTGTCAAAGATTTTCCAACAGTCCAAAAAAATGTAGTCCACCCATCCTTCTCTTTCTTGCTTAATCTTCGCCACCTGATGGTAGAATTCTATTACGCCAATGAGGCAAGATTTACCCTTTCTGAACCCTTATTTGTGGTTTGCCACGAAGTCCCTTCTCTCCTTGTGTGCTACTAGGTATTTTCTCACGATCTTCTCCCTCACCTTGCATAGTATACAGGTTAAGGACAATGGCCTGTAGTTCAGTGCCCCATGTCTGTCACCCTTTTTGTAAATTGGGACTACATTAGCCGTTTTCATATTTCTGATAGGTCTCCTGTCTCCAGTGACCTACTATACAATATGGAGAGTGGCAGGCAAAGTGCTCCTGCACACTCTTTCAATACCCATGGTGATATTCCGTCTGGACCAACAGCCATTCCCACGTCCAGATCCAACAGATGTCTCTTGACCTCATCTCTCGTAATTTCGAATCCTTCCAAGGACGCCTGGTTTACTGCCACCTCTCCTAGTGCAGTGACTTCACTTCGTTTTATTGCGAAGAGCTCCTTGAAACTCTTGCTGAGTTTCTCACGCACCTCTCTGTCATTCTCTGTGTACCTGTCCTCACCCGTTCTTAGTTTCACCACCTGTCGTTTCACTGTTTCCTTCCTGATGTGACCGAGGAGTAGCTTTAGTTTGGTTTTGGCTTTATTTGCTATATAAATATCATGTTTTTTCTGTTTCTTTTCTCATACTCTTTCCGGGTTCTCTGGTATCTCTCTCTGCTTTCTGGTGTTCCGTTATTTCGGAAGTTCCTCCACGCCCTTTTTTCAGTTCCTTAGTTTCCAAACATGCCCTATTAAACCACGGATTCTTCTTCTGCTACTAGGTTTTTACCTTTTGGACCGGTGTAAACCTGTTCACTGCCTCCTGACACTTTTGGGTGACATAGTCCATCATGTCTTATACGGACTTAGTTTTGAGTTCTTGGTCCCATGGTATATTGCTTAGGATTTTTTTCCTCTCCTCAAAATTCCACTTTCGGTATGCCAGCCATTTGTTTTCCTGTTCATTTTTAGGGGAAATAAATCCTAGCTAAACTAAGTACTCAAAGATCAATACACTGTGATCACTCATTCCCAAGGGTGCTTCCAACTTAACTTTCCTTATATCCCACTCATTTAGTGGGATATAGTAGTGACTACTACTATAGTAGTAGTCACTACTATAGTAGTGACTACTACTATAAGTTTTGGTTCTCCACGTGATATGGTACCTGTTATGTACTCACTGAAACCTTCACAGACCATAACAACCATGTCCTGAAAACTAGAGCATTTTCTTACCAGCAGAGCTACACCTCCTCCTCCTCTTCTTTCACTCTCTTTCCTCACTACATAGTAATCCAGCAGAAAAAACTGCATGTGTCATGGTTTTCGTTAGTTTTTTCTGAGTGCTATTATGTCTGTTTTTTTCTAGTACCCCATTCTCCAAGTTCACTTGTTTTTTTATCCCTTCTATGTTAGTGTACATTGCCTTGAAGCTCACTTTCTTCAGTTCATTCTCATGTCCCCTTCTTGGTGCGCGTTCTTCTGAGGGAGGAAATTGTTCCATTGATTTGAAGATTTGTGAGGTGGTTAACAGGATCTCAGAGGATATTGGGGGTGAGAGGTGGGGGGGAGGGGTCAAGGGAAGGAGTGGGACAGGGAGAGTATGGGGTAAGGAGGGAGGGAGGGAGGGACAGGGAGGATATGGGGTGAGTGGGGAGGGGGGACAGGGTTGGTATGGGATGAAGGGGGAGGGGGACATGGAGGGAAAGGGGAGAGGGGTAACAGGGCGGGAATGAGGGTGGGGGGGGACTGAGCATTTGAGTCGGGTGCAGGGAGGGTTCCGATGTAGAGGAAGGTGGAGGTGTTGCTGGGATTCTATTTGTAGGTTCCCCCTCTGGGAATGTTGTGTTGAGGGGCTGTGGATTCCTGGTTTTCTCCTCTCACCCTGCGCTTCTTCCTTGCTTCTGCTGCCAGGTCTCTCTCCTGCCTCGTCATCTCCCTTTGGAGAAATGCTTTTTTGTATTCTTCCGCATATTGCAGATGGCCCTTCCTTGCTAGAATACTCTCTTTCGTGGTTTCATTTGCTAGCACAATCTTTATCAGGCGGTCTCTGTCCTTGTTGTAGCAGCCTTACCTATAAACATTCTAAATGCTTTGTTCATCCTTTTCAATGCATCTTTCTGTTCTCTAATGCCCACTGCCACCACTGATCTCTTTCTTTCCATTAGCTGACTAGTGCACATTGCTGCTTCCTGTGAGGTAGCTGCGTTCATGACTACCTGAAAGCTGTGTTGAGGATATTATCATGGTGATGTTCAATGGTGGCAGGACACTTGTGAAGCTGTGTTAAGGGGTAGTGGTGGTCAATGGTGGCAGGACACTTGTGAAGCTGTGTTGAGGGTAGCTGATGGTCAATGGTGGCAGCACACTTGTGAAGCTGTGTTAAGGGTTGGTGATGGTCAATGGTGGCAGCACACTTGTGAAACTGTGTTAAGGGGTGGTGATGTTGAATGGTGGCAGGACACTTGTGAAGCTGTATTGAGGGTTGGTTATGTTCAATGGTGGCAGCACACTTGTGAAGCTGTGTTAAGGGGTAGTGGTGGTCAATGGTGGCAGCACACTTGTGAAGCTGTGTTAAGGGGTGGTGTGTTACGAGCCAACCATTACGGCTCGTGAATAACTCAATGTCTCCTGAATGCCCTCAACTCTCCCGGTATATATAGGAAAATATGGGTGTGGGTCACTACTACAAGTTACTCCAGTATGATGATATAGGCTCACCATACAAGTTACTCCAGTATGATGATATAGGCTCACCATACAAGTTACACCAGTATGATGATATAAGCTCAACATACAAGTTATACCAGTATAATGATATAGGCTCACCATACAATTTACACTAGTATAATTATATAGGCTCACCATACATGTCACACCAGTATAATGATATAGGCTCACCATACATGTTACACCAGTATAATGATATAGGCTCACCATACATGTCACACCAGTATAATGATATAGGCTCACCATACATGTCACACCAGTATAATGATATAGGCTCACCATACATGTCACACCAGTATAATGATATAGGCTCACCATACAATTTACACTAGTATAATGATATAGGCTCACCATACATGTCACACCAGTATAATGATATAGGCTCACCATACATGTCACACCAGTATAATGATATAGACTCACCATACATGACACACCAGTATAATGATATAGGCTCACCATACATGTCACACCAGTATAATGATATAGGCTCACCATACATGTCACACCAGTATAATGATATAGGCTCACCATACATGTCACACCAGTATAATGATATAGGCTCACCATACATGTCACACCAGTATAATGATATAGGCTCACCATACATGTCACACCAGTATAATGATATAGGCTCACCATACATGTCACACCAGTATAATGATATAGGCTCACCATACAATTTACACTAGTATAATGATATAGGCTCACCATACATGTCACACCAGTATAATGATATAGGCTCACCATACATGTCACACCAGTATAATGATATAGGCTCACCATACATGTCACACCAGTATAATGATATAGGCTCACCATACATGGCACACCAGTATAATGATATAGGCTCACCATACATGTCACACCAGTATAATGATATAGGCTCACCATACATGTCACACCAGTATAATGATATAGGCTCACCATACATGTCACACCAGTATAATGATATAGGCTCACCATACATGTCACACCAGTATAATGATATAGGCTCACCATACATGTCACACCAGTATAATGATATAGGCTCACCATACATGTCACACCAGTATAATGATATAGGCTCACCATACAATTTACACTAGTATAATGATATAGGCTCACCATACATGTCACACCAGTATAATGATATAGGCTCACCATACATGTCACACCAGTATAATGATATAGGCTCACCATACATGTCACACCAGTATAATGATATAGGCTCACCATACATGACACACCAGTATAATGATATAGGCTCACCAAACATGTCACACCAGTATAATGATATAGGCTCACCATACATGTCACACCAGTATAATGATATAGGCTCACCATACATGTCACACCAGTATAATGATATAGGCTCACCATACATGTCACACCAGTATAATGATATAGGCTCACCATACATGTCACACCAGTATAATGATATAGGCTCACCATACATGTCACACCAGTATAATGATATAGGCTCACCATACAATTTACACTAGTATAATGATATAGGCTCACCATACATGTCACACCAGTATAATGATATAGGCTCACCATACATGTCACACCAGTATAATGATATAGGCTCACCATACATGTCACACCAGTATAATGATATAGGCTCACCATACATGACACACCAGTATAATGATATAGGCTCACCATACATGTCACACCAGTATAATGATATAGGCTCACCATACATGTCACACCAGTATAATGATATAGGCTCACCATACATGTCACACCAGTATAATGATATAGGCTCACCATACATGTCACACCAGTATAATGATATAGGCTCACCATACATGTCACACCAGTATAATGATATAGGCTCACCATACATGTCACACCAGTATAATGATATAGGCTCACCATACATGTCACACCAGTATAATGATATAGGCTCACCATACATGTCACACCAGTATAATGATATAGGCTCACCATACATGTCACACCAGTATAATGATATAGGCTCACCATACATGTCACACCAGTATAATGATATAGGCTCACCATACATGTCACACCAGTATAATGATATAGGCTCACCATACATGTCACACCAGTATAATGATATAGGCTCACCATACATGTCACACCAGTATAATGATATAGGCTCACCATACATGTCACACCAGTATAATGATATAGGCTCACCATACATGTCACACCAGTATAATGATATAGGCTCACCATACATGTCACACCAGTATAATGATATAGGCTCACCATACATGTCACACCAGTATAATGATATAGGCTCACCATACATGTCACACCAGTATAATGATATAGGCTCACCATACATGTCACACCAGTATAATGATATAGGCTCACCATACATGTCACACCAGTATAATGATATAGGCTCACCATACATGTCACACCAGTATAATGATATAGGCTCACCATACATGTCACACCAGTATAATGATATAGGCTCACCATACATGTCACACCAGTATAATGATATAGGCTCACCATACATGTCACACCAGTATAATGATATAGGCTCACCGTTCAAAACTCTCCCTCAGTCATACACTTAAAAATATACACGTGACCTGGTCCAATAATTAGAGCCCAAAGTCCTGTCCACAACAATAAATCAATGAATGGCTGACTAGCACTCCACAGTATAATAATGGCTGACTAGCACTCCACAGTATAATAATGGCTGACTAGCACTCCTCAGTATAATAATGGCTGACTAGCACTCCTCAGTATAATAATGGCTGACTAGCACTCCACAGTATAATAATGGGTGACTAGCACTCCACAGTATAATAATGGGTGACTAGCACTCCACAGTATAATAATGGCTGACTAGCACTCCTCAGTATAATAATGGCTGACTAGCACTCCACAGTATAATAATGGGTGACTAGCACTCCACAGTATAATAATGGGTGACTAGCACTCCACAGTATAATAATGGGTGACTAGCACTCCTCAGTATAATAATGGCTGACTAGCACTCCACAGTATAATAATGGCTGACTAGCACTCCACAGTATAATAATGGGTGACTAGCACTCCACAGTATAATAATGGGTGACTAGCACTCCACAGTATAATAATGGGTGACTAGCACTCCACAGTATAATAATGGCTGACTAGCACTCCACAGTATAATAATGGGTGACTAGCACTCCACAGTATAATAATGGCTGACTAGCACTCCACAGTATAATAATGGGTGACTAGCACTCCACAGTATAATAATGGGTGACTAGCACTCCACAGTATAATAATGGCTGACTAGCACTCCTCAGTATAATAATGGCTGACTAGCACTCCACAGTATAATAATGGCTGACTAGCACTCCTCAGTATAATAATGGGTGACTAGCACTCCACAGTATAATAATGGCTGACTAGCACTCCACAGTATAATAATGGGTGACTAGCACTCCACAGTATAATAATGGCTGACTAGCACTCCTCAGTATAATAATGGCTGACTAGCACTCCACAGTATAATAATGGCTGACTAGCACTCCACAGTATAATAATGGGTGACTAGCACTCCACAGTATAATAATGGGTGACTAGCGCTCCACAGTATAATAATGGGTGACTAGCACTCCTCAGTATAATAATGGGTGACTAGCACTCCACAGTATAATAATGGCTGACTAGCACTCCACAGTATAATAATGGGTGACTAGCACTCCACAGTATAATAATGGGTGACTAGCACTCCACAGTATAATAATGGGTGACTAGCACTCCACAGTATAATAATGGCTGACTAACACTCCACAGTATAATAATGGCTGACTAGCACTCCACAGTATAATAATGGCTGACTAGCACTCCTCAGTATAATAATGGCTGACTAGCACTCCTCAGTATAATAATGGGTGACTAGCACTCCACAGTATAATAATGGCTGACTAGCACTCCACAGTATAATAATGGCTGACTAGCACTTCACAGTATAATAATGGCTGACTAGCACTCCTCAGTATAATAATGGCAGACTAGCACTCCACAGTATAATAATGGCTGACTAGCACTCCACAGTATAATAATGGGTGACTAGCACTCCACAGTATAATAATGGCTGACTAGCACTCCACAGTATAATAATGGGTGACTAACACTCCGCAGTATAATAATGGGTGACTAGCACTCCACAGTATAATAATGGGTGACTAGCACTCCACAGTATAATAATGGGTGACTAGAACTCCACAGTATAATAATGGCTGACTAGCACTCCACAGTATAATAATGGCTGACTAGCACTTCACAGTATAATAATGGCTGACTAGCACTCCTCAGTATAATAATGGCAGACTAGCACTCCACAGTATAATAATGGCTGACTAGCACTCCACAGTATAATAATGGGTGACTAGCACTCCACAGTATAATAATGGCTGACTAGCACTCCACAGTATAATAATGGGTGACTAACACTCCGCAGTATAATAATGGGTGACTAGCACTCCACAGTATAATAATGGGTGACTAGCACTCCACAGTATAATAATGGGTGACTAGAACTCCACAGTATAATAATGGGTGACTAGCACTATACAGTATAATAATGGGTGACTAGCACTCCACAGTATAATAATGGGTGACTAGCACTCCACAGTATAATAATGGCTGACTAGCACTCCACAGTATAATAATGGCTGACTAGCACTCCACAGTATAATAATGGGTGACTAGCACTCCACAGTATAATAATGGCTGACTAGCACTCCACAGTATAATAATGGGTGACTAGCACTCCACAGTATAATAATGGGTGACTAGCACTATACAGTATAATAATGGCTGACTAGCACTCCTCAGTATAATAATGGGTGACTAGCACTCCACAGTATAATAATGGGTGACTAGCACTCCACAGTATAATAATGGGTGACTAGCACTCCTCAGTATAATAATGGGTGACTAGCACTCCACAGTATAATAATGGGTGACTAGCACTATACAGTATAATAATGGCTGACTAGCACTCCTCAGTATAATAATGGGTGACTAGCACTCCACAGTATAATAATGGGTGACTAGCACTCCACAGTATAATAATGGCTGACTAGCACTCCTCAGTATAATAATGGGTGACTAGCACTCCACAGTATAATAACACACAAATGAACACCCTAATGCCTATCCTAGTTACCGTCAACAAAATACAAGAACCTAATGAGCAGCTGCTCTCAGAGATCAAAAGCCTATGTCATCTCTGCTCGCCGCTCCCGAACAGCTGACTAAAGAGCGCGCGATTTGAGTACCGATGGGCCTGGCTTCGGACGAATTTGTTTGAGCGCGTAGGCTTAGTTAATTTACTACTAATGCTATCTCTCCTATATCTCTCAAGCCCTCATTTATTTACTTAGAATCTGCTGAGTATCACAATGCTGGTAATTACTTGGTCACATATACTTAAATGCTTTCGTTACTAAGGAATTACCTCGTACTTAAAACACAGGTCAGTCTCACATCTCAGGTGGTAGGCCTGACCAGCTCGCCTCATGCCAAGTTAATTACAAACTTGAGAAAGTTATTCTCCAACACAACACTATGGATTTAACATACCCTCACAGGTGATGGGTATATGATTAACCTACTACATACCGTAGGCTCCTAACTGAAAATGACAGGCTCACCAGATTTACTGTAAGTGAAACATAGCGTTACTTGGCAACTGAATCCCGCATGACAGCGTGATGTGGGAACTGACTTCTCACAAGCAAGGAAATTCAACATACTGAATAAACATTACATAGGAGGTAAACATACTTGTATTATAAACATTTATACATAAATGTATGACTCCAGAGTTATAATAAACGACTCTAGGCCAAGGAAACCTTACGGAGACCTCTTAATTCACCTCACCTCACACTACACAGTACTGCCTTCACCTCACCTCACACTACACTGTACTGCCTTCACCTCACCTCACACTACTGCCTTCACCTCACCTCACACTACACATCACTGCCTTCACCTCACCTCACACTACACAGTACTGCCTTCACTTCACCTCACGCTACACTGTACTGCCTTCACCTCACCTCACACTACACTGTACTGCCTTCACCTCACCTCACACTACTGCCTTCACCTCACCTCACACTACTGCATTCACCTCACCTCACACTACACAGCACTGCCTTCACCTCACCTCACACTACACAGTACTGCCTTCACCTCACCCCACACTACACAGTACTGCCTTCACCTCACCCCACACTACACAGTACTGCCTTCACCTCACCCCACACTACACAGTACTGCCTTCACCTCACTCCACACTACACAGTACTGCCTTCACCTCACCCCACACTACACAGTACTGCCTTCACCTCACCTCACACTACACAGTACTGCCTTCACCTCACCCCACACTACACAGTACTGCCTTCACCTCACCCCACACTACACAGTACTGCCTTCACCTCACCTCACACTACACAGTACTGCCTTCACCTCACCTCACACTACACAGTACTGCCTTCACCTCACCTCACACTACACAGTACTGCCTTCACCTCACCTCACACTACACAGTACTGCCTTCACCTCACCTCACACTACACAGTACTGCCTTCACCTCACCCCACACTACACAGTACTGCCTTCACCTCACCTCACACTACACAGTACTGCCTTCACCTCACCTCACACTACACAGTACTGCCTTCACCTCACCCCACACTACACAGTACTGCCTTCACCTCACCTCACACTACACAGTACTGCCTTCACCTCACCTCACACTACACAGTACTGCCTTCACCTCACCTCACACTACACAGTACTGCCTTCACCTCACCTCACACTACACAGTACTGCCTTCACCTCACCCCACACTACACAGTACTGCCTTCACCTCACCCCACACTACACAGTACTGCCTTCACCTCACCTCACACTACACAGTACTGCCTTCACCTCACCACACACTACACAGTACTGCCTTCACCTCACCTCACACTACACAGCACTGCCTTCACCTCACCCCACACTACACACTTGGTACTGCCCTAATCCACTACATCCGATCAATCCTCAGTAATACAGTAATACATCAGACATACTCTCATTATTCATTACAATAACAGACAATACAAGAGTGAATCCTAAAATCTTTATTACAGTTCAAATGGATAATATATTCAATAAACTTAATACCTTAATATAATTAATATAATATATCTCTTAATATCTCTTATTATATCTTAATATAATATATCTCCGTGGTGTAGTGGTAAGAACAGTCTCCGTGGTGTAGTGGTAAGACACTCGCCTGGCGTTCCGCGAACGCTATGTCATGGGTTCGTATCCTGGCCGGGGAGGGTTTACTGGGCGCAATTCCTTAACTGTAGCCTCTGTTTAACGCAACAGTAAAATGTGTACTTGGATGAAAAAACGATTCTTCGCGGCAGGGGATCGTATTCCAGGGACCTGCCCGAAACGCTACGCGTACTAGTGGCTGTACATGAATGTAAATGTAATGTAATTACGTTATGAGTCAGTTATTCATTCAATAGATCATAATGGTGGTGGTCAATGGTGGTAGCACCCTTGTGAAGCTGTGTTGAGGGTGTCATAATGGTGGTGGTCAATGGTGGCAGCACCCTTGTGAAGCTGTGGTGAGGGTGTCATAATGGTGGTGGTCAATGGTGGTAGCACCCTTGTGAAGCTGTGTTGAGGGTGTCATAATGGTGGTGGTCAATGGTGGCAGCACCCTTGTGAAGCTGTGTTGAGGGTGTCATAATGGTGGTGGTCAATGGTGGCAGCACCCTTGTGAAGCTGTGGTGAGGGTGTCATAATGGTGGTGGTCAATGGTGGTAGCACCCTTGTGAAGCTGTGTTGAGGGTGTCATAATGGTGGTGGTCAATGGTGGCAGCACCCTTGTGAAGCTGTGTTGAGGGTGTCATAATGGTGGTGGTCAATGGTGGCAGCACCCTTGTGAAGCTGTGTTGAGGGTGTCATAATGGTGGTGGTCAATGGTGGCAACACCCTTGTGAAGCTGTGGTGAGGGTGTCATAATGGTGGTGGTCAATGGTGGCAACACCCTTGTGAAGCTGTGTTGAGGGTGTCATAATGGTGGTGGTCAATGGTGGCAACACCCTTGTGAAGCTGTGTTGAGGGTGTCATAATCGTGGTGGTCAATGGTGGCAACACCCTTGTGAAGCTGTGGTGAGGGTGTCATAATGGTGGTGGTCAATGGTGGCAGCACCCTTGTGAAGCTGTGGTGAGGGTGTCATAATGGTGGTGGGTAAGAGGAGAGGTAATGGTGTTGGGCAGTCGGAGAAAGTAATGGGGTGGGTAATGGGAGTGTGGAATGAGGGGTGGGTAATGGGTGTGGGTAATAGGGGTGTGTTACGAGGAGGTTGAGAGGGGAAGGTAATGCCTATCTAATGTTCATAATTTATCTTGGGAAGAACACGGGAGTCATCCAACCCGTCCTCTTACAAATTACGTCGATTTCTGCTCGTATGCGCACTCAGGCTTATAATCGACTTGGTAAAATGAAATCGGCTCACGAAAGTGATGTACTTTCCCCGTTTTCTGTTTTGGGTCCTCTGACTTAGGCTGTTAGGTTAGGAGAGGAAACTTTCAATTAAAGGTTTTCATGACGTTTTAATACCTTAGGAGAGCTTCCTGCCCTCCTAACCTACCAGAGGACCCTTAACTTGCTGTTTTGGAAAAAAAATCATTTGGAAAATAAATTTAAAGAGAGAGAGAGAGAGAGAGAGAGAGAGAGAGAGAGAGAGAGAGAGAGAGAGAGAGAGAGAGAGAGAGAGAGAGAGAGAGAGAGAGAGAGAGTTCAAGGAGTGGGGTTTGGCACACTCCACTTACATCTGCGTCCCATTCTGGTATAGCTCTATAGTAACTCTTGGTTTCATTGGATCTAGCCATACTCTTATCCAGCTTAAGATAGCAGCCCATATACCATAAGCCATGAGTCACAGTAGCAAAAGTCACGGTGCACAGCGTCACAAACCTTTCCACTATTAACTTGCTCGAATATGCAACAACAGAATGAGAATAAATTTGTCAAACATCATGACGGAAAACTCTTAGGAAAACCACTCTGTTAATTATTTATTAGTCTTCTTTTCAAGACGAAGATGAATTGCTTTTCGATTACCGATGCAAACAATTTTCCTTCAACTGATGTTAAGCTAATTACCTGTGAGTTCGGCACAAGTGATCTATATCCCGACTTAAAAATTGGCACCACAATCCAATACTCAGCTCCACTCTAATGATTAATAAATATGCAAGACAAGAGGCTCACTAAGCTCTTCTTTATATCCCTTCAGCTCCCTGGCAACACTTCATCTGGCCCTGAAGACTTGTTTGGATCAATTTTGTTTTAATTCTTTTAATGAATGGCGTTTCAGCTGAAGGCAAAATATTTAAGTTCTCTAGTAAATGCAGGGACAAAATACTTATTTAAAATATTACTTATTACTTTAATTATTCAATTATATATAATTGCTCATATAACAAATAGTCACCTGATAGATGGAGTAATTATAGATGCTACAGAGACAGTAAAGGATAATAAATCTTTTAGTAAAGTAGATCCAATTAACCATAAAATTATTCTTAATTAAGCAAAACTAATCTCATTAAGTTCTATCAGCAGAGACGACCTTGTGATATTTAGAGTCTGGATAGTGATTTCGCGGAGCCCTGCCCACAGTTCCCAGAGGTCAGGATAATTGAGCATTCTTTTGAAAATTGGGCATCCCTTGGCAGCATAATCACAATGGTGTCTAAAGGCGAACGCCAAGTTAGTCTCTCTGACGGATTTATAAACGCAAGACCTAGGATCTTGTTCACTTACGGGCTATTTATACCTGTGCCACCACCTCCTGGATACTTTAATCTTCATCAATATCGACCTTGTTCACGTTGCAGCACATAACATTACACACCCAAGCACCTATGGTCCAGGCCCCGCCTGCACCATGTTGTACAGGGTCAAGGTTCGCCTCCGTGAGGACCTCCTTTTCACCACGGCTGAGATCTTAGAAAAGGTCTCTACCATCGGAAATGTCTTACCGGCTGACATCCTGGAGACTAGAGAAGGTATTCTGCTCTTCCTCAGAGACATGGACCTAGAGAAGCTATTCGTCGCTCCAACTAATACCACGTACCCTGCTAGACGCTGGCCTCACCCCTCACACCTCCACGATGCTACCTGGCGGGCACGACTATGTTTGCCAGACACATCAGCGCATGGATAGCCGACCGCAGCGACGACGACATCCTCGCCAGCGTCAATGCCCGACGCAGACCGCGTTAGTGGACAAGACCAGCACCAATTTTGATAACAACCGCAGACCAACACTGAAGGTGACTGTCATCACAGCCATCACAGTGACCCACACCACAGAACACGGACATAAATGCGCCAGAATCCCCATTCCACTCGCCCAAGTGACCAAGGAAGGATACACAAGTGCTACCGGTATTCCCACTATACCAGGAAATGCACTGAGTAAGTGCAGAAATGCACTTACTCAGTGATTAAGGCAGATTTTCCATGTTTGTGTAAGACACTATACGTTGTGCGCATCTGTGTACGAACATACCACTTCACTGGTGGGTCAGGGATGCGAACCGAGCCGTGTGTTGTGAGGGAGGGTTCGAAAGACGCGCCAAGTCATCTTTGTACGAACGATATCTCGTGAGGTATCTCGCCAGCCAGCTCCTCCACCTTGAGACAGCGACCCGCCAGCTGGCTGGCTGAGGTATGGTAGGACACTTGTGTGAGTGGGTGATGCCGGCTGTATATATGAGTAGTACCTCCGTGTGTATTTTGGTGATTTATATTCTCTAAGCATGAATTTAAGGTCAGGTGTTCCATCGCATTGTCACTAAGCACCTGTAGAGGGGCGGTTGAAGTGTGAACGCACGAGATTATCACTCTTTTTGTCATTTGTCAGTCCAGAGGGACTTACGGCTTGTGTAGGCAGACGTACATATGTGTGTGTTTGGTACACACGGGAACAAGTTTACATAGAATATTTTATATTCCATTCTGGTAGAATTTTGGTAATTCAGTCATTGTTGGTGATATTATTCCATGTGATATAATGTTGCAGGTGTGGTATTCCAGTACTGAGTGCTCAGGTAATAGTGTGAGTGTGTACACCACGGATTCTTGGCAATTAATTATTGTGGAATGATACCAGATTGTGGTTATTTTCTTGTTGTGTTCCCTGGGCCGTGACAAGTATGATTTATATATATATATTAGGGGTACCACCTCTGGTGGAATTGAAGAGACCCACATCCTCGAAGAAGAAAACAAAGAGCATTCAGAGAAGATCTTGTGGATTCTCACTGAATACTTTATTCTTTTCTTCTCCTACCACCCCTATTATTTTTTTGTATGTTTTGTTTTTATTTTGTTTTGTTTATATATATATATATATATATATATATATATATATATATATATATATATATATATATATATATATATATATATATATATGTTTATATATATATATATATCTATCTATATATCTATCTATATATATATATATATATATATATATATATATATATATATATATATATATATATATATATATATATATTAGTATATTTTGGTAGCAGTCTTTCCTGTAGACATATATTATTAAATATGACCGAAAAAGTAAGATTAATAATTCTAACACGAATTTTCTCAATCTTTCGTACATTTCGTTTCACTGTTGGAGGTAAATCAAAAATCAATTCTCCAAAATTCATTTTTATTTCTAGTCTGACGCGACACGAGCGCGTTTCGTAAAACTTATTACATTTTCAAAGACTTTAGTTCACAAATACACAACTGAATAGAACTTACGTATCTCCGATTTTATATCTACATTTGAGTGAGGTGGAAGGGGTGATGTGGCATTAACACAAGACAGAACAAGATGTGGTATTAATTTCATCAACACAAGACAGAACAAGAGTATTAATAGGGTATTAATACTGTGGCCCGTGCGGGGCACACGGGCCACAGGGATAAGAGCCTCGTTGGACGTAGAATCGCTGTTTACCAACGTACCTGTGGACGAGACAATCGGAATGATAGCCGATAGAGTGTATCGTGATCCAGCCTGTACTCCTCTTGACATACCAGAAAATATTCTGAGGAAACTACTCCAAGCTTGTACTAAAGAGGCACCCTTCTTGAGCCCGGATGGGCACATGTATAAGCAAGTAGATGGGGTCGCCATGGGTTCTCCCCTAGGTGTCCTGTTTGCAAACTTCTACATGGGTACCATCGAGCAAAAAGTCTTAGTCGACATGAACTTGAAACCGGCCATATACTGCAGGTATGTTGACGACATTTTTACACAGGTACCTGATGTCAGACATCTGCAGGAGCTGAAGGAGGCATTTGAGCAGAGTTCCGTGCTGCGTTTCACTTACGAGATGGAAAAGGATGGGAAGCTGCCCTTTCTAGATGTAACAGTCATGGAAAAGGGCGGAGGTTTCCACACTGCAGTCTACACTAAGGAAACAAACATAGGAATGTGCCTAAATGCCAACAGCGACTGCCCAGACAGGTACAAGAGGAGTGTTGTTAACGCATATGTCGACCGTGCTCTCAGCCACAGCTCAGAATGGAAGCAAGTCGACGAAGAACTCTGTAGGGTAAGGCAGGTCCTAGTCAATAACGGCTTCTCCAATGGTTTCGTCGAAGACATCATAAGAAGGAAAGTGAAAAGCCATGCAACCTCTGAAGAGACAACTAACACAACACCTATACCCCCTATTAGACTATTTTACAGGAACTTCTTTTCCACAGCTCATAAAACGGAGGAAAGGGTCCTGAAAGATATTGTTAATAGAAACGTTATCCCTACAGACAAAAATCAGAGGATACAACTGACGATTTACTATAAAACCAGAAAAACGGCCAGCCTACTCATGAGAAACTCTCCAGACACAAAACAGAACGCTTTAAAAGAGACTAACGTCGTCTATGCCTTCAAATGCCCTCTTGGGGACTGTAAGTTCCAAAAAACCCAGTATATAGGCAAGACAACATCTCTTTCTAGGCGTTTAACGATGCATAAGCAACAGGGCTCCATTAAGGAACATATAATCTCTTCCCACAACCAAACCATCGCCTGAGAAATCCTAGTAAACAACACAGAAATCATCAATAGATACAGCGATAGCAGGCGGCTTGACGTTTGCGAGGCACTACACATCAAGAAGTCAACACCAGCAATCAACAGCCAATTATTGCACAACTATATTCTACCCACCTCAAGACTCCGCTCCAATATAGAAGCATCAAGAAATATGGACCAATAGGCTTTCTACAAACACTTCTATTCAATATCCATTGTTTCGTGTTCTGTCTTGTGTTAATGAAATTAATACCCTATTAATACTCTTGTTCTGTCTTGTGTTGATGAAATTAATACCCTATTAATACCACATCTTGTTCTGTCTTGTGTTAATGCCACATCACCCCTTCCACCTCACTCAAATGTAGATATAAAATCGGAGATACGTAAGTTCTATTCAGTTGTGTATTTGTGAACTAAAGTCTTTGAAAATGTAATAAGTTTTACGAAACGCGCTCGTGTCGCGTCAGACTAGAAATAAAAATGAATTTTGGAGAATTGATTTTTGATTTACCTCCAACAGTGAAACGAAATGTACGAAAGATTGAGAAAATTCGTGTTAGAATTATTAATCTTACTTTTTCGGTCATATTTAATAATATATGTCTACAGGAAAGACTGCTACCAAAATATACTAATATATATATATATATATATATATATATATATATATATATATATACATATATATATATATATATATATATATATATATATATATATATATATATATATATAAATATATATATATATATATATATATATATATATATATATATATATATATATATATATATATATATATATATATATATATATAAATATATATATATATACAACCTTAGAACACTTTCCCACCAGGAGATTCGAACCCTAGCCAGCACAGAAGCCTTACAGCACCTGACATAACTGGTACGCCTTTAACCCACTGCACCACAGCTCAGACCCTTAAAAGAGATGGTAATTTCGGAGTATTTCACCTCCAACAATCACCACCTCCAAAGGGCGAATAGAGCATAGTGAGGGATTACTCACGTTCTTTCATCAAATTCCTGTTAATATGGGAGAACTCTGTCTATGCTTAATGCACAACTTGCCTAAACACGCAAGAGAGAGAGTTCTCCCATATTAACAGGAATTTGATGAAAGAACGTGAGTAATCCCTCACTATGCTCTATTCGCCCTAAGGAGGTGGTGATCGTTGGAGGTGAAATACTCCGAAATTACCATCTCTTTTAAGGGTCTGAGCTGTGGTGCAGTGGGTTAAAGGCGTACCAGTTGTGCCAGGTGCTGTAAGGCTTCTATGCTGGCTAGAGTTCGAATCTCCTGGTGGGAGAGTGTTCTAAGGTTGTATAATCTCTCTTGTGTGTTTAGGCAAGTTGTGCATATATATATATATATATATATATATATATATATATATATATATATATATATATATATATATATATATATATATATATATATATATATATTGTGACGGTAAAGCGTTGGTGCTCAGCTGTTTCAAAAGTTTGACATAGGGCCTCGTCACATTATAGAAAAAAAAAGTGAAAAACTGGAACTTTCGTCTGTGGTAAGGTAATGGGAAGACACACAAAACACAAGTAAATTAACAATGAAATTTTAATTACTTTAGAAAAACAAGACATGAATAAAGTTAAGCACATAAAATATAAAAGACAAGTCAACAAACAAAATAATATGAATAATCATTGGCAAATGAAAAGTTACGTTAAGACAAGTGAGTTACAGTGATAGCAAAATAAATATGAATGGAGCTGGAATATTGGCTTCGAGCTGCCACCTCCCTTAGTACACGAAAGCCAAGGCTTAGTCTACCAGCGAGAGATGTCAACTGCAAGGAGCACTGAGATATTCTGACAATACTGAAGCACTGCAACCCAGACATCAACTTGTGGCGGAGGGTGGAGGGCAGGTGCGACGGGACACCAGCCAATCAGCGACAGGCAGGCAAAGGACAAGCAGTTTGCTGTTTACGGTGGCGGTAGCTAGCAGGTGTGCTGGTGTGCTGGATACGTTTTGCTCTCTTGGCAAAACGTTTTGGAGATACTTGCTGGACGTATCTTCTATATTATCTTTTGTTTTTACGTACTTTGTAGGGAAGAGCAGGCTCAATCTCTCTTGAATGAGATTATCGTCACAACTCTCCCCCGAAGCCTGCGGTTCTGGAAGAACTACGTCGTCATGTGGTGGAGTAATAGGTGGAGTTTCTTCTACTTCATAAACTCTGGAGAGGGAGTCAGCTATGATGTTGTCAGACCCCTGGTATAGCGGATCTCCAGGTTGAATTTCTGCAGTTATCAAGCCCATCGTAGAAGACGTTGAGTGTAGAAGTGGGCTTGCTGCAGGAAGTGTAGGGTGTTGTGGTCCGTGTTGATGGTAGACCGAGCACTTTTCAGGTATGGAGCAAAGTGCTGGAGATTCAGGATGATGAAGAGTAGCTCCTTGCCAATTGTTCCATAGTTCCTTGTAGCTGTGGTCGCTGACAGGTGTATTCTCCTCGCATCGTTGTTGTATCAGGACACCACCAACGCCGATACCACTGGCGTCGACATGAAGGACGAAAGGCTTGGTGATATCTGATGAGGTGAGAGTGGAATTAGAATATGGCAAAGGAGCACTATGATTGTCCTGAAAATAGTTTGGAAGATCAGTAAGGATTTCTGAATTAGAAAGCGCCGACTCCTTGTCAGTGCTTTCGGGAGGAGAAGCAGGGAAGGTCGCACTGTGGATGTATGGCTCTTTAAAGGCAGAGTAATTAAGCATGACAGTGGGAGGAGTACCGTTATATAGCTTCAGGAGGTTGACGTGGCACAGCTGGGTCTTCCGCCGCCTATCTGGAGTCTCTAGAACGTAGTTATGGTTGTTTCTGCACTCCTTGATGCGGTAGGGTCCTGAAAACCTGTTTTGTAAAGGAGAACCTGGGATAGGAAAATAAGCAAGTACGAAGTCTCCCGGCTTAAATTTTCTTACTTTGCTGGTCTGGTCGTAATGAGTCTTCATCCTCTCCTGTGCTTTCAATAGATTATCTTAGGCAAAACTGTGGACTCTCTCTAGAATGTGTTGTAGGTTTTGAAGAAACTGGGGCACATTCTGATGCTCACTGAAGGTGGCATCACGTAGAGAGTGCAGGCGATGAGTCACAATAACGTGGCTGAAGTATGTTGACCAGACCACACACTAGAAATTGAAGGGACGACGACGTTTCGGTCCGTCCTGGACCATTCTCAAGTCGATTGTGATGAGGACAGGTAGGGACAGGCATTAAATAGGCAAGAGAGAGCTGAGGAGGAAAGTCAGGTGTAGGGGATAGTAGTAATGAGAACTGCAGCAGGCCTATTGGCCCATACGAGGCAGCTCCTATTATAACCACCGAAGGAGATAGTAATAGGAATAAGAAGAGGATAGCAAGGGAGCGTAGAAGACAATGAACAGAAAAAGGGAGAAGAGAGAAAGAAAGGGAAAGAGAAAGAAAGAAATGGAAGGGGGAAAACTTATGTTAAGTCACGTTTGTTAGAAAGATTAGAGCATTTGAGTATATACTGTGAAAGGGAAGAGTCCACAGCAACAAAGCCAGGACTCAAGTTCATGTTGGGTACATTGTTAATAAGAGCCGATTCTACAAGACGGCGTCTGTGTAGAGTAGAGGCAGGAAAGATTATTTTGGAGGAAGACCAATCAATGGGATGATTAGAATCCCTCACATGGCAGAAGAGAGCATTGTTAGTGTCTGCAGACATAACACTTCTCTTGTGTTCTTTAAGTCTGTCATTCAGTGTACGGCCAGTTTCGCCAAAGTATTGGAGAGGACAAGATGAACAGGAAATAGAGTAGACACCAGCAGCATTAGAAGCAGGAGGAGCAGTGTGAACTAGATTGCTACGAAGTGTGTTAGTTTGTCGAAAGGCGAGTTTAATGTCAAGAGGACGAAAGGTATTGGTAAAAGTTTTGAGTTCAGATATGAAGGGAAGGCATAGTACAGTGCTACTAGTGTTGGAAGCAGGTTTAGGATGAAAGAAATTTCGTTTAGCTTGGGAGTGGGCACAGTTGATGAAATGCAAAGGATAACCAAGGCGAGAGAATGATTTGTAGATAAAGGCAATTTCAGAATCGACGAAACGTCGTCGTCCCTTCAATTTCTAGTGTGTGGTCTGGTCAACACGTAGAGAGTCTTTGAAAGCCTTGAGGGAAGTACGGCACTTACGTCCGTAGAGCATCTCATAAGGAGATACTCCTAGGGACTCATTGGGAAGACTTCTATATATGCACATTATCAGGTCAATTTGCTTATCCCAATCCTTAGAGGTTTCATTACAAAACTTCTTCAGGAGTGCTTTAATAGTCTGATGACTACGCTCAAGAGAACCCTGTGAAGCAGGATGATAGGGGCTGGATAATACCTGTTTGATGTTGAACTCCTCCAGTGTCCTCTTGAAGAGATCACTGGTGAAGTTGGTGCCACAGTCGCTCTGAACCTCCCTGGGAAATCCATACTGGGTGAAGATCTTCAATAAGTGATTCACAACCATAGCAGCCGTAATGTTCTTTACTGGAACTGCTATGGGGAATCTGGTGATAGTACACAGGATGGTTAAGATATAGGCGTTACCTGAACTGGTCCGAGGTAAAGGACCAACACAGTCTATAATAAGTCTGTGGAAAGGTTCCGCAGGCACCTGTATGGGAATCAGTGGCGCTCTGGGAATAGAGATGTTCGGTTTACCTGCCATCTGACATGTATGACACTGTTTGACGTACTGTTTGACGCTATTTACCATACCTGGCCAGTAGTAGTCTTGACGGATTCCATGGTAGGTCTTGTTGAATCCGTAGTGGGAGAGTGCTCCGTGGGCCAGGTGTAGAATAGTGGGCCGCAGGCTGGCAGGAATCACAAGTTGTTCAACGTTGGCCCAATCGTCCTCCTCCTTCAGTTTACTGGGTCTATATCTGTGGTAGAGCAATTCGTTCTCTAGGAAGAACCCAGGAATACTGTCGGGTTGAGTCTCAGCCTGGAAAAATAATGGTGTCAAGGTAAGATCTTCCCTCTGTAACTTACGGAACTCCAACTTGATCAGATTCGGGGGTAGTTTCTGAGGGTCTTGAGGGACAGCGGTAGCAGTAGAGTCAGCTGGCTGTGGTCGTGCGGCTTGTGCACGGGTGGTCACTAGAACCGGAGGAGAAACTTCATCACTCTCTTGAACCTTTGCTGGAACATACTCAAAAATAGGATTATCCGTCACAGAGGTACACACCTGGGGTTTGTCCATGACGATCAGGTTGTTCGGTTGCAGGTCTTCTGCCAAGTCGTTGCCCAGGAGAAGTTGCACTCCAGGCATGGGAAAAGGCTTTTCCCTGACGGCGACTTGGACTTCTCCGTTCACGAAGGGACAATCCAGGTGGACTCTGGCGAGAGGATAAGGAGTGGTAGCAGTGAGGTCAGTGATGAAGACAGTTTCTCCGGTGTAGGCGATGTTGGGCACAGCCGACTTCAAAATAATCGATTGAAGAGCCGCTGTGTCCCTCAAGATCTTCAATTTGAAACGTCCCTCCGGATTTGAACCGTTGGCAGAGACAGTTCCAGTATACAGGTGTTTACTGAAAAGAAAAAGATCATTAACATGAACACCAACATTCATCACAGGCTTACCGGACTTAGGAGGAGTTGGCTTGGGTTTTGGTGATTCGGTGGTTCCTTTGTATTGAGACTTACCACATTTATCTATGGTATGTCCATAGAGTCTACAATACTTACAGTACAATTGCGAGCCAGCTTGATCGGTACTCACTTTCTCGTAACTGTACCACGACTTCTTACTGGAGGATGGTTCTGGTGTCAGCCGGTGGATGAGGCTGTAAGTGTCAGAAGACTTAGCACACTTTAGGTAGTCGGTTTCTTCTTTATCTGGTAAATATAGACGGACAGGAGGCGGCACACGCCTCAAGAATTCTACAACTAGCATAAGGTTGACGAGTTCTGCAAAGGTAGAGACATGTGCTGCTTCCAGCCATTTCATAAAATATTTCCTTTTGGTATTAGCAAACTCGAGAAAGGTAGTGGTACTTGCCTTCAGGTGGTCACGGAATTTCCTTCGATAACTTTCGGTGGAGAGAAGGTAGGCGTCCAACACTGCTTGTTTCAGAGTCTGGTAGTCATTTTCAGACGCTAAAGTACTGAGTGTAACTGCAGCTCTACCTGTAAGATGTACTCTGAGAAGGGTGGCCCATTGGTCGGCAGGCCAACTAAGTTGATTAGCAAGGGTTTCAAAGGTGGTGAAAAACATGTCAACTTCTGTTTCTACGAATGATGGCATTAACTTACGTGCATGTGATATTTTAAAACTGACGGGAAGATTGGCGGTAGCTTGCTGGCGTTGAGCGAGGTGTGAAGTTTCCAACGCGAATTCTCGTTGACGACATTCCATAGCCAAAGTTGCTTGTTGTTTGTCATGTTCGTGTTGCATCTCCAATTGGCGTTGTTTTGTTTCAAGCTGTATTCGTTCCCGCTCACGGAGTAATGCAATCTCACGTTCTTGTTCTTCCTTTCGTATGGCAGCTGCTCGCTCTTGTTGCTCGAGGGCTTCTCTTTGCATGGCAGCTGCTTCCCTTTGCTGCTCGCGTTCAATCTTGGCCAGCTCTATTTTGAGTTTCATCGTTGCCAAATCAGTTTTATCTGCAATAAAGTAAGTTTCGTGAGTTTCAGAGTCTATCTTACCTTGCTCTAGGAGATGATCCAGTAACAGGTTGTGTATTTCATTTTTGTTGGCTTGGTAGGGAACTTCTAGTTGATACTCATGTGCAAGAGTGTGTAATTCAGTCCTCTTGGCACGACTTAAAGTCCCTATTTCACCTGCTGGATCTGCACGGAAAGCTTGGAGACGAAACATGGTGAAATTAGCAAATAAATGCACAACGAATATACTGTTGTGATATGGTGAATGTCAGAAACAGGACAACGTGGCAACTGGTACCTATCCTGTGGAATCTTTAACAATTAAAGTTAATTACAAGATGTTAAATGATTAATTAAATCAAGGTCACAGGAAATCTTGTACCCGGTACTCATGTAAGAGGATAAGGGCAAGAAAATCATTCTAAACAAGCGAAACTGAGTTTCTAAAACAAATGAAACAGTTAATTGCCTCAAAAGTAAAATTTGTAGTCCAAGAATGTAGGCATACCTTGCCAAGTCTCTATAGGATATAAGCAAGTTTTCCCACTGAAATTAATATGATACAGAATTAGCGAACTTTTGTGCTCTGAAAAAGAAAGCTAATTCCCTACCAATGTAGGTATCATCATCTCTGACCGACGTGTAGGGGTGCGAGGTGTCAACTGGTGACGAGAACTGCTGCTGAGGTCCCAATTCAGCAACTAAAGTTCGTGCTAGAGGAACTATGGCCCTCTTTATCCTCCTTCTGTCAGATTGCAGAAGATTAGGTGCACTTGACCCGGGGACAGACCACAGTACCAGGGTACCAATATGATGATCTGTCGAAAATGAGAAATATCCTAGGGACAAAAGATGGTAAACACGAGTAATAACACGGAGGGAGAGATGACCAATTAAGAGAATGACTGAGGCCTACAGTCACCACGTAATCCAAAGTTGTCTCACCTTCACCATATGCTACTCTCGGAATGCACAATACACACAGCACCATATAAAAATAAAATTAAAAATTGAAAACAGTAAAAAGCTACGTTACCAAAGCCAAATACGCTTACCATAAATTACTACTTGGCACCAGTACCTGAGTGAAGATCCCGGACAGGCCCCCACTTTAATGTGACGGTAAAGCGTTGGTGTTCGGCTGTTTCAAAAGCTAGGGGCAGGGCCTCGTCACATTATAGAAAAAAAAAGAGAAAAGCTGGAACTTTCGTCTGAGGTAAGGTAATGGGAAGACACACAAAACACAAGTAAATTAACAATGAAATTTTAATTACTTTAGAAAAACAAGACATGAATAAAGTTAAGCACATAAAATATAAAAGACAAGTCAACAAACAAAATAATATGAATAATCACTGGCAAATGAAAAGTTACGTTAAGACAAGTGAGTTACAGTGATAGCAAAATAAATATGAATGGAGCTGGAATATTGGCTTCGAGCTGCCACCTCCCTTAGTACACGAAAGCCAAGGCTTAGTCTACCAGCGAGAGATGTCAACTGCAAGGAGCACTGAGAAATTCTGACAATACTGAAGCACTGCAGCCCAGACATCAACTTGTGGCGGAGGGCGGAGGGCAGGTGCGACGGGACACCAGCCAATCAGCGACAGGCAGGCAAAGGACAAGAAGTTTGCTGTTTACGGTGGCGGTAGCTAGCAGGTGTGCCGGTGTGCTGGATACGTTTTGCTCTCTGGGCAAAACGTTTTGGAGATACTTGCTGGACGTATCTTCTATATTATCTTTTGTTTTTACGTACTTTGTAGGGAAGAGCAGGCTCAATCTCTCTTGAAAGAGATTATCGTCACAATATATATATATATATATATATATATATATATATATATATATATATATATATATATGACAATGTCAGACCACGGAGGAAAAATAAAACAGGAATTTCTTTAAGTACTTTCGTATATTAATCTTCTGAAGATGTATTTAATATACGAAAGTACTTAAGGAAATTCCTGTTTCATTTTTCCTCCGTGGTCTGACATTGTCACATTCTTAATCACGTGTTTATTTTCGTGATATACACACACACACACATATATATATATATATATATATATATATATATATATATATATATATATATATATATACCAGAAAATAATAAATACAGAATATGCGGTCATATTCAATGAAACATGTTTGAAAGAAAACCTGCTGCCAGTATATATATATATATATATATATATATATATATATATATATATATATATATATATATACTGGCAGTATATATATATATATATCGTCACAATATATATATATATATATATATATATATATATATATATATATATATATATATATATATATATATATATATATGACAATGTCAGACCACGGAGGTCATATGTCTAGCCACCCCTGCAAGGAGAGACAAAACCTTAGCTGCCTCAGTCATCAAAGCTATAAATGATTTTCCCAGGGAGGACAACCAGGTGCGCCTTCCCACTCGCGCGAGAAACACCCACGGCAGGAAGAGCAACAGTGGCATATCCGAGACATCAAAAATCAGAACATCAGTCACCAAGAAAATAGAAGAAGGAAACACTATTGGCGCAATACGAGTCATCACCAGTGAGGACTCAATTGCCGACAGAGATGCCGCAACAGCTCAAGCCCTAAGGGAGAAACACCCACCCAGGGCTCCGCGTGAGGACGACATTGTACAAGTGGGGGCTACCGGAGCAGAACCTCTCTGGGTGGCTGAATCTGTGGTCCATAAAGCAGCCATGTCCTTCCCTACAGGATCAGCAGGTGGGTTCACAGGACTAAAACCCAACCACCTCAAGCAAATGCTCAACCCTGCACTGGGTGACATTGCAAAGAACCTCTTGGTGGAACTAACCAGATTCACCAACACATGTCTAGCTGGCAACATACCAGCGTCCATAAGACCTATTTTTTTTGGAGCATCTCTCTGTGCTCTGAAGAAAAAGGATGGAGGGATCAGGCCAATAGCTGTGGGCAATTCTCTCCGGCGTCTCGTCGCAAAGGCAGCTGCAAGAACAGTTAGTGATGCAGCGGCCAACATGCTGAAGCCAAAACAGCTCGGGTTTGGCATTCCACAAGGGTGTGAGGCGGCAGCCCATGCAGCTCGAGCCTTCATCGCCAACATCACAGACGAAAAGGCCCTTATCAAGCTAGATTTCAAAAATGCCTTCAATTTGGTGCGGAGGGATGCTGTACTCCGTGCGGTTCATAGTCATTTCCCTTCCCTCTACCCTTTTCTACATTCATGCTACAGTATGGATCTTAAGCTACTTTTTGGCGAACATGAAATTGACTCGCGAGAAGGCGTCCAACAGGGTGACCCCCTCGCTCCTCTCCTTTTCTGCTTTGTCATCAAACAAGTCACAGAGGTCCTGTCCAGCGAGCTTAACATCTGGTTCTTGGATGATGGTACCCTAGCTGGTTCCCAAGACTCCCTCCTGGAGGACATCAGAAAAATCCAGGAGCAAGGTGCAGTTTTAGGCCTCACCCTGAACCCTTCTAAATGTGAAATAATATGTTCCAACCAGGGCATCGTAGAGAGAATAGAGGGTCTTCTGCCAAATATCCATAAAACTAAACCTGAAGACAGCACACTCCTAGGAGCTCCCCTGGGGTTGAAAGCCATCGATGAGGTCCTTGATAAGAAAATCGCCGACCTTAAGAGGATGGATGGGAGGATTGAGGATATTGATGCTCATGATGCACTCTACCTCATCACCAGATGTCTGTCCCTCCCCAGGTTAACCTACTTTCTGAGGTGTTCACCATCTTACAGTAGCCAAAAACTAAGTGAGTATGACCGGTTACTGAAATCAATGCTAGAAAAAGCCCTTAACCTCTCTCTCGATGACCTACAGTGGAAACAAGCCTCTCTTCCCGTAAGACTTGGGGGCCTCGGAGTTCGAACAGCAACGCAAATCGCTGTTCCAGCCTTCCTGTCCTCCTTATCAGCATCCGACGACCTTGTGAAGGAAATTCTACCTGCCCACTTACATCAGCTGGCAGGTGTACATGATCCCAATTTTACACGCTGTGCCACAGAGTGGGCCTCTCGTGCAGGCCAATCACCTCAACCACCATCCCCAAAATCCCACAAGCAATCCAGCTGGGATGGTCCCATTGTAGACCAAGTTGCTGCAGAGTGCCTGGGTGCTGCAACAACACAACACGACATTGCTCGCCTCACAGCAGTAGCAGCACCACATGCAGGGGATTTCCTGTTAGCAACCCCAATGTCGGCAACTGGCACGCGTCTCACACCACACGCCCTCCGAATTGCTGTGGCCCTCCGCCTTGCTGCCCCAATCCACACCAGATATAGGTGTATTTGCGGCGAGGTGGTGGCTGACAGGTACGGTCACCATGGCCTACTCTGCCAAAACACAGGGGGATGGCACTCGAGGCACAGTGAAGTTAACGACATCATCAAGAGGAGCCTCACCACAGCTGGATGCCCAGCTGAAAGAGAGCCCCGTTACCTAACGCCCCGTAACTCTGATGCTCTTATTGGTCGCCCGGATGGTATCATAGTGAATCCCTGGAAGAATGGCAAGCAGTTGGTATGGGACTACACGTGCGTATCAATCCTGGCTAACACCTACATTAACCTCAGTGTTGCACAACCAGGTGGCGCTGCCACCCACAGGGAAGCAGCCAAATCCCGTAAGTATAGAGAACTGGATCACCACTACAATTTTGTCCCCATTGCTTCTGAGACGCTCGGCGCCTGGGGTAAAAGTGCTACCAGTTTTTTGAAGGAACTGGGTTCTAGGTTCATTGAAACAACAAGGGACCCGAGAGCTGCAAGCTTTCTTTTCCAGCGCCTCAGTGTGGCGATACAGAGGGGAAATGCGCACTGCATCCAGGGTTCCTGCCCGCCATCTGAGGAGCTGGAGGAACTCGACAACCTATGACAACCATCTTTGTGACCCATATGTAACTCCTTTTTTGTAACAAAGTTCAAATTAAGTAAATATATATGTGTACATACAAAAGAATGGGGGTGGTAGGAGAAGATAATATTAGTGTTCAGTGAGAAACCACAAGGTCTCCTCTGAATACTTTTTATTTTCTTCTCCGAGGCTATGGGTCCCCACATTGGCACCTATATATATATATATATATATATATATATATATATATATATATATATATATATATATATATATATATATATACCAGAAAATAATAAATACAGAATATGCGGTCATATTCAATGAAACATGTTTGAAAGAAAACCTGCTGCCAGTATATATATATATATATATATATATATATATATATATATATATATATATATATATATATATATATATATATATATATATATACCAGAAAATAATAAATACAGAATATGCGGTCATATTCAATGAAACATGTTTGAAAGAAAACCTGCTGCCAGTATATATATATATATATATATATATATATATATATATATATATATATATATATATATATATATATATATATATATATATATATATATATATTGGTGTATACTGGCAGCAGGTTTTCTTTCAAACATGTTTCACTGAATATGACCGCATATTCTGTATTGATTATTTTCTGGTTTAGGGCTTCTATCCCTCTAACTATTTTCTTAGCATCAGGGCTTAGTTGAAATAGGAGTTCTCCAAAACTCATTTTCGTTCTTTTAAGGTGAAGAAAAGAAGTGATTTACTATAGAATGTATTACACTTATTTATACAATTTGCACAACGTTTCGAACCTCCATGGTTCATTCTCAAGTGAAGAGATCTTACAATGCTGGTTGATTTTATACCCGCACTGGGTCAGGTGATAAGACAATAAAGGTGAAAACATAGGGGGGGATACATAAGGGATAAATGTGGGGTGAAACATAAGAATAGAGGTAACTGCAGAAGGCTTATTGGCCCATTCGAGGCAGCTCCTATCTACATACAAAGATTAATCCAGTGTAATTGGCCTGTTATGTTGGACATTGTCTTCAGTAATTACCGTTATGTTCTGGTCTTGTCTTTACTCTCATGGTGGGTAGAGTAAATAGTTCCGTGATTTGGGTGTTCATGGTAGGTTGTTCTATTCTTATGTGAATTGCTTCAAGAATTTGTAATCTCCTTGCATCTTGGGTTTTGTCTATTATGCAGGTATTCTTGTATATATATATATATATATATATATATATATATATATATATATATATATATATATATATATATATATATATATATATATATATATATATATATATATATATATATACATATATATGGTAATTTCGGAGTATTTAAATCCCCCAAAGATCACCACACCTCCCAAGGGCAACTAGAGCATAATAAGGGGCCACTCACGTTCTTTCATCAAATTCCTGTTAATATGGGAGAACTCTGTGTCCATGCTTAATGCACAACTTGCCTAAACTTCCTAACTTTTTGCCTAACTTCTCTTGCGTCTTTAGGCAAGTTGTGCATTAAGCATGGACACAGAGTTCTCCCATATTAACAGGAATTTGATGAAAGAACGTGAGTAGCCCCTCACTATGCTCTAGTTGCCCTTGGGAGGTGGTGATCTTTGGGGGATTTAAATACTCTGAAATTACCATCTCTTTTAAGGGTCTGAGCTGTGGTGCAGTGGGTTAAAGGCATACCAGTTATGCCAGTTGCTGTAAGGCTTCTGTGCTGGCTAGGGTTCGAATCTCCTGTTGGGAAAGTGTTCTAAGGTTATATAACTTCTCTTGCGTGTTTAGGCAAGTTGTGCATTAAGCATGGACACAGAGTTCTCCTATATTAACAGGAATTTGATGGAAGAACGTGAGTAGCCCCTCACTATGCTCTATATATATATATATATATATATATATATATATATATATATATATATATATATATATATATATATGTCGTACCTAGTAGCCAGAACTCACTTCTCAGCCTACTATTCAAGGCCCGATTTGCCTAATAAGCCAAGTTTTCCTGAATTAATATATTTACTATAATTTTTTTCTTATGAAATGATAAAGCAACCCTTTTCTCTATGTATGAGGTCAATTTTTTTTTATTGGAGTTAAAATTAACGTAGATATATGACCGAACCTAACAAACCCTACCTAACCTAACCTAACCTATATTTATAGGTAAGGTTAGGTTAGGTAGCCAAAAAAAGCTAGGTTAGGTTAGGTTAGGTAGGTTAGGTAGACGAAAAAACATGAATTCATGAAAACTTGGCTTATTAGGCAAATCGGGCCTTGAATAGTAGGCTGAGAAGTGCGTTCTGGCTATTAGGTACGACATATATATATATATATATATATATATATATATATATATATATATATAAATATATATATATATATATATATATATATATATATATATATATATATATATATATATATATATATATATATATATATATATATATATATATATACAACTTTAGAACACTTTCCCACCAGGAGACTCGAACCCTAGCCAGCACAGAAGCCTTCCAGCAACTGGCATAACAGGTACAGGCATATATATATATATGTCGTACCTAGTAGCCAGAACTCACTTTTCAGCCTACAATGCAAGGCCCGATTTGCCTAATAAGCCAAGTTTTCATAAATTAATATATTTTCTCTAAATTTTTTCTTATGAAATGATAAAGCAACCCATTTCATTATGTAAGAGGTCAATTTTTTTTTATTGGAGTTAAAATTAACGTAGATATATGACCGAACCTAACCAACCCTACCTAACCTAACCTAACCTATCTTTATAGGTTAGGTTAGGTTAGGTAGCCGAAAAAGTTAGGTTAGGTTAGGTTAGGTAGGTTAGGTAGTCGAAAAGCAATTAATTCATGAAAACTTGGCTTATTAGGCAAATTGGGCCTTGCATTGTAGGCTGAAAAGTGAGTTCTGGCTACTAGGTACGACATATATATATATATATATATATATATATATATATATATATATATATATATATATATATATATATATATATATATATATATATATATATATATATATTCGTTGTCATGAAGCCCAGTGTTATTTACTGTGGTGATTGCAACGTGTGGACCTATGTTCTAAGGGGTAATTTATAGTACGGTTAAGTCATTTGCAACAGTAAGTGTTGAGCAGTGTACTAATATAGTTTGATTTAGTACACATTGCCGTGTGTGTTATTGCAAAGGGGTTGTCATTGATGGTGATTGTTGCAAGTGTTGATCAATCACCTGAGGTGTTTTGCAGTTCAGTAAATCATTGTGGAGTCATGTTCTAGACGGTTCATGCTCTGAGGGTTATTTACTAGTGTTCTGCAATATTGTAATTGCAACCGGATTGTAACATCGATCACTGTGATTTGTTAGTGTGATTTAACATTGACGTGGGTGAACTCGGCTGAAGACGAGTACTTAGGTTTTATATTCTTGATCTGGAAGGACATCGATGTCCAGTGTTCAGTGAGGTGATTGTGAGGCAATTAATATAACGTAACCAAGGGAACGCCCATTGCTTTAAGAGAATTTGTTCTTTAACAATTTGAGTAACGTAGAATACGTTTGGGTTAATTATTTTCCAGAAAGCAGCTATGGTAGTCTCAGGGTAGTTTAGCCACCAGCCGGACAAGTATTAGAGTATTGTCTGTCGTAATTAACGGTCAGTGGGCCAGGTAAATGAGTGTTTCAGGAAGTCAAAGTAATTAACTTTGATCCGTGTTGATCGACTCGCACGAAGGCTCCATTGTTCCATTAACGTAACGTCGTTATTTATCTGTCCGGAAGAACCGGCACTTGATTGACTCGTGGGAAGAGTAACGTCATTTTAGAATAACGTAAACGTGGTGCCTAATTACCGTTATTAGCCACCTGAATTGGTCTGAGTATGGAAGGCTCAGACGGAATTCATACTTTAATGTAAATTGGCGAGCCAGTGTGAAAGGTTGCGTATTTAATTGTTTAATTATTGATCTTGAGGATAGTAATTAATTGCTCTAAAGGTAATCACAAGTGATTACTGTTCTCTTAGCACTTTGGACATTGTAAATCAGAGTTAACTCTCGTTGAGCGATAGTAGCTGATAACGTAAATTAACGTAACTAGTAAAGAGATTAATCAGCTGTCTGGAAGTACAGGGATTAATGGGATTTACTCACTGAATGCTCGACGGGTAGGGTGTTGTGTAATTTCCGCGTTACTAGTGACAGTTGTAAGAGTTATTAAATTAACGTAAATGTTACCTTGTTATTAACGTAAACGTTACTTTGTTATTAACGGAAATCATTTGTTATTGATTGTTGATCGTCCGTGGGATGGAGTGTTAACGTAAAGATTAATTGAGGAAGGGTGCTGGAGTTGCCAGTGAACTCATTAGTCATTGTTGTGTCATTGACAGGCTACTGATATGATTGCATTGCAACCGCTAGTGCAGGTGTAGACTGCACAGAGGCGGAGAACAGTTAGGAGGTTACTGGAGACGTGTCTCAGAACCTACTGTGTCATAGTTGCAGGTGTGATTATAGATCTGTATCTTGCTTGCTTGATTGATTCCTCTGTGTTCACACCTGATGTTCGAGTTAGTTCATTATGCAGTCCGAGGGGCTGGTGTCTATCTGTCATTGATAGTGTCACAGGATGGATTTCGAGTAACGTCATTGATATTTCTTTTGTTTTTGTTGTAGTAGTTAGTACTTTATTGAATAAACTAAGTTGTTATGTTGAACACTGTCTTTTCGTTACACCCCACACATTATATTTGTCATGTAAGTGTTCTGTCACACTCGACTATTAAATTGAGACTGATTCATGGGTTTTTGACTGAATATATGGCACTACATACCAATAAATTATTGTTGTGAGAGCCCTGGACCTACTCGTTAGATTTGCTTTGGCGAATGGCGAAGGTCAATGACCTAAATGCAGGGGATTTCAACTTTTTTTGGTCTCGGCGTTTGCTCGCGCCTAGTCAATTGTTCATAAATGGTCCCAGAGTGAGGAATGAGCTGCTTACTACACTGGTGTGTTAGCTAAGCAGGTCCTTCCTCAGGCGACCTAATTGAATATCACGACAGGAGTAAAGGTTAAAAGAACTAAAGAAAATTGTTAGAAATTTTAGAATTTTTAGAGTTCAATTCCTCATTACCATTCCATCTTCAATTTCCAAACTCTCACACCTTCCTCCGATGCTGCCTACTCTGCAATGGCTGCCAACTGCAGTCTCACCTGACTCTTCACCGGCAGGAGGAAATGAGGAAATAAAAAAAAAAAAGATGACAGCAAACGCTGCCTCCACCTCACCTCAGCCAGCCAACCCGCCTACGTCTGCTTTCCCGGCCTTGCCCGGGAACACATCTGGGAAAGCTGCTGCTGCCTCACCACCGCCTGGTCCTTCACCTCCGCAGTCCTCACTATCACCAACCAAACCTGCAATTACCACCAACAACACCCTGCTAGAGGTAATTCTACACCTCGCAGATAAATCAGCAGGCAACGACGTTTACCTATATGTCAACACTATCAACCGACTGCTCACCGCAAATGGACTACTAATAGTGACGATACCCGGTGACCTTCTCTCAGCTTCTCCAGCTGCTGCCAGCCCGGCGTCCGACTCCACAACAGGCTCCACAGCCAGTACGGTAACAGGGATGTCACCCACCTTGGCTGTCCATGCCAACGAAGATATCACATACTAAGACAACGACGGACCACCCGAAACTGCCACAGCCGACAACAAGTAAGTAAGTAATTATCAATAGAAGGCACCAAACCGGTAAGGCTATGTAGCACCATCAAATGTGAGGGATAATCAGAGGGCGCTAAATATCACCAAGGATGCCAATACAAGAACAAAATCGCATAAGGAGAACGATATTAAAAGTATCCGAGTCGCCAAGAATTCTATCGAGGGACAAGCGACCGCAGGGGACGGTTGGAAAACAAGACACACGCTCGTCCTGGAAGTCAGGACATTCAACAAGGATATACATGACTGCAAGAGGGACAATGCAATTTGTACAATAAGGAGCAGGGCGGCGCTCCATTAAGTGACCGTGAGTTAAACAGGTATGGCCAATACGTAACCTAGCCAGAGCCGTTTCCCACCGCCGGCTACGGTAGCAGGAGGATGGCCACTGGGACACACGACTCTTAAGAGTATGCAGTTTGTTACCAATAACAGAAGACCAACAACTCTGCCAGCGGGCAAGGATGGAGACATGAATAACTGGGTAAAAATCGGAATAAGGAATGCCTTTACGGGAGATGGGACAAATGCGGATAGCATCCTTAGCGGCAGCATCCGCACGCTCATTTAAAGAGACACCAACGTGGCTGGGAACCCAGCAAAACGCAACCGACTTAAATTTTCTGAAGATAAGACACAGCCAATGATGAATCTCGATGACCACCAGGTGAACCGGATTAAAGCACCCTAAAGTCATGAGGGCACTACGAGAGTCATCTACCACCACGAAGGAGGATTGACACCGAGAAAGCAGGAGACGAAAAACATAGAGAATAGCATAAAGTTCTGCTGTGAAGATGCTAGCCTCCGGAGGAAGGCGACACATATAAGTGTGGTCAGGAAAAACAACAGAGTAGCCCACACCGTCAGCAGATTTAGACCCATGGGTGAAGATGAGAACGGAGTGGGAGTGAGAAGAAAAATTCTCAAGGAAGAAGCGTTTCAGAACTGTAGGAGGGGTAAAAGTTTTAGTGATGCAGGTCAGAGAAGAACAAAATTTGGGAAGGGGGGACCCTCCACGGGAGCAAGGATGGAACAGTACGAGGAGAAACATTAGTAATACAAACCGAAAGAGAATCTTGTAAGCAAGACAAACGAACAGAAAGAGAAAGGTGGTGAAGAGGAACAGGAACTACAGGAGGGGTAAAAGTCAAAGCACGATAGAGGCGAGAGTGAGGATGCTGTAAGGATTGCGCAAGATAGTGAAGACTGTAGCGAACACGGAGGTGGTGGAGAGATAGAAAGCCAGTGTCAGCGTACAAGCTGAGGGTAGGAGTTGAACGAAAAGCACCAGAGCTGAGGCGCAACCCAGTATGGTGCAAAGGATCAAGACGGCGAAGAGTAGAAGGAGATGGAGCAGTCTCCGTGGTGTAGTGGTAAGAGCAGTCTCCGTGGTGTAGTGGTAAGACACTCGCCTGGCGTTCCACGAGCTCTATGTCATGGGTTCGTATCCTGGCCGAGGAGGATTTACTGGGCGCAATTCCTTAACTGTAGCCTCTGTTTAACGCAACAGTAAAATGTGTACTTGGATGAAAAAACGATTCTTCGCGGCAGGGGATCGTATTCCAGGGACCATAAGATTAAGGACTTGCCCGAAACGCTACGCGTACTAGTGGCTGTACAAGAATGTAACAACTCTTGTATATATCTCAAAAAAAAAAAAAAAAAAAAGAAGCAGAAGAGCATGCAGAGCAACCATAATCGAGTTTAGACAGGACGAGAGAGGAATGCAAATAGAAGAGCGTGCGTCTATCCGCTCCCCAAGAAGTGTGGGACAAAACCTTAAGTAGGTTAAGGGCCTTAGAACATTCAACGTGGAGGTAAGAGACATGGGGCGACCAAGACAAACAAGTGTCAAAGAATAACCCCAAAATCTTCGTGGAATCTTTGTACTCAAGGGGATGCCCATAAAGTGACAAAGAGGAACGACCCGCTTCCAAGTAAAAGTCATGGCACAAGTCTTAGTAGTAGAGAACTTGAAGCCATGATCGGTGGCCCAAGACAACACGGCATCAATCGCAAGTTGAAGCCGCCGTTGAAGGAGAGACGAATCATCACCCCGACTGCAAAGAGTAAGATCGTCAACATAAAGAGCGGAGAAGATGCCAGAAGGGAGGAAAGAAGACCATTGAGGGCAACCAGAAAAAGTGTAGTACTAAGAACACTACCTTGGGGCACACCTTCATACTGCCGAAAAGAGGCAGAGAGAGTGGTACCAAGCCTGACTCGAAAGGTACGACAAGAGAGAAAGCTTTGAAGGAAGAGAGGGAGATTACTACTAAGGCCAAAAGAACGAAGTTGGGACAGAATATGCTATCTCCAAGTCGTGTCATAAGCCTTTTCCAGGTCAAAAAGGACAGCAGCAATGGAGGTCTTCGCAGCAAAAGCAGTACGAATATAGACCTTCAAGTTAACCAGGACATCAGTTATGCTGCGCCACTTGCAAAAACCAAATTGAGAAGGAGAGAGGTGGTGATGGTGTTCCAAGAACCACATCAGACGGACATTTACCATACGCTCAAACAGCTTGCAAACACAACTCGTGAGAGCAATAGGGCGGAAGTCCTTAGGGGATGTGCCGAGAGACCCTGGTTTCCGAATAGGGAGTACAACGGCATCGAGCCAGTCCTCAGGCTCGATGCCGTTGTACTCCCTATTGTACTCCATTGTACTCCCGTTGTACTCCGGACGACGACTCCCAGACCCGGTTATACAGACTCAGTAAATACTGAGACGTGCATGGAGGGAGATGGCGAAGCATCTGATAATGAACGTCATCCGAGCCCGCCGCCGTAGATCCGCAGAGGGCCAGGGCAGATTGAAGTTCAGAATGAGAGAAAGGATCGTTATAGGGAAGGCGGAGATGAGTGCGGAAATCTAAAGGACAAGATTCAAGAACAGGCTTACGAAGAAGGAAGGATTGAGGAAGATGAGAACCAGAGCTAACAGAAGAGAAGTGGGAACCCAGTTCAGTCGCGACCTTCACTGGATCCGTCACAAGAGTACCACAGAGGTGGAGAACCGGCGAGACATCTGGAACAAACTTTCCCGCAATCTTGCAGATCTGGAAGATCTTCTTCCAGATCTGTGGCAGAGGAGTATCGGACATAATGGTGGAAACATAAGATTTCCAACTCCCGTTAGCTGTACGGATGGTCCTATGGGCTGCCGCACTTGCCTTCCGAAACAAAATAAAAGAATCAGCCGTCTGCCAGCGGCGGTGTTTCTTCCAGGCTGCACGCTTACAGCGGACAGCCCGAGCACAGTCCGCATTCCACCAGGGAACGCATTTCCATGTGCCCCACGAGGAAGAGCGAGGAATAGAGCGGAGGGCAGCGTTAAAGACAGTGTCATAAAAAAGGAGGGCGCGAGGAAGAGGCAGAGAGGAGAGGTCAGAGCGAGTAACACAGAGAGTAAATAGGCTCAAGTCAGCCTTGGCAAACTGCCACCTAGGGAAGGAGAGAGGAGGGTGGGAAGAGACAAATGAAACGAGGATAGGGAAATGATCACTGTTATGGAGGTCATCAAGAACCTGCCACGTGAAATCTAAGTAAAGGGATGACGAGCAGAGAGAAAGATCAAGACAGGAAAGGGTGCGAGTTCGAGAGTCCACATGAGTGGGCTCACCAAAATTCAGAAGAGATAGAGAAGAAGCGAGGATGAACAGTTCGAGAAGACGGCCTCGGGTGTTTGTCAGAACATCACCCCAGAGAGAATGTCGACAGTTGAAATCACCCAAAAGGAGCACCGGCTCAGGCTAGGAGTCCAGGAGGTGTTTAAGATCAGGAAGGGAAAGCGGGACATTTGAGTGGAGATAAATAGAACTGACTGTATACCATTTACCCACAAAAACATGGGCAGCAGAACAATGGATAGGTGACAGAAGAAGTATGGGGACGAAGGGAATATCAGATCGAATTAAGAGAGCAGTAGAGTTACAGGCCCCAGCAAGAGCTGGGGGGGGGGGGGAGAAAGAAAGGAATAACCACGAAAGTGACCAGGACGAGCACCAAGCATTGGTTTCTGGAGACAAACACAAAGCGGTGAAAACTGTGTAATTAGAAGTTGGAGTTCATGGAAGTTTTCATAAAATCCACGAATATTCCACTGAAGAATAGACATTACCAAAGAAAAGAGACAGTAACAGAGAACAAGACAGAAATAAAGGTATAGAACAACACAGTTTATTAGAGAATCTCAGGATCAGGGTCAGGATTAGGAGCAGGGTCGGCAAAATCAGGGTTAGGGGGCATGGGAAAACTTAGTAAGGATAGAGGGAAGGGAGCAAGAGGACAGACCAGAGGTGGACTGACGGGGTCTGGATGAGGAGGAGACAATTGAGAGGGGCAGGCAAGGACAGCTGGAGGAGGGGGACAGAAGTCAGGGAGTGCACCTCAGCAAGGGCAGCAACCGAGAGGGAATCGGGGGCGAAAGAAACCTCCATATCCCATATCTGGAACAGGGGGTTCGACCACTGAAATGGGAGGGGATGTAGTGACAGAGTCAGAGGGAGGGGGTGAGGAAGAAAGCGAAACTTTCTTACCCGCTGGAGAGGAAGAAGGAGAGGAGCCAGGCTTACGTTTCTGACTTGAAGAGACAAGCGTTCCAATAACAACATACCGGGCGACAGACTCAATGGTCTCAGCAGGAGAAGAGGAATAGGAGCGAACAACACGAAGATTGCTGGGAGGATGATGGATATCAGCCTGGACAGACAGGTGGCGTGGAGGGTCAAGAGACTGGGGGGAGGGTCGAGAAGAAAGAGTGGGGGGAGATGGAGAAGAAGACAAATGAGATATGGTAGACTGGGTAGGAAGGGGGGAAACCCCAGATGGAGAACCGGGAGGGAGACTATCCGGGACAGTAGGCAAAGGAATAGGGGAGGAGGTGGTGGGTGTGGTCGGCATTAAGGCCAGGAAATGGTTGTGAGACTGAGGAAGACGGGATGGACGAGGAGAGGTAGAACACGTGAGCGTAGGAGACGCCCGTGAAAGGGGTTAGACGACAAACTTGGCATCTCGCTTCAGGAAAAAACAGACGATCACGGTGCTAGAAGTTGAGGACGGCTTCCTTGAGTTTGTAGTGCATACACGAGCGTGAGAAGGTAGGGTGGGCTTCACTGCAATTGAGGCAGCGAGCCCAGGGAGAAGTGCACTCGGACTTAGAATGACTATTGTCCCCACACATGGGGCACAGATACACAGTACTGGTGCATTTGAGGACACCGTGCCCGAACTTCCAACACTTATTGCAAAGTCTAGGAGAGGGAATGTACTCCTGAACGGAGCATCTGGCACCAGCAAGAATAATAGAGGGCGGAAGGGCCCAACTATCAAAGGTGATTTTTACAACTCGAAGGGGCTGACGGCGACGACCACGAGGGGGTCGAGTAAACGTGCCCACCTGGAAGACAGAATGGCCTTGGGCTTCGAGGATATGTTTAATATCCTCATGACAATCTTTGAGGTCCCGAACACCAGTTGCAACATGGTATGGAAGGAGAACAGTGCCAACACTGGCATTTAACCGAGCGTTTTTGGAGACCCGAACAGGGGTCTCTCCAATGCAGGACAAAGCGGCTAAGCGAGTAGCTGCTTCCTGAGAAGGAGCAGCGACGACACGCATACCGTAACTGGTGGAGTTAAAAGTAACAGAGGCATCTACTGAATCAACAAGGTGTTTATCGAGGGAGAAATCGTCAGGAGGAGTAGAAGCCAGATGGTGGAGATCAAAGTATTTAGTCCACGTAGTGGGACCAAACAAGGCATTGTAAGTATTATTATGGGAAGGGATCGTGCGAGTGCGGCCATGGCGGGGACGGCGTTGAGAACCCACAGACAGAGAGGGGGTAAAAGGCGCAGTAATCACAATGAGAGACGAAGCCGTGCCAGGGGACGAGGTGGTCACCACTGGGGTCTGGGGACTGGACCCTATGGCAGAGGAGGGGAGGGAAGCTGAGGGGAGTAGTCAGGTCGTCGGGGCCCAATGCAGCGGGGGCTACAGGGCCTGGTCTTCCAACACAGTTCGACTCGGGGGCTTGGTCGCCCACCCCACGAGCCTGAGAAGGTACAAAGGAAACAATATCTGCCATGAAAACGAGGAAAACTTTCATTCACGAATGTGCCCCAACACCTACCATGGAGCCACAATTAGAGACAGGACACCAAACAAGAAGCTATCGCCGATCTTGCTGGGGCCCCCTAGGGGTGCGTCGTGAGTATATGCCCCACAAACGCCACCTTATGAACCGTGAGTCCATTGAGAGCGGGTTCAGTGACGAAAGGAGGATTGACAATAAAAGGGTCCCATCGCTTGAGACGTTGGGTACTACAGTTCTACAGGTAGGTGCAAGAGTATGCCTCCTCAAACACCAGGGCGTCAAAACAAAAGAAGGCCGAATTAATAATCAAAACAGGCAAAAGGTCGGCAGAAAATGACAGTTTGATAGGAGAAGAGGAGGGGGAGAACAATGAAACACAAGGAAAAGGAAAAGGGGTCTAGTAAAATTGGTAATGGCAACAGCAGGAGCATAAGGCTGCAAAAAGACAGAGGACTGACCCTTGGAGCATCACACTCCAGCAGCTTCCCACCAAGCCCCCTCACGGCGGCAACGGGCCAGAAAGTGAGGAGGCAGCCGACAACAAGACGCTCTCCAGAACCACTACCGACGTCGACGAGAATGGCCTTCTGACCGACGACAAAGACTAAAGTGCCTGCTATGTTCTCTTCATTCCTGTTATGACCCAGTCTAACCAGTTCATATTAGATACAATGAGATCGTGCCTTTAAGTGTTAAGGTACCTCTAATATATTTAATCCTTCTGTGATATTTAAATTTATTCCTATCTATATACACATGCATTGTATTGTATTATTATTATTATACTAGCTGTACCCGGTCACAGCAACCTTCCCCTGTCTCCCAGTCCTCCCCACCATCCCCCCCCTCTCCTGTTCCCTCATCCTCCCAATCATTCCCCACTCCCCTGTCCCCTCATCTTCTCCACCATTCCCCCCCACCCGGTCTCTTTGTTGTCCCCCACCATCCACACTCCAGCGTCCCCTCGTCCCCCTAACCATTTCTCACTCCACCGTCCCCTCGTCCTACCCACCATCTCCCACTCCCCTGACCCCTTGTCCTCCCCTGCCATTCCCCCCCCCCTCCATCCACTCGTACTCCTCTCCATCCCCCACTCCCCTGTCCCCTTGTCCTCCACACCATTCTCCATTCCCCTGTCCCCTCATCCCCCATCTCTCTCATCCCCAATTCCACCATCCCCTCGTCCTCCCCACCATTACTCTCTCCCCTGTCCCCTCGTCTTCCCCACTGTCCCTCACTCAAGTCCCCTTGTCCTCTTCCCCACCGTCCCTTGTCAAGTCCTTCCCACCATTCCCCACTCCCTCGTCTAATGCATTCCTAAATGATCTGATGTTTTCATCAGAAAATTTGTTTTCTTTGTTGTCCCCACCATCCACACTCCAGTGTCCCCTCGTCCCCCCAAACCATTCCTTACTCCACCATCCCCTCATCCTCCCCACCATCTCCCACTCCCCTGACCCTTTGTCCTTCCGTGCTATCCCCCCCCCCCCTTATCCACTCGTACAACTCCCCATCCCCCACTCCCCTGTCCCCTTGTTCTCCCCACCATTCTCCATACCCCTGTCCCCTCATTCCCCATCTTCTCCACCATTACTCTCTCCTCTGTCCCCCTCGTCCTTCCCACCATCCCTCACTCAGGTGCCCTTGTCCTCCCTACCATTCCCCACTCCCTCGTCTAAAACATCAGATCATTCCCAAATGATCTGATGTTTCATCAGAAAATTGTTGAACATCAAATGATCTGATGAATCCTATCACTGAAATTTAAGAAAAACAGTTAAAAACGAAATGAAAAACAATGAAAAAAAAATATATACTCATTAAATGAAGGGTATGGTAATCAACACAACTCAGTTTCAACGCAATGTCACACAAAATAATTAAATCAAAATGAAAATAAATCGAAATCTATGAAAAGTCATTTTATCAATGCAATTGGAAACATTGAAATGAAATCGTAACATATTTAGTATAGCGTGTATTGCTGTTACGTGCAACAGATGGTGTTGTTTTTAAAAAAAAAAACATTTTTTTACCTGTCACAAGTGTGGTATCTATATAGTAAGTATATAAAAACGCGCGTATTCGAATGGAACATTGTGTCAAAATTTCAAAGCAATTGATGACTAACTTATTGGAGATTAGTGTGTGTTGCCCTTACGTCACAGATGGTGCTGTTTTACAAAAAAACATGTTTTTCCCTGTCACAGGCATGTATATAGTAGGTATAAAAAACTCGCACCTATTGTAATGAAACGGTGTATCAAAATCTCAAAGCAATCGGTAAAATGGTTTAGAAGATTTCCCTCACATGAAAATGACAGTTTTTTTAAAGCATGTTTTTCCTGTTACAGATGTGACATCTATATTGTATGCATATAAAAACCCGCTTGGATGCGAATGGAACGTTGTGTGAAAGTTTGAATGCAATCGGTGAAGAACTTTCGGAGATTGGCGATTTTGAACAAACGATCATTTACATTTTTATTTATAGATGATATCTTATTTTTCATGTTCATGTTTTCATGTAAAAATTTACATTTTTATTTACATAGATGATATCTTATTTTTCATGTTGTGTGTTGTTAACTGCTAGTTTCGACTCACTGCCACTGACACTACCTCCCCCTCCATTCCCTTGCCTGAGTGTGCTTGTCGTACAGTCAACCTGCGGTGATTGGTAGCTTTTTTCTGTTGTGTTTTGTTATGGAGTTCAGCCCTGTATTACCTTATGCTGGCATATAAAAGTCATAATTTTATCTGTAAATAAATAAAAGATGTTTTGGTTGATTTTGACACTTGAGAGGAAGCATGATGATGCAGTTAGAAAAATATTGACTTAAGATATTTTGGGATGAGGCTAGGAGTCGAGTCCATCGTCAAATATGGCGGTGCAAGCCGGGAGAGAAGAAGCTTTCCTGCGCAGATGTGAGATCCCCAGCCAATCTCAAATATGGTGCTGTACACAGAATGGGTACAGCGTCAGCCATGGCGTGATTGGTCGGCGGTTGGGGCTTGGCTGGCTTGACCAATGGTGTCGCTTCTACACTTGATTGCGAGGAGCTACCCGACGTGAAATCTACGATAGGCAGTTACGATCTGTAAGGTAGATAACTTTCCCCTCTATTTCTCCCCTTGTGTTAGAAAAGATGTTGTACACTTACAGCCCTTGAAGCCTTGGTATAGTTCTTTTGCCTGCAGTGATAAAATATATATGTTTCGGCCTCATCTTAAAGTTTCGTCTAGGGGATTGTAATATGTAAGCGGGTATTATATGAAAAAACACTGCTTTAAAAAGGGCAAAACAATATACTCTGGTTAAGGGTGACAAATAAGGATTAAGGATTAATTATTTAATCCTTAATTAAGGATTAAGGTTAAGGATTAAGGTTAAGGATTTTTACCATTTATATTAACATATAAATGGTAAAAATATAACAGCCAGAAATATTCTTCAGCATGCAATAATATCATAAAATCCTTAATGAGCACAGACAATCTCTTAAACACATGAATGAATAAATGGGGTATCACAATATAGTCTTACCAAGAGAATTAACTAAGTAATAAGCTAAATAAACAATATCCACCGACTTAACTTCAGTAATGTCTCCTCCCATGCAGCTCACCCACGCGACGCGACTAAAACATCAACTAAGCATCCACGTGAACGCTTGTGAAAACTCTATTAACAAAGTTTAGTACTAAGAACCATATAATGAGTAATCATAGGATTATATAATACTGTTACAATAATCACACAAATTTATTACACTCAATAACAGGAATTAATCAAGGTTGAAATATAAACGCTAGCTTGACAACAAGCCGCACTCTGGACACATCCAAATATGGTCATCCCCCCCCAAGGTGAAACCACACTCCCTCCAACAAGAAATAACTTGCACAAGCCTATCAAAATAAATGTCACTCAGGCACACTACAGCATGCTACAATATACATCATACAATATTATATAAATACAATAGTAAATGTCATACAATAGTAAATGGAACACAAATGGATACTATAATAATAATAGAGCAGAACAGGGAAAATATTATATGCTATGCATAATTCACATGATAATGTTAGAATCAATGCTAGATTCGTAACATACACCATAAATGCGATTATCTGGAATGGTGTGTGGTTTGACATCGGACATAAACAATTTTAATTATTATGTACCATTCATTGTTTTCATGTAAATATGAAACTGATGTAATATATATATATATCGGCAATGTAATATATATATATTCATGTGCAGTTGATTTAAGTTTTGGTTTAGAGCCTCATAACGGGCGAAGTTGTAATTGTGAAGTGTTGCCAGACGGTGAGATAAATTTGCAGTGTTGCCATTTAATTGATAGAGAGATTTTTGCAGATGGCATAATGTAGCCTCTTATCGAGTAAATCAGAGTTTACTAGTGTGTTTCATTCCTTCCCTTATTTCTGGTGCGTTGTCATGAGGGCTTACTGTGCGCTATACTGATATTGCGAGAGTACCAGACTGGAAGAATTAATGTACCACTGAGTTTGAAGTATTACTTGGCTGTAAAGTATCGCGAATTAAATTGGTGACCTTTTGTGGATTCTTATGGGCGGGCAACTCGACCTGGAGTATACCTTGAGTTTCCGTGTCCACAGACATCCCAGTAACAAAACGGGCAAGTGTAGGGACCCATAGCCTCAGAGAATAAAATAATGAGTACTCAAAGAAGACCTTGTGGATCCTCACTGAATACTTTAATATTTTCTTCTCTTACCACCCCTATTGTTTTAGTGTGTATATATATATATATATATATATATATATATATATATATATATATATATATATATATATATATATATATATATATATATATATATAACTTTATTTTTTAAAATTTCGTGATTTGCCAGTATATAAAATTTCATTTGCCAGTATATATTATTATATTGTGGGTTGGATGGTGTCATTGTTGATCCTTCTTCATGGACAACCCAACCCAAAACTCGGTAGAGTGTTTATACTTTACCAGGAGATCACCCTGGGCACTTCTGGCTCTTGGAGAGGGGCTCAACGTCACACGTTTAGGGGATGCGGCTCCAACACTTAGCCTCGTTGTCACGTGCACACACCCACTCGAGCCGCTGTGACTCCCCACTCTCTCCTTAGGTGATATGATCTCCTCAATCCCCTTTGACTTATTAGTTTTCCGTTCTACCCTGTCCACAGCTGTGGTTCTTGGTTCTTTCTCTCTCTCTCCTTCTTTCCTACTTCCTGGGAAGCCTCACTAGGACAAGGGCAAACACCAGCAAATTTGAATACATTTACTGGACAAAGCACATACACAATACATACACACATAATAATAAAGAATCCTACACTCTATACTATTTCAGTCAGGTTGCACTCCAACACCATCAGAACTCTATCATCTGCTTATCAAGTGGTATCCTATCTCCTGATTCACCACCTAATACTACCAACCTCCTGAAATAGGTCAAGTCTTATAACACAATGTTGCACTATCAGCAAGAGAATATATATATATCTATAAACATGTGCAAGGAAAACCAGCGTATGACTGCAATAACATAAATATTAGTGTAAATGTTCCTTGATATACAACAATGATCAATCGATCACCCTATCAGTCCTAGAACACATATGTATGTCTCTGCAGGTAATCCAGCCTACGACTGTAACCCTATACTTCAGTATAAATACTCCTTGGCACAAAAATGGCAAACAATCACTCACCTTCCACTGCGTCTTGCACGCTAATGACAACCAAAAACTCTACCAACTCCCTACAAGTAATCAACCAGAACTTCCCGTCCACATCTGGAAGTTCACTACCCTGACATCTTCAGGTTCTTCCGGGTTTATCTACCAGGATCCTCCACAGCTCTTCCAGGCTGCTACACCATGAAGTTTTCCTTGAGCAACTATGGTGCTTCACCACTTCTACCAGGGTTCTCCACAGCTCTCCTGGCTGCTACACCATGAAGTCTTCCTTGATCGACAATGGCGCTTCACCACTGGTATCGCAAAACTTGTGAAACTTCATTCCATTACTCCTCTTCTCACAGCTTGAGGTTCTCTTCCTCCCTGCATGGCTGCTCTCCCACAGAGCTCAGTACTTTCCACTACCTTGGAGTCTCATCAACTACTCCCTCTGTGCTGGCTTTGAAGTTCTCAGCAACTTCTTCCAAAGACAAACCTGCAACCCATTGACACGCCAAAAAAAATGTTTCCTTATAAACACATAGACGAAATAATCCACACAATGTGTTTGCATCCAACATCTATTTGCTCTCTACATGCTGTAAGAGCGGACTCCCCCGTTTGGGCTGGTCAATGCTCCGCCTTACCAAGCGGTCCTCGAGGCAGCTACCCCGCCAGGAGCGGAGCGGGGCTCCCTCAGTCATCTGCCAGCGCTCAGAAGAGACGGATGTCGCTCCGTCCTCGAGGACGTTCCTTCGTCTCCACTCTCTTATTTTAGGCCTCCTGCCTTACCAAAACATGTCTAACTTATCAATAAACATTCGCTACTGTCGCTGGGCACACGAACAACTACAAGTAATCACTATAAACTGACTTAAAATCGTGCTTACCACAGATTGTCTAATCGAGGGCGCTGTGCATACTTCCTTCCTCTTGAAGGTATATCCAACAGGGGATCCTCTCCAACGGGAGCTCAAATAGAGCACAGCTTCCCCTCACGATGTCTGGTACTCAAGTGGGGTCAGAGCCCTCCAGAAGCGAGCCTCACGCCTCCAGCAAATTGTCCACATCTCATAACCAGTCACTTATCTAATTTCTTATTCACTGCCCATTATCTTAAATTATTTATCAAATCCAACCAACTATTTTATATCTGTATTTTCACCTCTATGTTTCCTAGACCTTCTAGTCAGGTTAGACTTGATAGAATAATTCTCAACGGGGAGACTCGTTTTTCCGCTACCCGGGATCATAACACTATATATATATATACATATATATATATATATATATATATATATATATATATATATATATATATATATATATATATATATATATATATATATATATATATATATATATATATATATATATATATAAGTATATATAAATATATATATATGTCGTACCTAGTAGCATACTGCAGGTATGTTGACGACATTTTTACACAGGTACCTGATGTCAGACATCTGCAGGAGCTGAAGGCGGCATTTGAGCAGAATTCTGTGTTGCGTTTCACTTACGAGATGGAGAAGGATGGCAAGCTGCCCTTTCTAGATGTAACAGTCTTGGAAAGGAGCGGAGTTTTCCACACTGCAGTCTACACTAAAGAAACAAACATAGGAATGTGCCTGAATGCCTACAGTGACTGCCCGGACAGGTACAAGAGGAATGTTGTTAACGCTTATGTCGAACGTGCCCTCAGCCACAGCTCAGAATGGAAGCAAGTCGACGAAGAACTCTGTAGGGTAAGGCAGGTCCTAGTCAACAACGGCTTCTCCAGTGGTTTCGTGGAAGACATCATAAGAAGGAAAGTGAAACGCCATGCAACCTCTGAAGAGACAACTAACACAACACCTATACCCCCTATTAGACTATTTTACAGGAACTTCTTTTCCACAGCTCATAAAACGGAAGAAAGGGTCCTGAAAGATATTGTTAATAGAAACGTTATCCCTACAGACAAAAATCAGAGGATACAACTGACGATTTACTATAAAACCAGAAAAACGGCCAGCCTACTCATGAGAAACTCTCCAGACACACAACAGAACGCTTTAAAAGAGACTAACGTCGTCTATGCCTTTAAATGCCCTCTTGGGGACTGTAAGCTCCAAAAAACCCAGTATATAGGCAAGACAACAACATCTCTTTCTAGGCGTTTAACGATGCATAAGCAACAGGGCTCCATTAAGGAACATATAATCTCTTCCCACAACCAAACCATAGCCAGAGAAATCCTAGTAAACAACACAGAAATCATCGATAGATACAGCGATAGCAGGCGGCTTGACGTTTGCGAGGCACTACACATCAAGAAGTCAACACCAGCAATCAACAGCCAATTATTGCACAACTATATTCTACCCACCTCTAGACTCCGCTCCAATATAGAAGCATCAAGAAATATGGACCAATAGGCTTTCTACAAACACTTCTATTCAATACCCATTGTTTCGTGTTCTGTCTTGTGTTGATGAAATTAATACCCTATTAATACCACCTCTTGTTCTGTCTTGTGTTGATGAAATTAATACCCTATTAATGCCACCTCTTGTTCTGTCTTGTGTTAATGCCACATCACCCCTTCCACCTCACTCAAATGTAGATATAAAATCGGAGATGCGTAAGTTCTATTCAGTTGTGTATTTGTGAACTAAAGTCTTTGAAAATGTAATAAGTTTTACAAAACGCGCTCGTGTCGCGTCAGACTAGAAATAAAAATGAATTTTGGAGAATTGATTTTTGATTTACCTCCTACAGTGAAAAGAAATGTACGAAAGATTGAGAAAATTCGTGTTAGAATTATTAATCTTACTTTTTCGGTCATATTTAATAATATATATATATATATATATATATATATATATATATATATATATATATATATATATATATATATATATATATATATATATATATATATATATATATATACGCATTAGAGGGAATGTTTTGGGAATATTTTGGTAGCAGTCTTTCCTGTAGACATATATTATTAAATATGACCGAAAAAGTAAGATTAATAATTCTAACACGAACTTTCTCTATCTTTCTTACGTTTCTTTTCACTGTTGATGGTAATTCAAAGATCAATTCTCCAAAATTCATTTTTGTGTTTGTAAACTAAAGTCTTTGAAAATGTAATAAGTTTTACGAAACGCGCTCAAGTGTCGCGTCAGACTAGAAATAAAAATGAATTTTGGAGAATTGATCTTTGAATTACCATCAACAGTGAAAAGAAACGTATGAAAGATAGAGAAAATTCGTGTTAGAATTATTAATCTTACTTTTTCGGTCATATTTAATAATATATATATATATATATATATATATATATATATATATATATATATATATATATATATATATATATATATATATATATATATATATATATATATATATATATACATTCCCATTCCCAAACATTCCCTCTAATGCGTTATGCGTGGTTTCCTCCGAGGCTATGGGTCCCCCTTCTTCCAGCTAGAGGTGGTACTCCCTTCCATATTTAAAAAAAAAAATATATATATATATATATATATATATATATATGCGAACAAGCCTGAATGGTCCCCAGGACAATATGCAACTGAAAACTCACACCCCAGAAGTGACTCGAACCCATACTCCCAGAAGCAACGCCACTGGTATGTACAAGACGCCTTAATCCACTTGACCATCACGACCGGACATAATGAGGTGATAGCCTAAGCTATTTGAACCACCCCACCGCCGGCACACGGATAGTAATCTTGGGCATAGCATTTTACCAAATCACCTCATTCTTTGGGGCACACGTGAGGAACACAAATGCGAACAAGCCTGAATGGTCCCCAGGACAATATGCAACTGAAAACTCACACCCCAGAAGTGACTCGAACCCATACTCCCAGAAGCAACGCCACTGGTATGTACAAGACGCCTTAATCCACTTGACCATCACGACCGGACATAATGAGGTGATAGCCTAAGCTATTTGAACCACCCCACCGCCGGCACTCGGATAGTAATCTTGGGCATAGCATTTTACCAAATCACCTCATTCTTTGGGGCACACGTGAGGAACACAAATGCGAACAAGCCTGAATGGTCCCCAGGACAATATGCAACTGAAAACTCACACCCCAGAAGTGACTAGAACCCATACTCCCAGAAGCAACGCCACTGGTATGTACAAGACGCCTTAATCCACTTGACCATCACGACCGGACATATGAGGTGATTTGGTAAAATGCTATGCCCAAGATTACTATCCGAGTGCCGGCGGTGGGGTGGTTCAAATAGCTTAGGCTATCACCTCATTATGTCCGGTCGTGATGGTCAAGTGGATTAAGGCGTCTTGTACATACCAGTGGCGTTGCTTCTGGGAGTATGGGTTCGAGTCACTTCTGGGGTGTGAGTTTTCAGTTGCATATTGTCCTGGGGACCATTCAGGCTTGTTCGCATTTGTGTTCCTCACGTGTGCCCCAAAGAATGAGGTGATTTGGTAAAATGCTATGCCCAAGATTACTATCCGAGTGCCGGCGGTGGGGTGGTTCAAATAGCTTAGGCTATCACCTCATTATGTCCGGTCGTGATGGTCAAGTGGATTAAGGCGTCTTGTACATACCAGTGGCGTTGCTTCTGGGAGTATGGGTTCGAGTCACTTCTGGGGTGTGAGTTTTCAGTTATATATATATATATATATGTCGTACCTAGTAGCCAGAACTCACTTCTCAGCCTACTATGCAAGGCCCGATTTGCCTGATAAGCCAAGTTTTCATGAATTAATTGCTTTTCGACTACCTAACCTACCTAACCTAACCTAACCTAACTTTTTTGGCTACCTAACCTAACCTAACCTATAAAGATAGGTTAGGTTAGGTTAGGTAGGCATGGTTAGGTTCGGTCATATATCTACGTTAATTTGAACTCCAATAAAAACAAATTGACATCTTACATAATGAAATGGGTTGCTTTATCATTTCATAAGAAAAAAATTAGAGAAAATATATTAATTCATGAAAACTTGGCTTATTAGGCAAATCGGGCCTTGCATTGTAGGCTGAAAAGTGAGTTCTGGCTACTTGGTACGACATATATATATATATATATATATATATATATATATATATATATATATATATATATATATATATATATATATGTCGTACCTAGTAGCCAGAACGCACTTCTCGGCCTACTATGCAAGGCCCGATTTGCCTAATAAGCCAAGTTTTCCTGAATTAATATATTTTCTTTAATTATTTTCTTATGAAATGATAAAGCTACCCATTTCATTACGTATGAGGTCAATTTATTTTATTGGAGATAAAATTAACGTAGATATATGACCGAACCTAACCAACCCTACCTAACCTAACCTAACCTATCTTTATAGGTTAGGTTAGGTTAGGTAGCAGAAAAAGTTAGGTTAGGTTAGGTTAGGTAGGTTAGGTAGTCGAAAAACAATTAATTCATGAAAACTTGGCTTATTAGGCAAATCGGGCCTTGCATAGTAGGCATAGAAGTGCGTTCTCGCTACTAGGTACGACATATATATATATATATATATATATATATATATATATATATATATATATATATATATATATATATATATATATATATATATATATATATGTCGAACCTAGTAGCCAGAACACACTTCTCAGCCTACTATGCAAGGCCCGATTTGCCTAATAAGCCAAGTTTTCATGAATTAATGTTTTTCGACAACCTAACCTACCTAACCTAACCTAACCTATCTTTTTTCGGCTACCTAACCTAACCTAACCTATAAAGATAGGTAAGGTTAGGTTAGGTAGGGTTGGTTAGGTTCAGTCATATATCTACGTTAATTTTAACTCCAATAAAAAAAAATTGACCTCATACATAATGAAATGGGTAACTTTATCATTTCATAAGGAAAATATTTGAGAAAATATATTAATTCAAGAAAACTTGGCTTATTAGGCAAATCGGGCCTAAAATAGTAGGCTGAGAAGTGCGTTCTGGCTACTAGGTACGATATATATATATAAATATATATATATATATATATATATATATATATATATATATATATATATATATATATATATATATATATATATATATATATATATATATATATATGTCGTACCTAGTAGCCAGAACGCACTTCTCAGCCTACTATGCAAGGCCCGATTTGCCTAATAAGCCAAGTTTTCATGAATTAATTGTTTTTCGACTACCTAACCTAACTTTTTCGGCTACCTAACCTAACCTAACCTATAAAGATAGGTTAGGTTAGGTTAGGTAGGGTTGGTTAGGTTCGGTCATATATCTACGTTAATTTTAACTCCAATAAAAAAAAATTTACCTCATGCATAATGAAATGGGTAGCTTTATCATTTCATAAGAAAAAAATTAGAGAAAATATATTAATTCAGGAAAACTTGGCTTATTAGGCAAATCGGGCCTTGCATAGTAGGCCGAGTACGACTTTCTGGCTACTAGGTACAACATTATATATATATATATATATATATATATATATATATATATATATATATATATATATATATATATATATATATATATATATATATATATATATATATATATATATTGCTTATTTTCTGTAGTAGAACGTCTGGGTGTGTTCCCGAGTTGTATAATATATTTGAATGTATTCGATGTTTTGTTTTCGTTACTCTGATAACGGTTATATGAATGTACAATATTGGTATCGATAGTTGACCTGTGGTGGTCCAACCCGTCCTCTTAAAAGTAACGTCACTTTTCGCTCGTATGCGCTCTATGGCCAAATTTGAACGTAATTTGAAATGAAATCTACCCACAAAAGTGACGTACTGTTCCGTTTTCTGTTTGAGTCGTCCGGCTTACTCGGCAAGCTAAGAAAAGGAAACTTTCCATTAACGTTTTTCATACCGTTTTGAAACTTTATGAGAATTTCCTGCCCACCAAACCTATCAGAGGACCCTTAACTTACTGTTGTTGAAAAAAAAATCCCAAATTTATTTTCATTTTTTTTTTCATTTTCAAATTACGTCCATATTAGTATACGGGCAAACGGCCAAGAGCGACGTTCTTTTTAGGAGGACAGGTTGTGCTGACAGGAGCCGCCACAATGGTCTCTGGGTTTGGTAGGAGTTACACATGTCGTGTGTGCTCTCTCGAGTAATCGTCGCAGTTTGGGGACTCTTGTCATATTTTGATGCCTGTGTGGACTTTAAGACTGAACAGGAGTTTCAGAGCAGTAAAATTTCATGGTTTTTGAACTTTAACTTTTAAGAGGCGATTCCTGACTCAGCCCGATTTTTCAGTCACTTTGTAACTCTAACTTTTAAGAAGAGATTTTCGACTTTGGCGTTTGCCAGTCCAGTTGGGACTTAGTTTTTCGGAAGGCAAAGTGATAGTTCACTGACTTGTGTTTATTGATGTGCATGCTGAGACATTACCCCCCTCCCCCCTCCTCTGATTATGTAACGTCACCACCCACTGTGTTCACAACCTACCAGCCAGTCTTGAGCTGTCTACTGTACCAATGTTATTAGGTGATCTTTGCTTAGTGACAGCTAGCTGCTATGACTTGTGCATTGTATTTGATTGACTTGGTTGTGGGTATATGTATATAGAGATTGTAAATAAGCTGTGTCATGTAGATAAGTTTGCACCAGTAAACTGGTGGATTTTACTTAGACTTTCACTCAACCATTGACATTTTGAAGTTACATATTTTAGGCCAGGAGCTTCACTGATTTAAGAGGGATAGTCTACTCCACAAGTCTTGCTAGGGAACATGACATAACAATTCCGCCTAGCGAGTTCAAGGGCAATGAAAACACCAGACAACAACTGACCCACACATGTAACAAGATAATCGGCAAAAAGAACAACAGATTCCCGCACCCCATGTATGTCCACGCCAACACCAACACTATGAACACCTACACTTACCTCACCACACTGAAGAAAGAATACCAAGAAATCCACCGCAAATTCTCAGACGGACAAATGGAATTCCTCGAAAATGACGACGATTCTGATGGTACCGAACTACCGAGGTTCTTCAGTTCAGATATAAAGCTTCGCCCTGCACATTAAACTGCAGCCTGGCGGCTAAAACTCCTGAAGGCCATAAACTGCGATCGACCAATAAGACCCCATCCGTCCACAAATCTCCAGTATGAGCTATTGGTACAGGTAATGGCTCCAAAGAGCCTCCTCTCAAACAAGACACCGTAAAAAACATAAAGTAGAGTTCTCTACAACTTATACTATTTCATACTAATCTAACTTTAATCAAAGCTCTTCGGAAACATCATCATGCACTGTACTGTACACCCTATGAACTAGCTAGCTGTCACTAGGCTCTATCCTAATGCACTGGTACACTAGCTCTAGCTACAAATGAAGGATAGAGAATGGTGGTGTCACAATAATCAATTAGTGGGTGTAGAGTCAATATCAACCATGGTACAGCGAGAGTCACTTAACAGCGTTTTTGCCCGAAACGCTATGCGTATTAGTGACTTTAGGTATTGTATGTACTAGCTCTATCTTTAAATCCAACATTATGTTTGTAACTCATCTTCAATGTATGTACCTTTATCTGAATAAAAAATCTAAATCTAAATCTAATGTCCTCAGATACCCACCACATACGTCATAGAAACAATATCTCCTACCACCTGCTCCACAAAAATGGTGTACATCGGTAGTCTGATCCAATAGACATCAGTAAGGGTACATTCTATATGTTACAAGGTCGTTAGACCGTATAAATGCCCCACAAAACGAGAGCAGGACGCAGTGCGGCCCCTCGCTCTTCATACATGATGATCTTTAGTCCCATGGTTATCCATTTTGGGTCATTATTATTCTACGTTCTTGACTCACAATTTGGGATCATGGTTTCGAGCCCTGATTGTGAGTGCCCAACCATTTCTGTCCCGAAATAGTTGGGAACGTTTCATTTCACTTAATGCGTGTGTTGATCTAGCACTTTATAGATATCGAGGTTCAGACAGCTGGTGCATATTGGGAGGGTGTAAAAAATTGTATTCTCAGGCTTTCTGTCCCCGAAACAGGGAATTATTTATAAGGTAATCAACGTTTCTAGGCTTTACTAAGCATATTTTTATTTAAGGTAAATTTTGAAATTTCACCTTTGACCTTTGTCACGTGACCCACGGGCATCTCCTGAGGTCATGCCAGGAGCACAACACCTCCCATCCTCACGGCCCAACTTCTTGGGCTGGACGGTAAAGCGACGGTCTTGCTTCATGCAAGTCGGCGTTCAATCCCGGACCGTCCAGAGGTTGTGCACCATTCCTTTCCCCCGTCCCATCCCAAATACTTATACTGACCCATCCAAAAGCTATACTGTCGTAATGGCTTTGTGCTTTCCCCCTGATACTTCCCACCCTCCTATCCTTGTGACTCTACACTCTGTCATTCTTTCCATGAAATTCCTCACTATTACCTCTCGTGACATCTGGCACGCTAACAAAGTTAGTGTGTTGTTCTCTGTTATTCCCTGCTTCTCCCCCTCCAAGGGGCAAGGGGGGGGGAGGGTGAAACGTCACGCAGGACCTTACCCACGTGGGGCGCCGCCCCCATCCGCCTTACCTAACTCCTCAACCATGTTACTCTCACCAGTGTCAGGTCAGAGCCTCGTGAGAGACTCCATGTTCTCTTGTTGTGGGCACCTACAGGCAGCTCCTCCACACGTCTGGGCAGGACACAGTGACTGTGTATGACTGGCACCGTGACTGTGTACGACTGGCATCGTGACTGTGTACGACTGGCACCGCTGGGACTGTGTACGTCTGGCACCGTGACTGTGTACGACTGGAACCGTTACTGTGTACGACTGGCACCGTGACTGTGTATGACTGGTACAGTGACTGTGTATGACTGTCACCGTGACTGTGAATGACTGGTACAGTGACTGTGTACGACTGGCATCGTGACTGTGTACGACTGGTACCGTGACTGCGTACGACTGGCATCGTGACTGTGTACGACTGGCACCGCTGGGACTGTGTACGACTGGCACCGCTGGGACTGTGTACGACTGGCACCGCTGGGACTGTGTACGACTGGCATCGCTGGGACTGTGTACGACTGGCACCGGGACTGTGTACGACTGGCACCGCTGGGACTGTGTACGACTGGCACCGCTGGGACTGTGTACGACTGGCACCGGGACTGTGTACGACTGGCATCGCTGGGACTGTGTACGACTGGCACCGGGACTGTGTACGACTGGCATCGCTGGGACTGTGTACGACTGGCACCGCTGGGACTGTGTACGACTGGCACCGCTGGGACTGTGTACGTCTGGCACCTGGACTGTGTACGACTGGTACCGTGACTGCGTACGACTGGCATCGTGACTGTGTACGACTGGCACCGCTGGGACTGTGTACGTCTGGCACCTGGACTGTGTACGACTGGTACCGTGACTGCGTACGACTGGCATCGTGACTGTGTACGTCTGGCACCTGGACTGTGTACGACTGGTACCGTGACTGTGTACGACTGGCACCGTGACTGTGTAGGACTGGCATCGCTGGGACTGTGTACGTCTGGCACCTGGACTGTGTACGACTGGCACCGGGACTGTGTACGACTGGCATCGCTGGGACTGTGTACGTCTGGCACCTGGACTGTGTACGACTGGTACCGTGACTGTGTACGACTGGTACCGTGACTGTGTACGACTGGCATCGCTGGGACTGTGTACGACTGGCATCGCTGGGACTGTGTACGACTGTCACCGTGACTGTGTACGACTAGCACCACCAGGACTGTGTACGACTGGCTCCGTGACTGTGTACGACTGGCACCACAGGGACTGTGTACGAATGACACCGTGACTGTATACGACTGGCACCACAGGGACTGTGTACGAATGACACCGTGACTGTGTACGACTGGCACATCTGGGACTGTGTACGACTGGCACCACCAGGACTGTGTACGACTGGCACCGTGACTGTGTACGACTGGCACCACAGGGACTGTGTACGACTGGCACCACCAGGACTGTGTACGACTGGCACCGTGACTGTGTACGACTGGCACCACAGGGACTGTGTACGACTGGCACCGTGACTGTGTACGACTAGCACCACAGGGACTGTGTACGACTGGCTCCGTGACTGTGTACGACTGGCACCGGCCCTGTGTACGACTGGCACCACAGGGACTGTGTACGACTGGCACCGTGAATGTGTACGACTGGCACCGCTGGGACTGTGTGCGACTGGCACCGCTGGATCTGTGTACGACTGGTACCGTGACTGTGTACGACTGGCATTGTGATTGTGTACGACTGGCACCGGGACTGTGTACGACTGGCACCGTGACTGTGAACGACTGGTACTGTGACTGTGTACGACTGGTACCGTGACTGTGTACGACTGGCACAATGACTGTGTACGACTGGCACCGTGACTGTGAACGACTGGTACTGTGACTGTGTACGACTGGTACCGTGACTGTGTACGACTGGCACCGTGACTGTGTACGACTAGAACCACCGGGACTGTGTACGACTGGCACAGTGACTGTGTACGACTAGAACCACCGGGACTGTGTACGACTGGCACTGTGACTGTGTACGACTGGCACTGTGACTGTGTACGACTGGCACCGTGACTGTGTACGACTGGCACTGTGACTGTGTACGATTGGCACCACCGGGACTGTGTACGACTGGCACCGTGACTGTGTACGACTCGCACTGTGACTGTGTACGACTGGCACCGTGACTGTGTACGACTGGCACTGTGACTGAGTTCGACTGGCTCCGTGACTGTGTATGACTGGCACCGTGACTGTGTACGACTGTCACTGTGACTGAGTTCGACTGGCACCGTGACTGTGAACGACTGGCACCGTGACTGTGTACGACTGGCACCGTGACTGTGTACGACTGGCACCACCGTTACTGTGTACGACTGGCACCGTGACTGTGTACGACTCGCACTGTGACTGTGTACGACTGGCACCGTGACTGTGTACGACTGGCACTGTGACTGAGTTCGACTGGCACCGTGACTATGAACGACTGGCACCGTGACTGTGTACGACTGGCACTGTGACTGTGTACGACTGGCACCGTCGGGACTGTGTACGACTGGCACCGTAACTGTGAACGACTAGTACCGTGACTGTGTACGACTGGCACCGTGACTGTGTATGACTGGCACCGTGACTGTGTATGACTGTCAACGTGACTGTGAACGACTGGTACAGTGACTGTGTACGACTGCCACCTGACTGTTTACGACTGGCACCGTGACTGTGTACGACTGGCACCGTGACTGTGTACGACTGGCACCGTGACTGTGTACGACTGGCACCGTGATTGTGTACGACTCGCACTGTGACTGTGTACGACTGGCACCGTGACTGTGTACGACTGGCACTGTGACTGTGTACGACTGGCACCACCGGGACTGTGTACGACTGGCACCGTGACTGTGCACGACTGGCTCCGGGACTGTGTACGACTGGCAGCGTGACTGTGTACGACTGGCACCGTGACTGTGTACGACTGGCACCGTCAAGACTGTGTACGACTGGCACCACCGGGAGTGTGTACGACTGGCACCGTCGAGACTGTGTACGACTGGCACCGTGACTGTGTATGACTGGCACTGTGACTGTGTACGATTGGCACCGGGACTGTGTACGACTGGCACCGGGACTGTGTACGACTGGCACCAACGGGACTGTGTACGACAGGCACCGGGACTGTGTACGACTGGCACTGCTGGGACTGTGTACGACTGGCACCGGGACTGTGTACGACTGGCACCGCTGGGACTGTGTACGACTGGCACCGCTGGGACTGTGTACGACTGGCACCGCTGGGACTGTGTACGACTGGCACCGTCGGGACTGTGTACTACTTCCTTCGTGCCTGCCGTCGGATTGTTTCATGCATGCAGCTTACCTAAGGCTTAACAAATGGATTGCATTGTGAGTTGCATATTGCTTACCTTAGGAGTTGCGTACGGGTACCTCTGGGGTGGTATATGGCGTACCTGAGTGGTTGTGCACAGCGTGTCTCGGGGTGGTTGTTGTTGTTTAAGATTCGCTACCTGTAACAAAACGTTCCAAGAAGCACGGGCTATGGTGAGCCCGTGAATTGTCCCGGGGGTTTTGCGCTGCATACCTCAGGGGTTGCACGGCGTGTCTTGGGGGTTGGGAGTATTGTAAGATGACTCAAAAACAGCACGTTTTCTCTTTTCCCAGCGGGCGGTCTGTGATTAGTGATTTTTTCCATGGATTTCGATGACCAGGTTTTTAAGTCGTAATTTTTCACCGTGAAAATCTACGACCTGCAGACATGGTGTCGTAATTATTTTTTTGCCGTGAAACAGCGACGTACGGTCTTAGTGTCATGATTTTAATCCATGTGACTTAAACAGCTCCTAGCTGGCCCCTGTTATATGTACCATGGGGATTAATGGATCGCCTTTGTCATGCATCAGCATAGTTAGCTGGATGACCCTGCACAGATATCGCTAATGTTCATCAGCCAGCCAGTCTTCACTTAATAAGTTCCGTTTTCCGTGGTAGCGTATTTAGAATCATACTCCAGAATCATACTTATTCCCATTTTCGATATTATACAATATGGGATTAAAGGGCCTCCTTCGGTCGAGCCTAATGTGCAATGCCGTAATCCATCTTCCCACAAGAAGCTCGTTTTCAATGACAGCGTATTAACCCCTCTTTCATATTTTTTGCCATTTTCAAAGATAATTTCTAGCCAAGATCTCATATTGAACTGAAATGAAATTGCAGAAGGCCTTTGTAGGGAACCATACAGGAACTCCTATTTATTTCCAGTCCATGTCAGCAAAAACATCCTCTGTTCCTATTAGATTAAAAGTAGAAGGTCCATGAATGAGTAGCAAGTAAATGAAATAGCACATGTTCACACTGGTGTCTTACTGATGCCTCACCTAATATCTATTATATACCAGAATTATTTAGTACTCTCTTTCTTCCACGCTTATCCACTTGCCCCTTTAAATCATAACACATATAAACTGCAGACGATTCTATCAATACCCCATTAATACCCAGTCTTATGTCAGGAGGAGCTGGTTGGGAATTTAATGCAAAAAGGAGCTCTGGTCGTTGCACCAGATTGTTACCTGCATACAGAGGTACAGAGTCCCCAACCACTCCATGTTAGAACAACAGGCGACCTTTGCAGCCACATTCCTGACACCGTCGGTCGACCAGCAATGGACACTGGAGTGCTTGCAATTTACCTAAGAGATCACCCAGTACGCATCTTGATCTTGGAGGGGGTTTTCAGCGTCACTTATTTAGGGCTGCGGCTCCAAAACTGCCCTATTGTCCTCAGTACACACCCTACTCGAGCCGCCGTGACCCCCCCCCCCCACTCTCTCCTTGTTTGGAATGATCTCCTTAATCCCCTTTTCGTGAATTAGTGTCTACTGTCTCCCTATCCGCAGTTGTGACCCTCCCTCCCCCCCCCCCCCCGCTTTCTGGCAAACCTCATTAGGAGAAGAGCCAAAACCAGGTAACGTGTAAAACATTTAATACATAGAAACGTACATAATAAAAGATATATAATACACAATGTTACCGTATAACACTCTAAGCTGCTACAACCCAGCAGCACTCCAATATCATATCCTGGCTTCACCAACTATCTATATCAGGTGTCTGCACAACTCTTGGCTCACAACCTACTACTCCCTCACTGCTTGTGGCTGAAATACCTGGCACAACAATACTGTATCTTCAACCATACAAGTATCTGAAACTCTGCTTGGGGTCGAAATACCTGTACCATCTACATAAGTATCCCCCCCCCCAAAAAAAAAAAACCCTCAATCTCTCACCTTACACTGCGTCTTACTTGCCTATAAGTATTCAAGCTCTCCCCTCATACATTAATGTTTCCACATGATCCTCTGTTCTGCTCCTAGAGGCGCACTACCAATGCATGCTTCTAGGTATACCAAAATAAGGAAAGGCACTTTTGCAGTTCTCCAATCTGCTGGACAACGAAGTCCTACTCCAACATCAGTGACGCTTCTCCACTGGTTTCACACCAGTGAAAGAAGCGTCAGGAAACGTCTGTTTCAAGAAACGTGTAGCTCCCCTACACTGCTTGAAGTTCACTCCTCACTATGGACCTTTGCTCTACCACAGAGTTCAGCATACACTTCTTCTCCAGCCTCGAAGTTCCTCCATTAACATCTTCCCAGACAAACCTGCAATTCCATTACCGTGCCAATAAAAATGTTTTCCTAACAAAATATATGTAACAAACCTGTATCTCGGTACTAAATCTCGCCCTCTGACACCGCATCGCGCCGCCACCTCTAACATATCACCTATAGTGTCAGTCAAAGATTGTTTATAGAGCACAGGAATAAAAAATGAAATCCACCATTCCTCATTCATGTGTAACTGTTATATAAAGGAGTGTCTGTACTATGGGGCCTAGTATTATCTGGATGTATGGGCAATAGTAAGCAATAAGAGTTATCAAAATGGGAGATCTAAAAGGCCCGGCCCCCAAATAAAACTATAAGCAGTGCTGAATACTTGGCTACACACAAGGTCAGTCTAGAGGTTGATTTAAGATCTCCTACACAGGAAGAACTGATACTCTCTTACTTCACTTACTTATTTATTTACCCCTTAACAACCCCCCCATATACATTCACACCAATAACAAAAAAATTAATTACTTTACCACACTATCTTACGTTAAAAGCCTTGGTCCACATAGACAGGATACAAGGTTTTACACTGAACACAAGCTAGGGTAAAGTTCTACTAGGGAAACACTTGAAGCTAGAGTCAGCTTAGGGTAGGGAGACCACGTGGTTCCACTGGGACCCGCTTTAGAATAACTAGTAATATAAACTCTAAAAACACCTACTACACACAAAGTATACTGCTCTACACATAGAACACGTGTATGCCAGAAAATGAATAATGTACACAGTATATACTTAGCTTGAACAAGACACAGAAATAAGGAAACGAGGAGGAAGGGTAGGAGGATCCTGTCCACCCCACCCCAGTTCAGAGAAGGAGGAGTCACAGTCTCCTTCCCCTCAGCTGGCTCGCTGCCGGCAGACTGCTCAACTAATCGTACCGCAGCCCTATACCAAGTTTACTCAGGTTGACTTTACAAATGATTAGAAAGTATTAGTAAACATAGTTGGTGCCTATGTGATTATTTAATAATCAACCCCAAGCTCAGTCTTAAAATGCTCTTTGAAAAACAAGAATAGTCTTACGTCTGGCAGAGAAGATAAAAAACAAGTGCATCTCGTGATGCGTTTTCAATACTAAAAGGCAGTTTATTAGCTCAGTTTTGACCTCTGGTTTCCACTGAGGAACCCAGGGTCGTAACAGTAACAAAAAGTAGTCAACACAGAGTATACGTTCATCACACTAGTGTCTCCGAGTACAAGACCATTCCTCAACGTCCTGTTGAAGTCTCCAACCAAGTCCTCCACATTAAACATATATTGTATATATTTCTCGAAACGAGCTATATCATTCATTACTCAGGCATTTCATTTTAACCCTCCTTCACTAGTAATCTCTTGAACACCTAATTAATTCCCTAAAAACATTTATCCCCCCCCCTTCAATATATCATCAATCCATGTACACACTATCAAAAATACTCGTTCCCTGTATGTATGTATGTATATATATATATATAAATTATATATATATATATATATATATATATATATATATATTATATATATATATATATATATATATATATATATATATATATATATATATATATATGTCGTACCTAGTAGCCAGAACGCACTTCTCAGCCTACTATGCAAGGCCCGATTTGCCTAATAAGCCACGTTTTCATGAATTAATTGTTTTTCGACGACCTAACCTACCTAACCTAACCTAACCTAACTTTTTTGGCTACCTAACCTAACCTAACCTATAAAGATAGGTTAGGTTAGGTTAGGTAGGGTTGGTTAGGTTCGGTCATATATCTACGTTAATTTTAACTACAATAAAAAAAATTGACCTCATACATAATGAAATGGGTAGCTTTATCTTTTCATAAGAAAAAAATTTGAGAAAATATATTAATTCAGGAAAACTTGGCTTATTAGGCAAATTTGGCCTTGCATAGTAGGCTGACAAGTGCGTTCTGGCTACTAGGTACGACATATATATATATATATATATATATATATATATATGTCGTACCTAGTAGCCAGAACTCACTTCTGAGCCTACTATGCAAGGCCCGATTTGCCTAATAAGCCAAGTTTTCATGAATTAATTGCTTTTCGACTACCTAACCTACCTAACCTAACCTAACTTTTTCGGCTACCAAACCTAACCTAACCTATAAAGATAGGTTAGGTTAGGTTAGGTAGGGTTGGTTAGGTTCGGTCATATATCTACGTTAATTTTAACTCCAATAAAAAAAAATTGACCTCCTACATAATGAAATGGGTTGCTTTATCATTTCATAAGAAAAAAATTAGAGAAAATATATTAATTCATGAAAACTTGGCTTATTAGGCAAATCGGGCCTTGCATTGTAGGCTGAAAAGTGAGTTCTGGCTACTAGGTACGACATATATATATATATATATATATATATATATATATATATATATATATATATATATATGTCGAACCTAGTAGCCAGAACGCACTTCTCAGCCTACTATGCAAGGCCCGATTTGCCTAATAAGCCAAGTTTTCATGAATTAATATATTTTCTCTAATTTTTTTCTTATGAAAAGATAAAGCTACCAAATTCATTATGTATGATGTCAATTTTTTTTATTGGAGTTAAAATTAACGTAGATATATGACCGAACCTAACCAATCCTACCTAACCTAACCTAACCTATCTTTATAGGTTAGGTTAGGTAGCCGAAAAAGTTAGGTTAGGTTAGGTAGGTTAGGTAGTCGAAAAACAATTAATTCATGAAAACTTGGCTTATTAGGCAAATCGGGCCTTGCATAGTAGGCTGAGAAGTGCGTTCTGGCTACTAGGTACGACATATATATATATATATATATTGTGACGGTAAAGCGTTGGTGTTCGGCTGTTTCAAAAGCTAGGGGCAGGGCCTCGTCACATAATAGAAAAAAAAGAGAAAAGCTGGAGCTTTCGTCTGTGGTAAGGTAATGGGAAGACACACAAAACACAAGTAAATTAACAATTAAATTTTAATTACTTTAGAAAAACAAGACATGAATAAAGTTAAGCACATAAAATATGAAAGACAAGTCAACAAACAAAATAATATGAATAATCACTGGCAAATGAAAAGTTACGTTAAGACAAGTGGGTTACAGTGATAGCAAAATAAAATATTAGTGATGCTGGAATATTGGCTTCGAGCTGCCACCTCCCTTAGTACACGAAAGCCAAGACTTAGTCTACCAGCGAGAGATGTCAACTGCTTGGAGCACTGAGATATTCTGACGATATTAGTGCACTGCAGCCCCGACGTCAACTTGTGGCGGAGGCGGAGGGCAGGTGCGACGGGACACCAGCCAATCAGCAACAGGCAGGCAAAGGATGAGCAGTTAGCTGGTTACGGCGGTGGTAGGTAGCAGGTGTCACTGTGTGCTGGGTACGATTTGCTCTCTGGGCAAAACGTTTGACGATACTTGCTGGACGTATCTTCTATATTATCTTTTATATTGACGTACTTTGTAGGGAAGAGCAGGCTCAATCTCTCTTGAAAGAGATTATCGTCACAATATATATATATATATATATATATATATATATATATATATATATATATATATATATATATATATATATATATATATATATATATATATAAATATATATATATATGGTTTTTGGATGATGGCACTGTAGCTGGCACCGTAGACCATCTCTTGGCAGATATCAGGAAAATAAAGGAGCAAGAAGTAAGCCTGGGTCTTGTCCTGAACCCTTCCAAGTGTGAAGTAGTCTCCTCCAACCCAGACATCGTAGCTAGAATAAGGTCTGCCTTGCCTGGAGTCCATGTCATTAGGGCTGAGAACAGCACCCTCCTTGGAGCCCCCCTCGGGTCTAACGCCATTGAGGAGATCCTTGACAAGAAAATCGCAGACCTTAGGAGGATGGAAGACAGAATAGGTGACATCGATGCCCACGATGCTTTTTATCTCCTCACCAAATGCCTATCCCTTCCGAGCCTAACCTACTTTCTGAGGTGCGCCCCATCTTACGACAGCCGAAAGCTTGAAGAGTATGACCTCTTACTGAAGACCATGCTGGAAAAAGTTGTTAACCTCTCCCTCAACGAATGCCAGTGGAAACAAGCCACTCTTCCTGTTAGGCTCGGTGGCTTGGGTGTCTGCACTGCTACCCAAATTGCTGTCCCAGCCTTCCTGTCTTCCTCCTCAGCATCAGATGACCTGGTTAAGGAAATTCTACCTGACACCCTGAGTGATGTAGCGGGGATACAGGACCCCCACTACACGGAATGCGACATGAAATGGGGTGCCATGGCAGACCCAGCACTCAGACCAGCCATGCCGAAAGCCAAGAAACAATCCAGTTGGGACAGCCCCATTGTAAACAAAGAAGCCACAGCTTTGCTGGAGGCAGCAACAACCCCCAGTGATCGTGCACGCCTCACAGCTGTGCAGGCTCCCCATGCAGGGGACTTCCTTTTGGCAGTCCCTATATCTGCGACAGGCACACGTCTTGATCCGCAGGAGCTTCGTATTGCAGTCGCTCTCCGTCTTGCTGCCCCTATCCACACTGTTCATAGGTGTATTTGCGGCGAGGCAGATGCTGACAAATATGGACTGCATGGCCTGCACTGTGGAAAATCTGGTGGTTGGCACACTAAACACGACGAAGTCAATGACATCATTAAGAGAAGCCTTGCCTCTGCTCAGTGTCCAGCGGAGAGAGAGCCCCGCAACCTACTGAACCGTGACTCTGTTAGCTTTGCCGGCCGACCAGACGGAATCACACTGCGACCGTGGAAGGGTGGCAGACAGTTGGCATGGAACTATACTTGTGTATCCACCCTGGCAACCACATACATCAACCTCTCTGCCGGCACAGCAGGAGCCGCGGCAACACGCAGAGAAAGAGACAAGTCAGCCAAGTACAGGCAATTAGATCATCGGTACAACTTCGTTCCAATAGGGTCTGAGACCCTAGGCCCATACGGAGAGAGTGCAAGAAGGTTTCTTAAGGATCTTGGATATATATATATATATATATATATATATATATATATATATATATATATATATATATATATATATATATATATGTCGTACCTAGTAGCCTGAACGCACTTTTCAGCCTACTATGCAAGGCCCGATTTGCCTAATAAGCCAAGTTTTCCTGAATTAATATATTTTCTCTAATTTTTTTCTTATGAAATGATAAAGCTACCCATTTCATTATGTATGAGGTTAATTTTTTTTATTGGAGTTAAAATTAACGTAGATATATGACCAAACCTAACCAACCCTACCTAACCTAACCTAACCTATCTTAATAGGTTAGGTTAGGTTAGGTAGCCGAGAAAGATAGGTTAGGTTAGGTAGGTTAGGTCGTCGAAAAAACATTAATTCATGAAAACTTGGCTTATTAGGCAAATCGGGCCTTGCATAGTAGGCAGAGAAGTGCGTTCTGGCTACTAGGTACGACATATATATATATATATATATATATATATATATATATATATATATATATATATATATATATATATATATATATATATATATATATATATATATATATATTTATATATATATGAATATATATATATATATATATATATATATATATATATATATATATATATATATATATATATATATATATATATTGTGACGGTAACGCGTTGGTGTTCGGCTGTTCAAAAGCTAGGGGTATGGCCTCGTCACATATAGAAAATAAAAATAGAAAATCTGGAACTTCGTCTGTGGTAAGGTAAGGAGAAGACACACAAAACACAAGTAAATTTTAACAATGAAATTTTAATTACGTTAAAGAAAGCAAAACATGAATAAAATGGACATACAAATTCGTATAATAAAATCAATCAATCAATCAAAATAATAAGAATAATCAAATGACAAAATGAAAAGTTACGTTAAGACAAGTGAGCAAATAACAAGTGTATGACAAACAAAGTAAATACATGCCGGAATATTGGCTTCAAGCTATCATCTCTCTTAGTACACGTAAGCCTGGGGCTTAGTCTACCAACGAGTCGTGTTAACTTGTCGAAAGCACGGGATATTCTGAGGACTGAGGTCGTGGCGGCCCCAGACATCAAGTAGTATGGTGGGTAGAGTGCAGTTGCAGCTGGACCCGCAGCCAATCAGCGACGAGCAGGCGACAAGACAGGTAGTTTGGCGGTTTGAGGTGGAGCAGGTGTTCCTGGCTGCATACGTTTTGCGCTCTGGCAAACCTTGCTGGTGTTGTCGTTGTTGGATTTTTCTTCCATAGTAGTTTTATATAGATGTATGTATCGACGAACTTTGGAGGGAAGAGCAGGCTCAATCTCTTGAAGGAGATTATCGTCACAACTCTCCCCCGAAGCCTGCGGTTCTGGAAGAAGTACGTCGTTATGTGGTGGAGTAATAGATGGAGTCGCTTCTACTTCATAAACTCTGGAGAGATCATGGGCTAAGACGTTGTCGGAATCTTGGTATAGCGTGTCTCCAGGTTGAATTTCTGCAGTTATCAAGCCCATAGTAGAAGACGTTGAGATGAGAAGTGGGCGTGCTGCAGGAGGTGTAGGGTGTTGTGGTCCGTGTTGATGGTAGACCAAGCACTTTTCAGGTGTGGAGTGAAGTGCTGGAGCTTCAGGATGATGAAGAGTAGCTCCTTGCCAATTGTTCCGTAGTTCCTTGTAGCAGTAGTCGCCGACAGGTGTATTCTCCTCGCCTCGTTGCTGCATCAGGACACCACCAACGTCGGTACCACTGGCGTCGACATGGAGGATGAAGGGCTTATCTGACGAGGTGAGAGTGGAATTAGAATATGGCAAAGGAGCATTATTAGGGTCCTGAAAATGGTTGGGAACATCAATATGGATTTTTGAATTAGAAAGCGCTGACTCCTTTTCAGTGCTTTCGGGAGGAGAAGCAGGGAAGGTCTCACTGTGGATGTAGGGTTCTGTAAAGGTAGAACAGTTAATCAGGAAAGTGGGAGGAGTACCATTATATTGCTTCAGGAGGTTGACGTGGCACAGCTGGGTCTTCCGCCGCCTATCTGGAGTCTCTATAACGTAGTTGTTGTTGCTTCTGCACTCTTTGACGTGGTAGGGTCCTGAAAACCTGTTTTGTAAAGGTGAACCTGGGATAGGGAAGTATGCTAGGACGAAGTCTCCCGGCTTAAATTTTCTTACTTTGCTGGTATGGTCGTAATGAGTCTTCATCCTCTCCTGGGCTTTCAATAGATTATCATGGGCAAAACGGTGGACTCTCTCTAGAATGTGTTGAAGGTTTTGAAGAAACTGGGGCACATTCTGATGCTCACTGAAGGTGGCATCTCGGAGAGAGTCTTTGAAAGCCTTAAGGGGAGTACGGCACTTACGGCCGTAGAGCATCTCATAAGGAGATACTCCTAGGGACTCATTGGGAAGACTTCTGTAAATACACATTATAAGGTCGATTTGCTTATCCCAATCCTTAGAGGTTTCATTACAAAACTTTTTCAAGAGTGCTTTGATAGTCTGATGACTACGTTCAAGAGAGCCCTGTGAAGCAGGATGATAGGGGCTGGACAATACCTGTTTGATGTTGAACTCCTCCAGTGTCCTTTTGAAGAGATCACTGGTGAAGTTGGTACCACAGTCGATCTGAATCTCCCTGGGAAATCGGTATTGAGTGAAGATCTTCAATAGATGTTTTACAACCGTAGCAGCCGTGATGTTCTTCACTGGAACTGCTATGGGAAATCTGGTGGTAGGACACAGGATGGTTAAGATATAGGCGTTACCTGAACTGGTCCGAGGTAAAGAACCAACACAGTCTATTATGAGTCTGTGGAAAGGTTCCGCAGGCACCTGTATGGGAATCAGTGGCGCTCTGGGAATGGAGATGTTCGGTTTGCCTGCCATCTGACATGTATGACACTGTTTTACGTACTGTTTGACGCTATTTACCATACCTGGCCAGTAGTAGTCTTGACGAATTCCATGGTAAGTCTTGTTGAATCCGTAGTGGGAGAATGCTCCGTGGGCCAGGTGTAGAATAGTGGGCCGCAGGCTGGTAGGAATCACAAGTTGTTCGATGTTGGCCCAATCGTCCTCCTCCTTCAGTTTACTGGGTCTATATCTGCGGTAGAGCAAGTCGTTCTCTAGGAAGAACCCAGGAATACTGTCGGGTTGAGTCTCAGCCTGGAAAAACAATGGTGTTAAAGTAAGATCTTCCCTCTGCAACTTACGGAACTCCAACTTGGTCAGATTCGGGGGTAGTTTCTGAGGGTCTTGAGGGACAGCGGTAGCAGTAGAGTTAGCTGGCTGTGGACGTGCGGCTTGTGCACGGGTGGTCACGAGAACCGGAGGAGAAACTTCATCACTCTCTTGTACCTCTGCTGGAACATACGCTAGAATAGGGTTACTTGGCACAGAGTTACACACCTGGGGTTTGTCCATGACGATCAGGTTGGTCGGTTGCAGGTCTTCTGCCAAGTCGTTGCCTAGGAGAAGTTGCACTCCAGGCATGGGAAAAGGCTTTTCCCTGACGGCGACTTGGACTTCTCCGTTCACGTAGGGACAATCCAGGTGGACTCTGGCGAGAGGGTATGGAGTGGTAGAAGTGAGGTCAGTGATGAAGACAGTTTCTCCGGTGTCGGCGATGTTGGGCACAGCCGACTTCAAGATGATCGATTGAAGAGCCGCTGTGTCCCTCAAGATCTTCAATTTGAAACGTCCCTCCGGATTTGAACCGTTGGCAGAGACAGTTCCAGTATACAGGTGGTTACTGAAAAGAGAAAGATCATTAACATTAACACCAACATTCATCACAGGCTTACCGGACTTAGGAGGAGTTGGTTTGGGTTTCTGTGGGTCAGTGGTTCCCTTGTATTGAGACTTACCACACTTGTCTATGGTATGTCCATAGAGTCTACAATACTTGCAGTACAATTGCGAGCCAGCTTGATCGGAGCTCACTTTCTCGTAACTGTACCACGACTTCTTACTGGAGGATGGTTCGGGTGTCAGCCGGTGGATGAGGCTGTAAGTGCCAGCCGACTTAGCACACTTCAGGTAGTCGGTTTCTTCTTTATCTGCTAAGTAGAGACGGACAGGAGGCGGCACACGCCTCAAGAATTCTTCAACTAGCATCAGGTTGACGAGTTCTGTAAAAGTAGAGACATGTGCTGCTTCCAGCCATTTCATGAAATATCTCCGTTTTGTGTTAGCAAACTCGAGGAAGGTAGTGGTACTTGCCTTCAGGTGGTCACGGAATTTCCTTCGATAACTTTCTGTAGAGAGGAGGTAGGCGTCCAACACTGCTTGTTTCAGAGTCTGGTAGTCATTCTCAGACGCCAGAGTACTGAGTGTGACTGCAGCTCTACCTGTAAGATGGACTCTGAGAAGTGTGGCCCATTGGTCGACAGGCCAACTGAGTTGATTAGCAAGGGTTTCAAAGGTGGTGAAAAACACATCAACTTCTGCTTCTACAAAGGATGGCATTAACTTACTTGCATGTGATATATTAAAACTGACGGGAAGATTGGCAGTAGCTTGCTGGCGTTGAGCGAGGTGTGAAGTTTCCAACGTGTATTCTCGTTGACGACACTCTAGAGCCAGAGTCGCTTGTTGCTTGTCATGTTCACGTTGCATCTCCAACTCGCGTCGTTTTGTTTCAAGCTGTACTCGTTCCCGCTCCTGGAGCATTGCAACCTCACGTTCCTGGAGGGCGAGTTCACGTTCCTTGAGGGCGATTTCTCGCTCGTGTTCTTCCTTCCTCAAGGCAGTTTCACGTTCTCTGAGGGTGATTTCTCGTTCTTGTTCTTCCCTTCGTATGGCAGCCGCTTCTTTTTGCTGCTCACGTTAAATCTTGGCCAGCTCTAATTGAGTTTCATCGTTGCCAAGTCAGTTTTATCTGCAATATAGTAAGTTTCATGAGTTTCAGAGTCTATCTTACCTTGCTCTAAGAAATGATCCAGCAACAGGTTGTGTATGTCATTTTTGTTGGCTTGGTAGGGAACTTCTAGTTGATACTCATGTGCAAGAGTTTGTAATTCAGTTCTCTTGGCACGATTGAAAGTCCCTATTTCACCTGCTGGATCTTCACGGAAAGCTTGGAGACGAAACATGGTGAAGTTAGCAAAATAAATGTACAACGAATATACCGTTATAGTGAATGTCAGAAACAGGACAACGTGGCAACTGGTACCTATCCTGTGGAATCTTTAACAATTAAAGTTAAGTACAAGGTGTTAAATGATTAATTTAAATCAAGGGCGCAGGAAATCTTGTACCCGGTACTCATGTAAGAAGATAAGGGCAAGAAAATCCTACTAACAAATGAAACAGAGTTTCGAAAACAAATGAAACAGTTAATTGCCTCAAAAGTAAAATTGGTAGTCCAAGGATGTAGGCATACCTGCTCGGCCGAGCGGACAGCACGCTGGACTTGTGATCCTGTGGTCCTGGGTTCGATCCCAGGCGCCGGCGAGAAACAATGGGCAGAGTTTCTTTCACCCTATGCTCCTGTTACCTAGCAGTAAAATAGGTACCTGGGTGTTAGTCAGCTGTCACGGGCTGCTTCCTGGGGGTGGAGGCCTGGTCGAGGACCGGGCCGCGGGGACACTAAAGCCCCGAAATCATCTCAAGATAACCTCAAGATATACCTTGCCGAGTCTCTATAGGACATAAAGCAAGTTTTTCCTACTGAAATTAGTATGATACTTACAGAATTAGCGAACTTTTGTGCTCTGAAAAAGTAAGCTAATTCCCTACCGTTGTATGTATCATCATCTCTGACTGACGTGTAGGGGTGCGAGGTGTCAACTGGTGACGAGAACTGCTGCTGAGGTCCCAATTCAGCAACTAAAGTTCGAGCTAGAGGAACTATGGCCCTCTTTGTCCTCCTATAGTCAGATTGCAGAAGATTGGGTGCACTTGACCCGGGGCAGACCACAGTACCAGGGTACCAATATGATGATCTGTCAAAAATGAGAAATATCCAAGGGACAAAGATGGTAAACACGAGTAATAACACAGGCACATAGGAATGTGCCTAAATGCCAACAGCGACTGCCCTGACAGGTACAAGAGGAGTGTTGTTAACGCATACGTCGACCGTGCTCTCAGCCACAGCTCAGAATGGAAGCAAGTCGATGAAGAACTCTGTAGGGTAAGGCAGGTCCTAGTCAATAACGGCTTCTCCAATGGTTTCATCGAAGACATCATAAGAAGGAAAGTGAAAAGCCATGCAACCTCTGAAGAGACAACTAACACAACACCTATACCCCCTATTAGACTATTTTACAGGAACTTCTTTTCCACAGCTCATAAAACGGAGGAAAGGGTCCTGAAAGATATTGTTAATAGAAACGTTATCCCTACAGACAAAAATCAGAGGATACAACTGACGATTTACTATAAAACCAGAAAAACGGCCAGCCTACTCATGAGAAAATCTCCAGACACAAAACAGAACGCTTTAAAAGAGACTAATGTCGTCTATGCCTTCAAATGCCCACTTGGGGACTGTAAGCTCCAAAAAATCCAGTATATAGGCAAGACAACAACATCTCTTTCTAGGCGTTTAACGATGCATAAGCAACAGGGCTCCATTAAGGAACATATAATCTCTTCCCATAACCAAACCATCGCCAGAGAAATCCTAGTAAACAACACAGAAATCATCGATAGATACAGCGATAGCAGGCGGCTTGACGTTTGCGAGGCACTACACATCAAGAAGTCAACACCAGCAATCAACAGCCAATTATTGCACAACTATATTCTACCCACCTCAAGACTCCGCTCCAATATAGAAGCATCAAGAAATATGGACCAATAGGCTTTCTACAAACACTTCTATTCAATACCCATTGTTTCTGTTCTGTCTTGTGTTGATACTTTTAATACCCTATTAATATCCCCTCCTGTTCTGTCTTGTGTTAATGCCACATCACCCTTCCCACCTCACTCAAATGTAGATATAAAATCAGAGATACGTTCTAATCAGTTGTGTATTTGTGAAGTCTTTGAAAATGTAATAAGTTTTACGAAACGCGCCCGTGTCGCGTCAGACTAGAAATAAAAATGAATTTTGGAGAAGTGATTTTTGATTTACCTCCAACAGTGAAGCGTAATGTACGAAAGATTGAGAAAATTCGTGTTAGAATTATTAATCTTACTTTTTCGGTCATATTTAATAATATATGTCTACAGGAAAGACTGCTACCAAAATATACAAATATATATATATATATATATATTTCTGGAAAATAGCCTCGGCTACCATCCTCTTTAGTCCGGTCGTGATGGTCGAGTGGTTAAGGGATCCTGTACATCAGATGCATTGCTTCTGGCAGTATGGGTTCGAGCCACTCCTGAGGTGTAAGTTTTCAGTGGCACATATGCCTGAAGACCGTTCAGGCTTGTTTGCATATATCTATATATATATATATATATATATATATATATATATATATATATATATATATATATATATATATTATATATATATATATTTATATATATATATATATATATATATATATATATATATATATATATATATATATAAATATATATATATATATATATATATATATATATATATATATATATATATAAATATATATATATATATATATATATATATATATATATATATAAATATATATATATATATATATATATATATATATAAATATATATATATATATATATATATATATATATATATATATATATATATATATATATAAATATATATATTTATTTAAATAGGGAAAGGAGTACCACCTCTGGCTGGAAGAAGTGGGACCCATAGCCTCGGAGGAAACCACACATAATGCATTAGAGGGAATGTAGGTCCCCTCCAATACAGTTTCTGTGTGCTTTTCTCCTACCACCCCCTTCCTTTTTTTTTTTTTTTTTTTTGCTTTATTGTGTATTTAAAGGTTACAAAACATACAAGACAAATGCCTAAAGGTTATGGATCTCTTGAAGCTCCTCCGCTTCCGGACAGGAACCGAGGACGCAGCAAGCATTTCCCCTCTGGATCGCCACACTGAGGCGCTGAAACAAAAAACTGGAAGCCCTTGGGTCTCTGGTGACGTCAATGAGCTTGGAACCCAATTCCTTGAGAAATCCCAAGGCACTGTTGCCCCAGGGGCCATGCGTCTCAGACGCTATGGGAACAAAGAGGTATTGACCTTCCAGTCGCCTGTACTTGAGTGATTTTGCTGTTTTGAATCTCTCAGGGTTGCAGGTAAGATATCTCTGGCAAGGTCGTGCGATGCGTGGGAGGAGAAAAGGAAGCCTGGTAGAGCAATTTGGGAGGCTGTGCGGACACTAAGGCCGCCGAGTCTTACAGGAAGGGTTGCTTGCTCCCACTGAGAGTCGTCCAATGGCAGGTTCAGGATTTTCACCAGCATGGACCTCAGAAGGGTGTCATACACATTTAACCTAGGGTTGCTGTAGGATGGAGAACATCTCAGAAAGTAGGTCAACTTAGGGAGAGACAGGCATCTTGTAAGGAGAAAGAGAAATATATATATATATATATATATATATATATATATATATATATATATATATATATATATATATATATGTCGTACCTAGTAGCCAGAACGCACTTCTCAGCCTACTATGCAAGGCCCGATTTGCCTAATAAGCCAAGTTTTCATGAATTAATTGTTTTTCGACTACCTAACCTACCTAACCTAACCTAACCTAACTTTTTTGGCTACCTAACCTAACCTAACCTATAAAGATAGATTAGGTTAGGCTAGGTAGGGTTGGTTAGGTTCGGTCATATATCTACGTTAATTTTAACTCCAATAAAAAAAATTGACCTCATACATAGAGAAAAGGGTTGCTTAATCATTTCATAAGAAAAAAATTAGAGAAAATATATTAATTCAGGAAAACTTGGCTTATTAGGCAAATCTGGCCTTGAATAGTAGGCTGAGAAGTGAGTTCTGGCTACTAGGTACGACATATATATATATATATATATATATATATATATATATATATATATATATATATATATATATATATATATATATATATATGTGTGTGTGTATATCACGAAAATAAACACGTGATTAAGAATGTGACAATGTCAGACCACGGAGGAAAAATGAAACAGGAAATTTCCTTAAGTACTTTCGTATATTAAATACATCTTCAGAAGGTCACCTTCACCTTCTGAAGATGTATTTAATATACGAAAGTACTTAAGGAAATTTCCTGTTTCATTTTTCCTCCGTGGTCTGACATTGTCATATATATATATATATATATATATATATATATATATATATATATATATGTCGTACCTAGTAGCCAGAATGCACTTCTCGGCCTACTATGCAAGGCCCGATTTGCCTAATAAGCCAAGTTTTTCTGAATTAATATATTTTCTCTAATTTTTTTCTTATGAAATGATAAAGCTACCCATTTCATTATGTATGAGGTCAATTTTTTTTTATTGGAGTTAAAATTAACGTAGATATATGACCGAACCTAACCAACCCTACCTAACCTAACCTAACCTATCTTTATAGGTTAGGTTAGGTTAGGTAGCCGAAAAAGTTAGGTTAGGTTTGGTTAGGTAGGTTAGGTAGTCGAAAAACCATTAATTCATGAAAACTTGGCTTATTAGGCAAATTGGGCCATGCATAGTAGGCTGAGAAGTGCGTTCTGGCTACTAGGTACGACATATATATATATATATATATATATATATATATATATATATATATATGTCGTACCTAGTAGCCAGAACGCACTTCTCGGCCTACTATGCAAGGCCCGATTTGCCTAATAAGCCAAGTTTTCCTGAATTAATATATTTTCTCAAATTTTTTTCTTATGAAATGATAAAGCTACCCATTTCATTATGTATGAGGTCAAATTTTTTTTATTGGCGTTAAAATTAACGTAGACATATGACCGAACCTAACCAGCCCTACCTAACCTAACCTAACCTATCTTTATAGGTTAGGTAACCGAAAAAGTTAGGTTAGGTTAGGTTAGGTAGGTTAGGTAGTCGAAAACCAATTAAATCATGAAAACTTGGCTTATTAGGCAAATCGGGCCTTGCATAGTAGGCAGAGAAGTGCGTTCTGGCTACTAGGTACGACACATATATATATATATGTTGTACCTAGTAGCCAGAATGTCGTACTCGGCCTACTATGCAAGACCCGATTTCCCTAATAGGCCAAGTTTTCCTGAATTTATATATTTTTCAATTTTTTTTCTTGTGAAATGATAAACCTGTCCATTTCATTATGTATAGGTTATTTTTTTTTTAATATGAGTTAAAACTAACAAAGATATATGACCGAACCTAACCTATCTTAAAGTAACCTAAACTAACGCAACTAAGTCAATAAATTATGTTCCTAGTATAATATAATAATAATAATTCCAACAAACTAATTGGAAACAATTTATTGAAAATAAAAAAAATTACTCGGCCTATTAGGCAACTCGCGCCTAATATATAGTAGTTTATTTAGCTCAATTTGACCTCTGGTTTCCACTGATGAACCCAGGGTTGTAACACCACCGCACCAATGATCGTCTATCTCATATATAGACGATCATTGGTGCGGTGGTCACAGTACTATGTAGGTATAGGGGTGAACCTGGACGGCATGGGTTCGAATCCTGGCCGGGTGAAAGAGTTCTTAGTGATCTATGGCTTGCTCATTCATGCAGTTTTCTCAAACACACACACACACACACACACACACACACACACACACACACACACACACACACACACACACACACACACACACACACATATATATATATATATATATATATATATATATATATATATATATATAAATATATATATGCGGAAAATCCACAGAGAAATATGAAATGAGGTGAACGTTTCGGCTTGTTAAAGCCTTTGTCAACACCAGACTGACAAAGTCAGTCAGTCTGGTGTTGACAAAGGCTTTAACAAGCCGAAACGTTCACCTCATTTCATATTTCTCTGTGGATTTTCCGCATAAAATGATCAGTGTTTTGTGATCGTCAATTGCATATATATATATATATATATATATGTCGTACCTAGTAGCCAGAACGCACTTCTCGGCCTACTATGCAGGGCCCGATTTGCCTAATAAGCCAAGTTTTCCTGAATTAATATATTTTCTCAAATTTTTTTCTTATGAAATGATAAAGCTACCCATTTCATTATGTATGAGGTCAATTTTTTTTTATTGGCGTTAAAATTAACGTAGACATATGACCGAACCTAACCAACCCTACCTAACCTAACCTAACCTATCTTTATAGGTAAGGTTAGGTTAGGTAGCTGAAAAAATTAGGTTAGGTTAGGTTAGGTAGTCGAAAAAACATTAATTCATGAAAACTTGGCTTATTAGGCAAATTGGGCCTTGCATAGTAGGCTGAGAAGTGCGTTCTGGCTACTAGGTACGACATATATATATATATATATATATATATATATATATATATATATATATATATATATATATATATATATATATATATATATATGTCGTACCTAGTAGCCAGAACTCACTTCTCAGCCTACTATGGGAGGCCCGATTTGCCTAATAAGCCAAGTTTTACTGAATTAATATATTTTCTCTAATTTTTTTCTTATGAAATGATAAAGCTACCCATTTCATTATGTATGAGGTCAATTTTTTTTTATTGGAGTTAAAATTAACGTAGACATATGACCGAACCTAACCAACCCTACCTAACCTAACCTAACCTATCTTTATAGGTTAGGTTAGGTTAGGTAGCCGAAAACGTTAGGTTAGGTTAGGTTAGGTAGGTTAGGTTGTCGAAAAAACATTAATTCATGAAAACTAGGCTTATTAGGCAAATCAGGCCTTGCATAGTAGGCTGAGAAGTGAGTTCTGGCTACTAGGTACGACATATATATATATATATATATATATATATATATATATATATATATATATATACATTCTGGGGTGTGAGTTTTCAGTCGTATATAGTCCTGGGGACCATTCAGGCTTGTTCGAATATATATATATATATATATATATATATATATATATATATATATATATATATATATATATATATATATATATATTTATATATATATATATATATATATATATATATATATATATATATATATATATATATAAATATATAACTGAAAACTCACACCCCAGAAGTGACTCGAACCCATACTCCCAGGAGCAACGCAACTGGTATGTACAAGACGCCTTAATCCATTTGACCATCACGACCGGACATAATGAGGTGATAGCCGAGGCTATTTGAACCACCCCACCGCCGGCACTCGGATAGTAATCTTGGGCATAGCATTTTACCAAATCACCTCATTCTTTGGGGCACACGTGAGGAACACAAATGCGAACAAGCCTGAATGGTCCCCAGGACAATATGCAACTGAAAACTCACACCCCAGAAGTGACTCGAACCCATACTCCCAGGAGCAACGCAACTGGTATGTACAAGACGCCTTAATCCACTTGACCATCACGACCGGACATAATGAGGTGATAGCCGAGGCTATTTGAACCACCCCACCGCCGGCACTCGGATAGTAATCTTGGGCATAGCATTTTACCAAATCACCTCATTCTTTGGGGCACACGTGAGGAACACAAATGCGAACAAGCCTGAATGGTCCCCAGGACAATATGCAACTGAAAACTCACACCCCAGAAGTGACTCGAACCCATACTCCCAGGAGCAACGCAACTGGTATGTACAAGACGCCTTAATCCACTTGACCATCACGACCAGACATAATGAGGTGATAGCCGAGGCTATTTGAACCACCCCACCGCCGGCACTCGGATAGTAATCTTGGGCATAACATTTTACCAAATCACCTCATTCTTTGGGGCACACGTGAGGAACACAAATGCGAACAAGCCTGAATGGTCCCCAGGACAATATGCAACTGAAAACTCACACCCCAGAAGTGACTCGAACCCATACTCCCAGGAGCAACGCAACTGGTATGTACAAGACGCCTTAATCCACTTGACCATCACGACCGGACATAATGAGGTGATAGCCGAGGCTATTTGAACCACCCCACCGCCGGCACTCGGATAGTAATCTTGGGCATAGCATTTTACCAAATCACCTCATTCTTTGGGGCACACGTGAGGAACACAAATGCGAACAAGCCTGAATGGTCCCCAGGACAATATGCAACTGAAAACTCACACCCCAGAAGTGACTCGAACCCATACTCCCAGGAGCAACGCAACTGGTATGTACAAGACGCCTTAATCCACTTGACCATCACGACCGGACATAATGAGGTGATAGCCGAGGCTATTTGAACCACCCCACCGCCGGCACTCGGATAGTAATCTTGGGCATAGCATTTTACCAAATCACCTCATTCTTTGGGGCACACGTGAGGAACACAAATGCGAACAAGCCTGAATGGTCCCCAGGACAATATGCAACTGAAAACTCACACCCCAGAAGTGACTCGAACCCATACTCCCAGGAGCAACGCAACTGGTATGTACAAGACGCCTTAATCCACTTGACCATCACGACCAGACATAATGAGGTGATAGCCGAGGCTATTTGAACCACCCCACCGCCGGCACTCGGATAGTAATCTTGGGCATAACATTTTACCAAATCACCTCATTCTTTGGGGCACACGTGAGGAACACAAATGCGAACAAGCCTGAATGGTCCCCAGGACAATATGCAACTGAAAACTCACACCCCAGAAGTGACTCGAACCCATACTCCCAGGAGCAACGCAACTGGTATGTACAAGACGCCTTAATCCACTTGACCATCACGACCGGACATAATGAGGTGATAGCCGAGGCTATTTGAAGTTCCTGTAAAAGTCTAATAGGGGGTATAGGTGTTGTGTTAGTTGTCTCTTCAGAGGTTGCATGGCGTTTCACTTTCCTTCTTATGATGTCTTCGACGAAACCATTGGAGAAGCCGTTGTTGACTAGGACCTGCCTTACCCTACAGAGTTCTTCGTCGACTTGCTTCCATTCTGAGCTGTGGCTGAGAGCACGGTCGACATATGCGTTAACAACACTCCTCTTGTACCTGTCTGGGCAGTCGCTGTTGGCACTTAGGCACATTCCTATGTTCGTTTCCTTAGTGTAGACTGCAGTGTGGAAACCTCCGCTCTTTTCCATGACTGTTACATCTAGAAAGGGCAGCTTCCCATCCTTTTCAATCTCGTAAGTGAAACGCAGCACGGAACTCTGCTCAAATGCCTCCTTCAGCTCCTGCAGATGTCTGACATCAGGTACCTGTGTAAAAATGTCGTCAACATACCTGCAGTATATGGCCGATTTCAAGTTCATGTCGACTAAGACTTTTTGCTCGATGGTACCCATGTAGAAGTTTGCAAACAAGACACCTAGGGGAGAACCCGTGGTGACCCCATCCACTTGCTTATACATGTGCCCATCCGGGCTCAAGAAGGGTGCCTCTTTAGTACAAGCTTGGAGTAGTTTCCTTAGGATATTTTCTGGTATGTCAAGAGGAGTACAGGCTGGATCACGATACACTCTGTCGGCTATCATCCCGATTGTCTCGTCCACAGGTACGTTGGTGAACAGTGATTCTACGTCCAACGAGGCTCTTATCCCTGTGGTCTGTGTGCCCCGCAGTAAGTCAACAAATTCCTTTGGAGACTTCAGGCTGAAGGCGCAAGGGACATAAGGAGTCAGCAGGCCGTTGAGTCGCTTCGCCAGTCTGTACGTGGGTGTGGGTATCTGGCTAATGATTGGCCGAAGTGGGTTTCCAGGCTTGTGTGTCTTGACATTTCCATACGTATATCCAGGTTTATATTCCCCAATAATTTTTGGCAGGTGGAGTCCTGATTTCTTGGCGTTCACAGTTTCGATCAGTTTGTTGACCTTTGCTTCCAATTCGGCTGTAGTATCCTTCGTTACCCTTTAGAATTTAGTTTGGTCAGAGAGTATGAGGTTCATTTTCGCCAGATATTCGTCTTTTTTAAGAATGACGTATATTGGCGACTTGTCACCTCTCCTGACAACTATCTCCTTGTACTCACGAAGGCTTTTAGCTGCCGCTTTGAGCTCGGGGGACAGTATGGTGCTTCTGTAATTGCCTCGATCCTCGATTACACAAATCGGAGATGTGTAAGTTCTATTCAGTTGTGTATGTGTAAACTAAAATCTTTGAAAATGCAATAAGTTTTACGAAACGCGCTCAAGTGTCGCGTCAGACTAGAAATAAAAATGAATTTTGGAGAATTGATTTTTGAATTACCACCAGCACTGAAAAGAAATGTACGAAAGATTGAGAAAATTCGTGTTAGAATTATTAATCTTACTTTTTCGGTCATATTTAATAATATATATATATATATATATATATATATATATATATATATATATATATATATATATATATATATATATATATATATATATATATATATATATATATATGAGATTAGGTAGATATAAAAAGTAGCTGCCTCGTATGGAGCCAATAGGCCTTCTGCAGTTACCTTCACATATGTTATGTTCTTATTTAGGACATGTTGTATCGTAGCTACGTCATCAGCTCCAAGGAGTATTCAGTAACAATAGGAAATGTTGCTTTAGCAGGACATGACCTCACAGACGGTTCCAATGAGGGATTAGATTAACCACTCATTAGCCCGGAGGTGTGACAATCTTTCAGCAGCCTAACTTTATCAGTAGGTGACATTACATGCTATGCAATAATGCCTTGTATTAACTGGTATCTCACTTATTTGTAATATATTGAATGTTAAATAATAATAATAATAATAATAATAATAATAATAATAATAATAATAATAATAATAATAATAATAATAATAATAATATTCTTCAAATGGTAGACTAACCATCCCCAACCTAACCTCATCAAGGATTCAAGAATATACATTTATACATTTTTATGATTTGTAATCATAATAATAGTTATCATTCTAGTTTTTAACCAAAAAATACAGTGGGGAAGCACGATATTTCAGATAGCAATCTCTGTATTCGCAGTACTGGATTATACACAGGGGGATATAGGGATATCTGTATCATGGTATACAGAGGATATCTGTAGACATCGGGGGGGATCTACAGCAGTTCCTCTACCATTTTTAAATATGGGCAATTCCTAAACAGCGACAACATTTATGTAATATTGTGGATAAATGGTCCCCTATATTACAAAGGTAGTTATCGCACATCTGGCAGTTCAGCGGATTAGTACCTGTGTTCATAGGTTAGTAAACTGTCCTCACATCCATCTAACAGCGGCCCAAATGTCGCACAGCAATTCATCCATCTGGCAACTCAACTTTCCAACCTGTCCTCTTAAAAAGAACGTCGCTTTACAGCCTTAATCGCATTCATAGGTTAATCATTAATAGACCTTGAAAATCCTAATCTTGCTGCGCAACCCAGCTAATTTGTTTCTAAACCAACAATCGCAAATAAAACATGCATACATATAAACATCCACATACAAACATACAGTTTAAAAACTATACACTCACCAAGTGCTTACTCTACTTCATCCACATATATTGCTTTTATCCTATTATTCATTTAGTATAGTCAAGAATCAAACTAGGTCATTCATATTCCTTTCACAATTTCTGAACGTACTCTCATTATTATTCACTTACACAGCGCTCATCCACCAATTCCCTTCTCATTTCACCACAGCCTATCATTTTCCTCAACTTAACCAAGTACTTCATTAGTAAATATCTTTTCACAAAACCTCTATGCAACAATGCACTAACATTACACTCACCTAAATCATCTCTTCACTACTATCCCTTCGCGAATTCGTAAATCTTCTTTAATTCTTAGGCTTCATATTTCACAACTTTCCGTACTCATTCTCTGCTTAATCTTCCACATTCTCTTCACTCTTATCATTCTCTTCTAAACTTTGCAACAAAAATCAATTGTTCTGCATAAACTTCACATACACAGTTATTCATCATATATTATTTCCGGTCATCACATCCTTTTACAGTGCCTCATACTCGTCAAGGTAACGCATTTTCCCTCACTATACATCGCAAATTTACATTCAAGTTCAAAGCTTTAATACTATCTCAGATTTAAATTTAAATTCGCTCATATTATCTGCTCTTGTTTGCGTAAGTAACGTTTCCCAGTAATCATGTAACGTTCAATGTTCCCCCTGTTAAGAAGAAAAACAGTTCTCCACAGGAACTCCTTCTCGTTCAATCAACACAAATGCACTAGCTAGTTAGTTCACAGCTCTTCCATTAGATATCTCTACGGTATTCACGTAACACTATTTTTCAATTACAGTTTCAAACTCACAAATTTATGCATTTCACACTCATCTCACCCCACCCATCATTACCCCACCTATCATATCATAATCATCTTTCAGATTTCTCAACATTACTCTGTTCATCTTTGATTATAATTCACAAAGCACACTTTTCTCATCACACCATATCTAATCATCCAAGTTTCAAACAAACTTTTACAACTCTTTCCCAACTTGGCAGGTTCATCTATTCATATTTCCACAATCTCTCAATTTTCATCTCTTTCCAGAAAGGTGTTATTTTTACCATTAATAGTTAAACAACATTTTCATAGCAAGATTTTTCCTCATCAGGTTATCATTACATATATATTTTCAACAGAAACTACCCTTGTTGATGCTATTGTGGAAAAACATACCAGTATTATGTTGATGAAGAGAATTACATATGACTTGAAAATTAAGTGCTGAAAATAATTAATTAAATGCAAAAATAAAACATGCAAATTCCTATCTAAGGGCAAGGGTCCTATGTATGGGTTGTAAGTTCAAATTTTCTGTGCTGCATCAGGTAGGGGTCCTCAAGACTGAGCTAGGTCATTGATAGCAAAACCATAATATACCTGCTGGTATTTCAACACATTAAGCTGATATTTTATACAAGGATATGATAATTAACACAGTTCTGTAACTGTAAACACTGATAATGGTTCATTATAAAAAACCTGAATTTGATACATAGTGTAACCTAGCTCTACAAATATTGTAACAGCCAATTATCAATTGATCTGATACTCTCAACAAAGTAGTTGTATAATACAAGTATAAAACAATAGCTTATCCTGAAATTGAGAATTGGAGCCTAATCTGGCAAGTTGTCAGATAATGTTTCTCTGGTTGAAACAAGACTATATTGTGATGGATATGGCAGCCTTGATGTTGGTCGTGTCCCCGGTAGCTTTTGCTGAGGGATGGCTTCTTGAAGCGGTTGCTAGGATGAGGTCACAATGGAGGAAACGTGGCGAGACTCCTGACACCCGAGTTCGACTTCACTCCCTCTTGATAAGAGTTCATATGGTCAAACTACAGATCAAATTATAGATCAGGGACTTCCCGAGTATCTATGGAATTATCACTGGTGATTAGATACATAGTTTGTGTGGTAATATCCGTTGACAATGTTACCAACACCACCCACGTGCGCACCACTTAGATGTCAACAAAGGATGATCTGGTACTCGAAACTTGTCTCACCAGCGGCGTCCCTCTCCACTCCAGTGAAGGTGCCGACAATGATTATAGATTGATTATTTTCATTATTTAGAATGATTATTGTGATAAAGTTAATATCACAAGATAAACACCTAGTGGATTTAAAGATTATTGACAGAACTTGTTAGTACAATTTGGCCTTCATTATGGATTTAAAAATACGTCACTGAAGACGTATTTTCGTATTTATTTTTAATAACATATTTATAACAGACTTATTTATATTTGGAGATGTATAATATTCTTCAAACAATATTTGATTATCAGTTACTCCTGGAAGCTTCTAAATTCTTGTGATCACATGTACAATGTTAAATAGGCATTGAGCCCGATGGTGTAATTGACCAAATGATCATGTAGGCTGCTAATGTAGACACTAGTGATTCTTAAATCACCAGTAGAGATATGGGGCCAGATTCACGAAGGTACTTAAGAATGTTTTTCTTAGCGCCTTCGTCGCGGCTACGTCGGTATTCAAGTAGCTACACTAAGAAGAAAAACCTTCGTAAGTTTGGTCCGGGATCTAAGTGTGGTGTCGACAACTCGTAGCTTTACGTAAACTGGATATAATTCAATTTTTCTCTACTACATAACACTGGGATCGATTTTAAGATTTTGGAACGTAAACAAAAGATTATAGCTGGTGAATATCGTGAATAGGAGTCCTTCGTGTTAGTTATATATGCATTCTCTGCTTGAAACTTGAAGTAAATATGTCTTATGATATTAGAATTAGTTTTATAATAGCAAGATAGGGTATTTATTTAGTATTTATTAAGAAATAAACACTGGTGAACATGAAATATGAGAGAAGGTGATGAGCCCTGTCTGATGGGATCATTTACTATCACCAAATTCCCCTGTTCACCTAGTAGTAAGGGTGTACCTTAGCTATACATACCTATTTCTAATTTATTTAGTTTGGTTTTATTTTGAAATTAAATCTGGGCGAGACATAAAATAAAAATATGCTGCACAAATGATGTTAGGTAAGGAGAAGGGTAAAAATGTCAAAAACCTTATTCATTGAATACTTAAAGCTATAATTATGGTATATAGACTATTAAAAAAGAGAGAGGGAAGTAGAGGTCCAGGACCTCTTCCTGTTACACATCTTGGGTGTGGGACAAGTAATTATCAAAAGAAGGCACCATGCCGGGAAGGCTATGTTGCAGTAAGGCAGTGAGGGTGAGGCAGCTACTTATTTGAGGAATGCTTATTTTACTTACCTTATAAGCTGAGGCAACTTATTTTATTTGAGGAATAATCAGCCGATTCCTCTACATTTAGCATGGAACAAATTTGTGTCCAAGACCTCTTCCAGTTACACAATTTTGCTGTGTGTAACCAAACTAGAAGTGCTCTACAAATCAAGGGACCCAGAATGTGGAATGACCTCCCGAATAATGTCAAAGGCTGTACCTCTCTCAACCAGTTTAAGAGTAAAACCAAGTACTGCCTAATTAACTTCATGTAACCTACCTTACCTCCTAAATGTCAACCCATGTCTTGCTATTTTTTAAACAATGCTGTTTGTTCACCAACGTGTACAATTGCTGATTTCTGCTATGTTACCCCCCCCCCCCTTTTTTTATTTTTTTATTCCTTCTTTCAACACAATTTATACCTAATCCCGATTACTATTAAGTTTTAGTCTAAATGTTTTTTCCCCCACACCTTGCCCAAAATGCTATGAGTATTATTGGCTTTAGGTATTGTGTGTACTAGCTCTGTCTATAAATCCATCATTATGTTTGTAAATCAACTGTATGTACTTTTCCTGAATACAATTTATTTATTATTATTTATTTATTAATCAGTAAGTATTAAAAGAATGCACCAAGCTGGGAAGACTATGTAGCACCATCGTGTGTAACAATAAACCAAATTTTTTTTAACAAATAATGAACCTGTATGGTAAAACAAATCCAGTCAGCTGTAAAAATATTGATGCAGTTATTTAAATAAAAAATATAATGAAAGAAATATTACTGGTTTATTTTTATCCTATCTTTTTGTACTGTACAGTATATCCAGGGAAGGTAGAAATTGAGACATAATGCACAATTTAATGAATGATTAAAAAATGATTAGCATGGATTAGCAGTTCAAAATAAATATGACTATTACATATCAACATGAGATCTTAATGATCCATGGTTAACATGATTTAATAAGGGTAATACAGTACTTGTAATAATATAAACTATAATTTAAAATCTTTATTACTGATTTTTTTATTAAGATTAGGTATACACAGCAAAATGCTGCTACCCTATTCCATATGGAAAATTACACAGTGTAGATAAAAAATTAGCTGTAAGTTTATCTAATTCTCCCATCTCACAGGATGGTTAGACATACATGGAATCAAGATAGAAAATACCAGCCTCAATACAAAAAACAAATCAACTCTGACTAAACAACACTTCACGATTTTCACAAGAGATAAGCACTGAATCATAGAAACATTATATTATAATTACTGTTACCAGTTTCTACAAGACCCCTCTCAAACAATGTATTTTTTAGCATGTTTAGGTATACACAACATACCTGTTGATTGACGGTTGAGAGGCGGGACCAAAGAGCCAGAGCTCAACCTCCGCAAGCACAACTAAGTGAGTACAGCAATGTGCTGCTTCCCTATTCTGTATGAAGGACCACACAGTGTAGATAAAAAACCAGCTACAAGCTCATCCAACATCCTCACCTCACAGGATGGCCAGTCATACATGGAATCAGGTTAGAGAACAAAATACTTAAGGCTGATCTATTAGCCTCCACTGGCAAAATCTGGGTGCAGCACAAGAATATCTTCCAATATTCCTGTGTGTATGAAGTAATTGCAGAGCTCAAAGTACCTCATACCATTTGGTATGAAGTCACTCATAACAGGACAATCACAGATATAGTGTTGGAGAGCATGTTCTCTCAAGTAGGACTGAAAACAGATTTTTTTTTCCACCAAGAGAGTTATAAACCCATGGAACTGCGTACCCGCTGAAGCCGAAAATGCCAAATTCCAGCTAAAAAATATCATTAAGACAATTGGCGGGTCCTTTAACAAGCCGCCGGCTTTCTGTCCTCGTCGAGGTCACTAGATAGTTAGTGGCCCTTGGGTAAATTCAGTAAATATGTACAATAATTGTCAGCGCATCTTCCGAGCAACAAGGACAGCTACACAGTATATCTTAGAATTACGTAGGTAAACAACAAATGTAACATATTTGTTTACTACAATGTCGGTGCTGCCTGTAGAAGTTGAAAAAACAGTTTTACTTCGATATATACGATTTTTTAAGAAAATTCTACGTAAATAGGAGGCAGTAGAGCTCTGATAAGCCAGCGCTAAATCTTCCATATGAAGAATGTTGCTGCTCTCTGATTGGCCAAACGAAACACAATAGTGACCTCTATCGGCACGCAGGTGAACCAAACCCAGAACCCAAATATCTTCCTAAGTGGACCTACGTGAAATGCACCTAAGCATCTTCTTAGGGCATACTTAGGAACCTTCGTAGCAAACCCACTTACGAAGAAATACATGGAGCTTCGTGAATCTAGGTCATGATTCTGATGTAAAATGTAGATATGTATGGAAATACTTGACTCCCTAGATAATAATATAGATCTGGTGAGTGGAAGTTTCCACAGCTGTTCTTGTTCACTGTACCTCCTACTACCACTTTCTCATATGAAAACACTTACAAGGGGCTGAGTGGACAGTGCATGGGACTCGTAATTCTAAGGACCGGGGTTCGATCCCCGACGATGGGAGAAATAAATGGGCAGATATTCTTTCACCCTGATACCCGTGTTCACCTAGCAGTAAATAGGTACCAGGGAGTTATACAACTGTTACGGTCTGCTTCCTGGGGTATGTGTGTAAAAAACAATCAGTTGATTGACAGTTGAGAGGCGGGCCAAAAGAGCAGTGCTCAACCCCCGCAAGCACAACTAGGTTAATACTTACATGACATACACTTCCTTTCTACCGAAAAATAATCTCTTTGACATTTTCTCTATGTGCTCTCTATGTTTTATATTTGCCCAACCCATTCTGATTTCTCCATTCATTTCACTCATCTCCCCCATCTCCTATAACGGATCATATTTGACATTTTTCCATTCCATACATTTTGATTTCCTAGTTCACTTCACACACTTGCATCATCATCATCATCATCATCATCATCATCATCATCATCATCATCATCATCATCATCATCATCATCATCATCATCATCACCATCATCATCATCATCTTTCATAATTTTGCAATATTCAACTTGCACTGCAACACTTGCACTGCAACGCTTGCACTGCAACGCTTGCACTGCAACGCTTGCACTGCAACACTTGCACTGCAACACTTTGTTATGACCTCAGCCTACAGGAGAAACGAGTCTCCCTCTTTGAGAGTTATTCATCAAGCCTGACCTGATTAGAAGGTCTAGCAAATATTGAGGTGATAACGAATATGTAAAATAGTTGCTTGGATATGTATAACAGTTTGAGATTATGGGCAATGAAGAAGAAAACAGATAAATGACTGGCTAGGAGATGTGGACATTTTGCTGGAGGCGTGAGGCTCGCTTCCGGAGGACCTTGACCTCACTTGAGGCCAGACATCGCAGGGGAAAAGCCGCGCTCCGTTGAGCTCCCGTCAGAAGGGAACCCCTAGTGATATATCTCGAAGAGAAGAGAAGTGTGCAGACGTACCAGCTGTGGAATCGAGCTGGGGACGTGTGGTCTCAAGTCGTGGGCGATAATTAGTGAATCTTAAGCCGCCCGGAGGCATTATTGTGGGCCGTGGAAGCGCCGTGACCAGACGCCGTCAGAGGGAGAAGCGCCCTCGACCTGACGATCTGTGGTAAGCATGATATACGCCAGTTCAGAGTGATTGCTTGTAGTTGGTCGTGTGCCCAGCGACAGTAGCGATGTTTATTTATAAGTTAGACATGTTTTAATAAGGCAGAAAGCCTGAAATAGGAGAGTGAAGAGGGAGGAACACGGAGCGACGTCCGTCCCCTCTGAGCTCTGACAGACGACTGAGGGAGCCCGGCTCCTGACAGAGGAAGACCCTCCCAGCGAGTGAGGACCGCCGCCAGGCGAGGTGGAGTATGGACCCGCCCAAAACGGGGGAGTCCACTCTCACTGTATGTAGAGGACAGATAGAGGTTTGAGGCAAACATATTGTGTGATTATTTTTGTTTATGTGTTAGAGGGGAAACATTTTTATTGGAGTGTCGATGGGTTGCAGGTTTGTCCTTTGGGGAAGAAGTTGCTGAGAACTTCGAAGCCAGCATAGATGAAGTAATTGATGAGACTCCAAGGTAGTGAAGCAGAGGACCTCGAGCTGTGAGGAGAAGCAGTGAAGAGGAGTGTCACGTGCTTCTGTAGAGGTGGAGAAGCACCATAGTTGCTCGAGGAAACTTCATGGTGTAGCAGCCAAGAGAGCTGTGGAGGAACCTAGCAGAAGGGTGAAGCACCTTAGTTGCTCAAGAAAACTTCATGATAGCAGCCTGGAGGAGCTGCAGAGGATCCTGGTAGTGAAGCCCGGAAGAACCTAAAGATATTAGGGTAGTGAACTTCCAGAGGTGGAAGGGAAGTTCTGGTGGATTACTTATAGGGAGTTGATAGTGTTTGGTTGTCATTAGCGTGCAAGACGCAGTGAGAGGTGAGTGACTGTTTGCATTCTTATGTCAAGGAGTGTTTTATACTGAAGTTTAGAGTTACAGTCGTAGGCTGGATTACCTACAGATGTATGCGTTCCAGGACTGACAGTGATCGATTGATCATTGTTGTGTATCAATGAATATTTATACTGATATATGTTATTGCATTCATATGCTGATTTTCTTTGTACACATTTATAGATATATATATTCTCTTGCTGATGGTGCAACAGTGTATGTAGACTTGATCAACTTGAGGTGGTTGATAGTATCAGGTGGTGAACCAGGAGATAGGATACCACTTGATAAGCTGATGGTAGAGTTCTGGTTGTGTTGGAGGTGGATTGGAGATTACCTGATTGTAATAGTATAGAGTATAGGATTCATTATTATTATATGTGTGTATGTATCGTGTATGTGCTTTGTCCAGTAAATGTATTCCAATTTGCTGGTGTTTGCCCTTGTCCTAGTGAGGCTTCCCAGGAGGTAGTAAAGAAGGAGAGAGAGAGATAAAGAACCAAGAACCACTGCTGTGGACAGGGTAGAAGGTAATACTAGTAAGTCATAGGGGATTGAGGAGATCACATCTGATAAGGAGAGAGTGGGGAGTCACAGCGGCTCGAGTGGGTGTGTGCACGTGACAACGAGGCTAAGTGTTGGAGCCGCATCCCCTAAACGTGTGACGTTGAGCCCCTCTCCAAGAGCCAGAAGCGCCAAGGGTGATCTCCTAGTATAAACACTACCGAGTTGTGGGTTGGGTTGCCCATAGAGAAGGACCAACGACGACAACACCAACCAACCCACAGACTATAATAAATTGGGGGCCTGTCCGGGATAGTGAACTGACACACCCACACCCTGTCCAAGAGTGGATTTGTACACTCTTGCTGAAATAGATAAACTGTGTGACCGCAGGTGTATATTCTCTCTCTTGGGAAGACTCACAGGACAAAGATGGATAAGGTGCAAGCGTTTGTGGAGTCAGGCAAGCCTGAGGACTTGGAAGGTTGCACGAGGGATCAATTGAAACAAATAGCAGAAAAATGTGGCATTAGGTTGAAAGCATCTAAGGTGGCTGGCATGAAGGATGAGATCCTTAGACAGTTGAGAGCCAGAAGTGAAGCGGCAGAACAAGGAGCCCAGAAAGGAGCTGAAAGTGGAAAGGAGGATGATGGGCAGGATGAGGTGAGATCCCAGGGATCGAGTAGGAGCAGCAAGAGTAGCCGCAGTAGCAGGAGTAGCCGAAATAGGAGCTTGGAAAGGTTCCAGTTAGAGCTCATGATGCAGCGTGAGGAGAGACAGTTCCAGCTGGAAAAGATGAAGTTAGAACTCCAGATGAAAAATGAAGCTGAGAAGGAAAAAGAAAAAACCAGACTGGAAATAGAAAAAGAGAAAGCAAGACTAGAGGTGGAGAAAGAAAAAGAGAAAGCAAGACTAGAGGTCGAAAAAGAAAAGGAGAGAACAAAACAAATGCAGATAGAAGCGAACAGAACCTTGGCTGAGCAAAGGATTGAACATGGGTTGCCAGAGAGCACCACCCAGGTATCACACCCACCAGATGTTAGGGTTCGGGAGAAGGACATTCCCTTGTTTGTTCCCGAAGAGGCAGAGAGCTTCTTCGAGCATTTTGAAAAAGTAGCCAGTATCAAGGAGTGGCCACAGGAAGAATGGGCCCAGCTGGTCCAGTTAAGATTGACTGGTGCAGCCAGGGAGGCATACACCCAATTGTCACTGGAAGAGTGCCAGGATTATGCCACAGTAAAGAGCAGCATATTGCGCTCGTTTCAGTTAACCCCAGAAGCTTATAGGAAGCGCTTCAGAGAGATGATCAAAGTTGGAGCGTGTACGTTTGCTGAGACAGCAAGAGATCTGGAAAGACGATTCCAGAAGTGGATTGAGGCTGCTGGAGTTGGATCTTACGCTGACCTGAAGCAACTGATGGTCATGGAGAAGTTCTTGGAGATGATGCATCCCGAAACAAAGTTCAAGATCCAAGAAGCAGGGATAAAGGAGGTGAAAGATGCCGCAGATAGGGCGGATATGATTACTGAAGCGTACAAGAGCTTAAGGGAGAACAGAGTGAGAAGTGAGGCGAGATGCAGCAATGGCAGACCCAATGGAGTCTGGGGAGGAAGAAATTATGAGAGACCCAGAAGAGTCTGGGGTGAGAAGAATTTTGATAAATGGGCAGATAAAAGTAAGTACCCTAAAACTCAGAAGAGTAGGTCGCGTACTTCGTCTGAAAGTGAGGATGGAGGAGCTAAACGAGAAACTAATCGTGATCCAGGGAATCAAGAGTCCAGTAAAGCTCCACAGAGTACGAGTAGTACGTCTGGCCCGAGGAACTCCAATACGAGTAGACAAAGTCAGAGCTACTCTGGTACATATAGAAGAGACTTTTCCCAGATGAGATGTTACAATTGTAACGGATTGGGTCACGTGATGCGAGATTGTAGGCAGGGCAAAAGAGTTGTGACCCTGGCCATGTGTGACCCACGTAGGAAATATACTAATGTGTCCCAAGACAAACCACAGAAGGTGAACTTAGTGAACGAGAGGTATAGGCCGTTCATGAGCAAAGGTTGGATCAGAATAGGAAGCCAACCTGAGGTAGAAGTTGGTATCTTAAGGGATACCGGAGCTAATCAGAGCTTGATTACGAGAAACCTGATTGGGAATGATCGACGGTTAGCTGGCAGTGGGAAGATGAAAGTATATGGGTTATTGTCGGAGAGTGACATGCCCGTATGTGCTGTCCAGCTAAGGTCGAAATATGTGTCGGCAGAGGTGATGTTGGGAGTGTGCCCCGACATACCTATTCCAGGAGTCCAAGTGATCCTGGGGAATGACTTGTGTGGGACAAAGGTGTTGCCAAGAGTCATGGCGGAGACTGTGCCAGAGGAGTGCCCAGAAGGCCACGGCACGGGTGGGACACCTGAGAGTGTGAACCTGACTGACATCCGAGGAGATGCGTCAGGAGACCGCCAAACCATTGAGTACCCTGTCTCGGTAGTGATGAAGACAGAGGTGGCCGACAAGGAAGACGCTGGAGAAGATGAGACAGTGTCGATTCAACCGGTGGAAGATATCGATGTAGATATAGCATGGCTGTTTGATGAAAGTCCAGCCCAGAAAAATGAAGTCTCGGTGAAGTCAAAAGTGAAGATGGCCCAGCCGAAGAAGAATCATGTGAAGAGAGTTGACCTGAGTAACGCCCAGACTGCTGAAACTAAGAGTCGGAAGGTGAATGCAACTGTGCTGAGTAGGAATGAGGAAAGATGTGGACATACTGAGGACGGGAGTAGAGCGTCACGTTGTCCACGAGCCCAGAGGCATATGGATAGTGGAGTTAAGTTGTTTGAGATGTCAAGAGTTGACATGTTTCACAGAAAACGTGGAGGAGAGATAGTGAAGAAGAGTAATAGCCGAGAAAATGAAAGGAGAAGAGACAGTATGTGTGGAGAGATGCTTACGAGCACTCTGGGAGAGGTAGAGCGACATGAACGGTCGAGTGCTGTTGAGTGTAGTACAGTGCTCGAAGGAACCTTTAGGGAACGAAGAAGAGTTGAAGGAGAAGAAAGGGAATTGTATGAAGGTGAGAGATGTGGGAAGAGGATGATGATGCAAGCATGGATGAATAGTAGAAAGCCGAGGACTCGATGGAAGTCAAACAGGATGAGGTCTCGGATAAATGAGACGAAAGGGAGGATCGTCGGTGAAGACGAGGGAGTGAAGTATGATGACAGGAGACGAAAGTATAACGGCAGTAGATGGAAGTGTGAAGACGACAGAGGAGGTACAGACAGTAGACGTCTGACTCTGGACGTGAAGAGAAGAAGACGAGGTAACGGAGAGTGGAAACAATAAGTAGAGTGGACCGATGGAGTGCAGGCGTCCAAGGAGGACAGCCTAGCCAAGAGGTGCCAGAGAGGTCAGATCGTTTGTGAGAAGACCATGTTTCTGGAGAGTTGTGAGCCGAATGTTGCAAGGTGCAACGAACTAATTGTAGACTCCTAAGGGGGTACGTAAGCAGATCAACCGTTCGAACCAATCGGTTGAAGAACGAGACAGTGAGGTGGCGGATGTATTATCCCGAGCTTTGCCACTGGAATAACTCTCAAAAATAAGGGGAGGGGAGTGTTATGACCTCAGCCTACAGGAGAAACGAGTCTCCCTCTTTGAGAGTTATTCATCAAGCCTGACCTGATTAGAAGGTCTAGCAAATATTGAGGTGATAACGCATATGTAAAATAGTTGCTTGGATATGTATAACAGTTTGAGATTATGGGCAATGAAGAAGAAAACAGATAAATGACTGGCTAGGAGATGTGGACATTTTGCTGGAGGCGTGAGGCTCGCTTCCGGAGGACCTTGACCTCACTTGAGGCCAGACATCGCAGGGGAAAAGCCGCACTCCGTTGAGCTCCCGTCAGAAGGGAACCCCTAGTGATATATCTCGAAGAGAAGAGAAGTGTGCAGACGTACCAGCTGTGGAATCGAGCTGGGGACGTGTGGTCTCAAGTCGTGGGCGATAATTAGTGAATCTTAAGCCGCCCGGAGGCATTATTGTGGGCCGTGGAAGCGCCGTGACCAGACGCCGTCAGAGGGAGAAGCGCCCTCGACCAGACGATCTGTGGTAAGCACGATATACGCCAGTTCATAGTGATTGCTTGTAGTTGGTCGTGTGCCCAGCGACAGTAGCGATGTTTATTTATAAGTTAGACATGTTTTAATAAGGCAGAAAGCCTGAAATAGGAGAGTGAAGAGGGAGGAACACGGAGCGACGTCCGTCCCCTCTGAGCTCTGACAGACGACTGAGGGAGCCCGGCTCCTGACGGAGGAAGACCCTCCCAGCGAGTGAGGACCGCCGCCAGGCGAGGTGGAGTATGGACCCGCCCAAAACGGGGGAGTCCACTCTCACTGTATGTAGAGGACAGATAGAGGTTTGAGGCAAACATATTGTGTGATTATTTTTGTTTATGTGTTAGAGGGGAAACATTTTTATTGGAGTGTCGATGGGTTGCAGGTTTGTCCTTTGGGGAAGAAGTTGCTGAGAACTTCGAAGCCAGCATAGATGAAGTAATTGATGAGACTCCAAGGTAGTGAAGCAGAGGACCTCAAGCTGTGAGGAGAAGCAGTGAAGAGGAGTGTCACGTGCTTCTGTAGAGGTGGAGAAGCACCATAGTTGCTCGAGGAAACTTCATGGTGTAGCAGCCAAGAGAGCTGTTGAGGAACCTAGCAGAAGGGTGAAGCACCTTAATTGCTCAAGGAAATTTCATGATAGCAGCCTGGAGGAGCTGCAGAGGATCCTGGTAGTGAAGCCCGGAAGAACCTAAAGATATTAGGGTAGTGAACTTCCAGAGGTGGAAGGGAAGTTCTGGTGGATTACTTATAGGGAGTTGATAGTGTTTGGTTGTCATTAGCGTGCAAGACGCAGTGAGAGGTGAGTGACTGTTTGCATTCTTATGTCAAGGAGTGTTTTATACTGAAGTTTAGAGTTACAGTCGTAGGCTGGATTACCTACAGATGTATGCGTTCCAGGACTGACAGTGATCGATTGATCATTGTTGTGTATCAATGAATATTTATACTGATATATGTTATTGCATTCATATGCTGATTTTCTTTGTACACATTTATAGATACATATTTATATTCTCTTGCTGATGGTGCAACAGTGTATGTAGACCTGATCAACTTGAGGTGGTTGATAGTATCAGGTGGTGAACCAGGAGATAGGATACCACTTGATAAGCTGATGGTAGAGTTCTGATTGTGTTGGAGAGCAACCTGATTGAAATAGTATAGAGTATAGGATTCATTATTATTATATGTGTGTATGTATCGTGTATGTGCTTTGTCCAGTAAATGTATTCCAATTTGCTGGTGTTTGCCCTTGTCCTAGTGAGGCTTCCCAGGAGGTAGTAAAGAAGGAGAGAGAGAGATAAAGAACCAAGAACCACTGCTGTGGACAGGGTAAAAGGTAATACTAGTAAGTCATAGGGGATTGAGGAGATTACATCTGATAAGGAGAGAGTGGGGAGTCACAGCGGCTCGAGTGGTTGTGTGCACGTGACAACGAGGCTAAGTGTTGGAGCCGCATCCCCTAAACGTGTGACGTTGAGCCCCTCTCCAAGAGCCAGAAGCGCCAAGGGTGATCTCCTAGTATAAGCACTCTACCGAGTTGTGGGTTGGGTTGTCCATAGAGAAGGACCAACGACGACAACACCAACCAACCCACAGACTATAGTAACTTGCACTGCAACACTTGCACTGCAACGCTTGCACTGCAACACTTGCACTGCAACGCTTGCACTGCAACACTTGCACTGCAACACTTGCACTGCAACACTTGCACTGCAACACTTGCACTGCACCACTTGCACTGCAACACTTGCACTGCAACACTTGCACTGCAACACTTGCACTGCAACACTTGCACTGCACCACTTGCACTGCAACACTTGCACTGCAACACTTGCACTGCAGCACTTGCACTGCAACACTTGCATTGCAACACTTGCACTGCAACGCTTGCACTGCAACGCTTGCACTGCAACACTTGCACTGCAACGCTTGCACTGCAATGCTTGCACTGCAACGCTTGCACTGCAACGCTTGCACTGCAACACTTGCACTGCAACGCTTGCACTGCAACGCTTGCACTGCAACGCTTGCACTGCATCGCTTGCACTGCAACACTTGCACTGCAACACTTGCACTGCAATGCTTGCACTGCAACACTTGCACTGCAACACTTGCACTGCAACACTTACACTGCAACACTTGCACTGCAACACTTGCACTGCAACACTTGCACTGCAACGCTTGCACTGCAACGCTTGCACTGCAACACTTGCACTGCAACACTTGCACTGCAACACTTGCACTGCAACACTTGCACTGCAACACTTGCATTGCAACGCTTGCACTGCAACACTTGCACTGCAACACTTGCACTGCAACACTTTGTTATGATCTCAGCCTACAGGAGAAACGAGTCTCCCTCCTTGAGAGTTATTCGTCAAGCCTGACCTAACTAGAAGGTCTAGCAAATATTGAGGTGATAACCCATATGTAAAATGGCTGGTTGGATATGTAAAACAATTTAAGATTATGGGCAGTGAGTAAGGAAATAGATAAATGACTGGCTAGGAGATGTGGACATTTTGCTGGAGGCGTGAGGCTCGCTTCCGGAGGACCTTGACCTCACTTGAGTGCCAGACATCGCAGGGGGAAGCCGCGCTCCATTTGAGCTCCCGCCAGAAGGGAACCCCTAGTGATATATCTCGAAGAGAAGAGAAGTGTGTAGACGTGCCAGCTGTGGAACCGAGCTGGGAACGTTGTGGTATCAAGTCCTGGTCGACGAGCAGAGTTTAATAAGCTACTCAGAGGCATTTTCGTGGGCTGTGTGGAGCGCCCTGACCAGACGCCGTCAGAGGAAAAGCGCCCTCAATCAGTTAATCTGTGGTAAGCACGATATACGCCAGTTCATAGTGATCACTTGTAGTTGGTCGTGTGCCCAGCGACAGTTGCAATGTTTATTTATAAGTTAGACATGTTTTAATAAGGCAGAAAGCCTGAAATAGGAGAGTGAAGAGGGAGGAGCACGGAGCGACGTCCGCCCCCTCTGAGCGCTGGCCGACGACTGAGGGAGCCTGGCTCTTGACGGAGGAAGACCCTCCCAGCGAGTGAAGACCGCCGCCAGGCGAGGTGGAGTATGGACCCGCCCAAAACGGGGGAGTCCACTCTCACTGTATGTAGAGAACAGATAGAGGTTTGAGGCAAGCATATTGTGTGGTTATTTTTGTTTATGTGTTAAAGGGGAACATTTTATTGGAGTGTCGATGGGTTGCAGGTTTGTTTTTTGGGGAAGAAGTTGCTGAGAACTTCGAAGCCAGCAGATGAAGTAGCTGATGAGACTCCAAGGTAGTGGAGCAGAGGACCTCGAGCTGTGAGGAGAAGCAGCAGTGAAGAGGAGTGTCACGTGCTTCTGTAGAGGTGGAGAAGCACCATAGTTGCTCGAGGAAACTTCATGGTGTAGCAGCCAAGAGAGCTGTGGAAGACCCTAGCAGAAGGGTGAAGCACCGTAGTTGCTCAAGGAAATTTCATGATAGCAGCCTGGAGGAGCTGCAGAGGATCCTGGTAGTGAAGCCCGGAAGAACCTAAGGATATTAGGGTAGTGAACTTCCAGAGGTGGAAGGGGAAGTTCTGGTGGATTACTTATAGGGAGTTGATAGTGTTTGGTTGTCATTAGCGTGCAAGACGCAGTGAGAGGTGAGTGACTGTTGGCATTCTTACGTCAAGGAGTTTTTTATACTGAAGTATCAATGAACATTTATACTGGCATATGTTATTGCATTCAAATGCTGATTTTCTATATATATATGTTATCTTGCTGATGGTGCAACAGTGTATGTAGACTTGATCAACTTGAGGAGGTTGATAGTATCAGGTGGTGAACCATGAGATAGGATACCACTTGATAAGCTGATAATAGAGTTCTGATGGTGTTGGAGTGCAACCTGATTGTGATATTATAGAGTATAGGATTCATTATTATTATATGTGTGTATGTATCGTGTATGTGCTTTGTCCAGTAAATGTGTCACAATTTGCTGGTGTTTGCCCTTGTCCTAGTGAGGCTTCCCAGGAGGTAGTAAAGAAGGAGAGAGAGAGAGAAAGAACCAAGAACTACTGCCGTGGACAGGGAAGGAGGTAATACTAGTAAGTCATAGGGGATTGAGGAGATCATATCTCATAAGGAGAGAGTGGGGAGTCACAGCGGCTCGAGTGGGTGTGTGCACGTGACAACGAGGCTAAGTGTTGGAGCCGCATCCCCTAAACGTGTGACGTTGAGCCCCTCTCCAAGAGCCAGAAGCGCCAAGGGTGATCTCCTAGTATAAGCACTCTACCGAGTTGTGGGTTGGGTTGTCCATAGAGAAGGATCAACGACGACAACACCAACCAACCCACAGACTATAATAACTTGCACTGCAACACTTACACTGCAACACTTGCACTGCAACACTTGCACTGCAACACTTGCACTGCAACACTTGCACAGCAACACTTGCACTGCAACACTTGCACTGCAACACTTGCACTGCAACACTTGCACTGCAACACTTGCACAGCAACACTTGCACTGCAACACTTGCACTGCAACACTTGCACTGCAACACTTGCACTGCAACACTTGCACTGCAACACTTGCACAGCAACACTTGCACTGCAACACTTGCACTGCAACACTTGCACTGCAACACTTGCACAGCAACACTTGCACAGCAACACTTGCACTGCAACACTTGCACTGCAACACTTGCACTGCAACACTTGCACTGCAACGCTTGCACTGCAACACTTGCACTGCAACGCTTGCACTGCAACACTTGCACAGCAACACTTGCACTGCAACACTTGCACTGCAACGCTTGCACTGCAACGCTTGCACTGCAACACTTGCACTGCAACGCTTGCACTGCAACGCTTGCACTGCAACACTTGCACTGCAACACTTGCACTGCAACACTTGCACTGCAACACTTGCACTGCAACGCTTGCACTGCAACACTTGCACTGCAACACTTGCACTGCAACACTTGCACAGCAACACTTGCACTGCAACACTTGCAACAAGCATACATCCCCTGCCGTGTAGTGTACTTTTCCCTGCTGGTGTACTCACCTACTTGTGGCTGCAGCGTCGAGTTCTAGCTTCTGGACACCACTTTTCTAGCCGTAGGTGGCCTAACGCAATAACTCCGGGCCTATTTTTCGATCATACCTGTTTTTAAAGTTAAGAATGGTGTTAGTCTATACAATCTGCTCCTTTAGGTCATTATATTTAATCACTACCCTTACGTTCACCCTTATGCGGTGTGTGTGTGTGTGTTTGTGTGTTTGTGTGTTTGTGTGTGTGTGTGTGTGTGTGTGTGTGTGTGTGTGTGTGTGTGTGTGTGTGTGTGTGTTTGTGTGTTTGTGTGTGTGTGTGTGTGTGTGTGTGTGTGTGTGTGTGTGTGTGTGTGTGTGTGTGTGTGTGTGTGTGTGTGTGTGTTTGTGTGTGTGTGTGTGTGTGTGTGTGTGTGTGTGTGTGTGTGTTTGTGTGTTTGTGTGTTTGTGTGTGTGTGTGTGTGTGTGTGTGTGTGTGTGTGTGTGTGTGTGTGTGTGTGTGTGTGTGTGTGTGTGTGTGTGTGTGTGTTTGTGTGAGTGGCTACCTACCTTGAGGCTACCTTGAGGTGCTTCCGGGGCTTAGTGTCCCCGCGGCCCGGTCGTCGACCTGGCCTCCTGGTTGCTGGACTGAGCAACCAGGCTGTTAGACGCGGCTGCTCGCAGCCTGACGTATGAGTCACAGCCTGGTTGATTAGGTATCCTTTGGAGGTGCTTATCCAGTTCTCTCTTGAACACTGTGAGGGGTTTGCCAGTTATGCCCCTTATGTGTAGTGGAAGCGTGTTGAACAGTCTCGGGCCTCTGATGTTGATAGAGTTCTCTCTCAGAGTACCTGTTGCACCTCTGCTTTTTAACGGGGGTATTCTGCACATCCTGCCATGTCTTCTGGTCTCATGTGGTGTTATTTCTGTGTGCAGGTTTGGGACCAGCCCCTCAATTATTTTCCACGTGTAATTTTTTTTTTTTTTTTTTGAGATATATACAAGAGTTGTTACATTCTCGTACAGCCACTAGTACGCGTAGCGTTTCGGGCAAGTCATTAATCCTATGGTCCCTGGAATACGATCCCCTGCCGCGAAGAGTCGTTGAATTATTATGTATCTCTCCCGCCAGCGCTCAAGGGGGTACAGATTTAGGCTCTTTAGTCGGTCCCAGTAATTTAGATGTTTTACTGAGTGGATTCTAGCAGTAAAGGATCTCTGCACGCTCTCTAGGTCAGCAATTTCTCCAGCTTTGAAAGGGGCTGCCATTGTGCAGCAGTACTCCACTCTAGAGAGCACAAGCGTTTTGAAAAGTATCATCATCGGGATAGCATCTCTAGTGTGAAAAGTTCTTGTTATCCAACCTGTCATTTTTCTTGCAGTTGTGACGGCTACTTTATTGTGTTCTTTAAAGGTAAGGTCTTCCGACATGAGTACACCCAGATCCTTTACATTGCCTTTTCGTTCTATTTTATGATTTGCCTGAGTTTTGTACGTGGTTTCTGTTTTTATATTTTCAATTTTTCCGTAGCGCATGAGCTGGAACTTATCCTCGTTAAACACCATATTATTTTCTGTAGCCCATAGAAAGACCTGATCTACATCTGACTGGAGGTTTGCCGTGTCCTCTATGTTGCCAACTCTCATGAAAATCCTAGTGTCATCTGCAAAGGATGATACAGTTCTATAGGTTGTGTTCTGGACTATGTCCGATATGAGGATGAGAAAAAGTACTGGAGCAAGCACAGTACCCTGGGGGACTGAGCTCTTCACGGTTGATGGGCTGGATTTTATTTTGTTGACTATTACACATTGGGTTCTGTTGGTCAGGAAATTGTAGATCCATCTGCCTATTTTCCCGGTAATTCCTTTTGAACGCATTTTATGTGCAATAACACCATGGTCACATTTATCAAAAGCTTTTGCGAAATCTGTGTAAATTACATCAGCGTTTTGTTTGTCTTCCATAGCATCTAATGCCATATCATAGTGGTCCAGCAACTGCGACAGGCAAGAGCGCCCTGTTCTGAAACCATGTTGTCCGGGGTTATGGAGATGCTGTGATTCCATGTATTTTGTGATCTTACTTCTTAGCACTCTCTCAAAAATTTTTATGATGTGCGATGTTAGTGCTATCGGTCTGTAATTTTTTGCCTCTGCCTTATTTCCTCCTTTATGGAGTGGTGCTATCTCTGCTGTTTTTAGTATGTCAGGGATAACGCCAGTATCTAGGCTTTGTCTCCACAGTATGTGAAGGGCCTGCGATAGTGGTTTCTTACAGTTCTTGATGAATATGGAGTTCCAAGAATCCGGGCCTGGTGCAGAGTGCATAGGCATACTGTTTATGGCTTCTTCAAAATCTAGTGGGGATAGGGCGACGTCTGATATATGATTTGATGTTGGTATCATATCCATGAAAAATTCATTTGGGTTATCAATCTTTAGTGCATTTAATGGCTCGCTGAAAACAGAGTCGTACTGCTTCCTCAGTAATTCGCTCATTTCTTTGTTGTCATCGGTGAAAGTTCCATCTCCCTTTCGCAGGGGCCCGATACTAGATGTGTTTTTTTATCTTGATTTTGCATAGGAGAAAAAATATTTCGGATTTCTCTCTATTTCACTGATGGCCTTTGCTCTCTTTGCCTCTCCTGGGTTTTGTATGATTCTTGTAGCTTGAGTTCAATTGTTTCTATTTCTCTACCTAACCTTCTTCGCCGTTCTTGAGATAGGGTGCGACTCTCAAGTTGTTCCGCGATTCGTTTTCTTCGCCTATATAGGGAACGACGTTCCCGTTCCAATCTGCATCTCTTTCTCTTTTTTCTTAGGGGTATGCGGTTTGAACATATTTCTAGTGCTACTGAGCTTATTTTTTCCAGGCACTGGTTCAGGTTTGCATTTCCTAGCTGTTCTTCCCAGTTTATTTCTGTGAAGTCCTGGTTTATTTGCTCCCAGTTTATCTGTTTATTATTGAAGTTGAATTTGCTGAAATCTCCTCCACCGGGAATCAGGACTGGTTTTGAAGGTCCATTCCCCATGGTTGTCAGAACTTCAATTAAGTTGTGATCTAAGTAACAGGTATTTGTAATCATTATGTTCCCGATCAACTCATCATTATTAGTGAAAATGAGGTCCAGCGTGTTCTCCTTCCTAGTTGGTTCTACTATTTGCTGGTTTAAGGCAAACCTATCGCACATTCGTAGCAGGTCATTTGCATGTGCCTGTTCATTTAGGCTACTTCCTGGTATTCTTTCTGATATTACTGTATTAGCCAGGTGCTTCCATTTCAGGTGCCGTATGTTGAAGTCCCCAAGCAGGATGATGTTCGGAGCTGGATTTGTGAGGTTTTCCAAGCAGTGTTCTATTTTCATTAGTTGGTCTTTAAACTGCTGAGGGTTTGCCTCCAGTGACTTATATACAAGGACAACAACTACATTTAGGATCTCTATTTTGACTATCAGCACTTCCACCATTTGAGGTGTTTAGCAGCTCAGTACAGATGAGTGTGTCTTTGATGTAGAGGCTGACCCCACCCTGAAGCCGGTGTTTCCTGTCACATCTGAAGAGATTGTATTCTGAGATCCATATTTCACCATCAAGGTAGTCCTTTGTGTGAGTTTCCGTTAGGGCTGCAAACACTGCATTTGCCTCATGAAGGAGACCATCTATAAAGGGAACTTTGTTGGATTTGCGTGTTTTTATACCCTGGATGTTGGCAAATATAAATGATGTTATCGTGTTAGTGGAAGTGCTGGATGCTTTAATTGGTGTTAATATCTGAGGCTCTGGTAAGGAGGCCACTGTGTTTGCGTCCTCTCTAGCATTTGACCGAGTTGGTGGTAGAGTCTGGTCATTTTTAGCCATTCTTCTCCTCCTCCTCTTGCTAAAAAATTATCCCGGTCGATGGAGTAGTGGCTGTTTTCATAGTGGTAGTCTGTCGGTTTTATTCGCCTGGTACCTCTTATATGAAAAGCTGGACATTCAGCATTGAAGCACTCTTTCCTGTCCAAAAAGTTCTTGCAAATTTCTGGGTGAAAGAATTCACAGCTTTTGGTACATTTACCTGTATTGAGGAGGTTTCTGCACTTTCTAGGGTGACCGTGTGTACATGTTCCATTTATTCTTCCCGATTCCCCATGCTTACAGGTTGCCCATCTGTAATACCAACAGATTTTGGGGCCTTGTTTTGTTTGTGTCCCTCTGCCAGGGACCGCACTCTGCTGCGGCGCCCCCGACACTGTGCCCTGCTCCGGGGCCTGTGACACCACGCTCTGCTCCGGGGCCTGTGACACCGCGCTCTGCTCCGGGGCCTGTGACACCGCGCTCTGCTCCGGGGCCTGTGACACCGCGCTCTGCTCCGGGGCCTGTGACACTGTGCCCTGCTCCGGGGCCTGTGACACCGTGCTCTGCTCCGGTGCCTGTGACACCACGCTCTGCTCCGGGGCCTGTGATACCGCGCTCTGCTCCGGTGCCTGTGACACCACGCTCTGCTCCGGGGCATGTGACACCGCGCTCTGCTCCGGTGCCTGTGACACCGCGCTCTGCTCCGGTGCCTGTGACACCACGCTCTGCTCCGGGGCCTGTGACACTGTGCCCTGCTCCGGGGCCTGTGACACCGCGCTCTGCTCCGGTGCCTGTGACACCGCGCTCTGCTCCGGTGCCTGTGACACCGCGCTCCGCTCCGGTGCCTGTGACACCGCGCTCTGCTCAGGGGTCCCCGACTCCGCGCCCTGCTCAGGCATCCCCGACTCCGCGCCCTGCTCAGGCATCCCCGACTCCGCGCCCTGCTCAGGCATCCCCGACTCCGCGCCCTGCTCAGGCATCCCCGACTCCGCGCCCTGCTCAGGCATCCCCGACTCCGCGCCCTGCTCAGGCATCCCCGACTCCGCGCCCTGCTCAGGCATCCCCGACTCCGCGCCCTGCTCAGGCATCCCCGACTCCGCGCCCTGCTCAGGCATCCCCGACTCCGCGCCCTGCTCAGGCATCCCCGACTCCGCGCCCTGCTCAGGCATCCCCGACTCCGCGCCCTGCTCAGGCATCCCCGACTCCGCACCCTGCTCAGGCGCCGCTGCCACAGCTGGTTGTACCTTGGTGTCATGTACAGTTTGTTTGAAGACATTAGAAATTGCTATGCAGGCATTAATTAGTAATTCTCAGTTTTCGGCGGGAGTTTTATCCAGGATTTCCATCAATTTCAAAAAAGTTACATCATCCTTTTTGCAGAGCCAGTACACAGAGTGGTCACTGAGACCATTTCTCCTTGAATTGTTAGTCATGTTGGCACATATTTTGTGTATGGCTGCTGAACAGAGTTGGCATTGAAAGCTCTGTTGGTAATCTACCTTCATGTTGCATTCTATGCACGTTTTTATCAAAGCCATTTTTTGAACACTTCTGTTCAGTGGTGATGGTCTTACAAGGTGGGATGTTGACCGGCGGGGGAGTTGACCGCGGTGCTGGCCGTGGGAGGTAGCCGTGGGTGTTGACCGTGGGTGTTTACCAACTTGAGACAGGCCTGGAGGAGGCTGTATGGACGGCCACTGTTGCTACCACGTGTCGCACTCTTAATTTGTTTTGTTCACTTGTTAGATTACATTACTTGCATTTTCCCACTAGTTATCTTACAGCGGAGGCGTGTGTGTGTGTGTGTGTGTGAGTGTGTGTGTGTGTGTGTGTGTGTGTGTGTGTGTGTGTGTGTGTGTGTGTGTGTGTGTGTGTGTGTGTGTGTGTGTGTGTGTGTGTGTGTTTGTGTGTATTCACCTAGTTGTGCTTGCAGAGGTTGAGCTCTGCTCTTTCGGCACGCCTCTCAACTGTCAATCAATCAACAGTTACTAACTACTAACAAATTTTTTTTGTCCACACACCCTCCTTCCCAGGATGAAGGTCGTAACAGCTAACTCCTAGGTACCTATTTTCTGCTAGGTAACAGGGGCATCAGGAGGAAAGAAGCTCTGCCCATTGTTCCTCGAAGGCGCCGGGAATCGAACCCGGCCACAGGATTACGAGTCCTGCTCCCTGTCCACTCAGCAACCAGCGCCCCCTAAGGGTTGCCCCTAACTACCATCCATCCCCCGCCCCGCCCACACACAAGTGTGTGTGTGTGTGTGCGTGTGTACTCACCTAATTGTACTCGCCTAATTGTGCTTGCGGGGGTTGAGCTCTGCCTCTTTGGTCCCGCCTCTCAACCGTCAATCAACAGGTGTACAGGTTCCTGCGCCTATTGGGCTCTATCATATCTACACTTGAAACTGTGTATGGAGTCAGCCTCCACCACATCACTTCCTAATGCATTCCATTTGTCAATCACTCTGACACTAAAAAAGTTGTTTCTAATATCTTTGTGGTTCATTTGGGCACTCAGTTTCCACCTGTGTCCCCTAGTGCGTGTGCCCCTTGTGTTAAATAACCTGTCCTCATCTACCCCTATCAATTCCCATGAGAATCTTGAATGTGGTGATCATGTCCCAACTAAGTCTTCTGTCTTTCAGTGAAATGAGGTTTAATTCCTGTAGTCTCTCTTCGTAGCTCATACCTTTCAGCTCGGGTACTAGTCTGGTGGCAAACCTTTGAACCTTTTCCAGTTTAGTCTTATCCTTGACTACATATGGACTCCATGGATTGGAGTCAGGTCAATCCTGCATACTCCAGGATTGGCCTGACATATGTGGTATACAACGTTCTGAATGATTCCTTACACAAGTTTCAGAATGCCGTTCTTATGTTGGCCAGTGTGGCATATGCCGCTGAAGTTTTCCTCTTGATATGGGCTGCAGGAGACAGGTCTGGCGTGATATCAACCCCCCAAGTTTTTTTCTCTCTCTGACTCTTGAAGAATTTCATCTTCCAGATGATACCTTGTATCTGGCCTCCTGCTCCTTACACCTATCTTCATTACATTACATTTCCTTGGGTTATACTCTAACAACCATTTGTTCTACCATTCCTTCAGCTTGTCTAGGTCTTCTTGAAGCCTCAAACAGTCCTCCTCTGTCTTAATCCTTTTCATAATTTTGGCATCGTCAGCAAACATTGAGAGAAATGAATCTATACCCTCCGGGAGATCATTTACATATATCAGAAACAACATAGCACCGAGTACAGAGCCCTGTGGGACTTCATTGGTGACTTCACGCCAATCTGAGGTCTCACCCCTCATCGTAACTCTATGCTTCCTTATGCTTAGGTACTCCCTTATCCACTGGAGCATCTTACCAGCTACACCTGCCTGTCTCTCCAGCTTATGTACCAGCCTCTTATGCGGCACTGTGTCAAAGGCTTTCCAACAATCCAAGAAAATGCAGTCCGCCCAGCCTTCCTTTTCTTGCTTAATCTTTGTCACTTGGTCGTAGAATTCTTGCCAGTCAGACAAGATTTACCCTCCCTGAACCCATGTTGGCGATTTGTCACGAAGTCCTTTCTCTCCAGATGTGTTACAAGGTTTTTTCACACGATCTTCTCCATCACCTTGCATGGTATACAAGTCAAAGACACTGGCCTGTAGTTCAGTGGCTCTTGTCTGTCGCCCTTTTGTATATTGGGACCACATTCGCCGTCTTCAATATTTCTGGTAGGTCTCCCATCTCCAGTGTCCTACTATACACTATGGAGAGTGGCAAGCAAAGTGCCTCTGCACGCTCTTTCAGTACCCATGGCGAGATCCTGTCTGGAACAACAGCCTTTCTAACATCCAGATCCAGCAGGTGTCTCTTGACCTCCTCTCTTGTAATTTCGAACCCTTCCAAGGCCGCCTGGTTCACTTCCCTTTCTCCTAGCACAGTGACCTCACCTTATTCTATTGTGAAGACCTCCTGGAACCTCTTGTTGAGTTCTTCACACACCTCTTTGTCATTCTCTGTATACCTGTCCTCGCCTGTTCTAAGTTTCATTACCTGTTCTTTCACTGTTGTTTTCCTCCTGATGTGACTGTGGAGTAGCTTTGGTTTGGTCTTGGCTTTGTCTGCTATATCCTTTTTATAACTTTTGTCAGCTGCTCTTCTCACCCTGACGTACTCATTCCTGGTTCCCTGGTATCTCTTTCTGCTTTCCGGTGTTCTGTTATTCCGGAAGTTCCTCCACGCCCTTTTGGTCAGTTCCTTTGCTTCCATACGTTCCCTATTATACCATGGATTCTTTTTTTGCTTCTCGGATTTTTCCTTTTGGGCTGGGATGAACTTGTTTACTGCCTCCTGACACTTTTGGGTGACATAGTCTATCATATCTTGTACAGACTTAGTTCTGAGGTCTGTGTCCCAAGGTATTTCCCTTAGGAAATTTCTCATCTCCTCATAATTCCCCTTTCGGTATGCCAGCCTTTTGTTTTCTAGTTCTTTTTTGAGGGGAGATAATTCCTAGCTCTTCCAGGTACTCAAAGTTCAATTCACTGTGATCACTCATTCCCAAGGGTGCTTCCATCTTAGCTTCCCTTATATCCCACTCATTTAGGGAAAATATCAGATCGAACATGGCTGGTTCATCTTCTCCTCTCAATCTTGTTGGTTCCTTCGTGTGCTGGCTTAGAAAGTTTCTTGTTGCCACGTCCAGCAGCTTAGCTCTCCATGTTTCTGGTCCTCCATGCGGGTCTCTGTTCTCCCAATCTATCTTCCCATGGTTGAAGTTTCCCATGATTAGTAGTACAGATCCATTCCTGCTAGCAGCAGAAGCTGCTCTCTCTATTATGTTAATGGTGGCCATGTTGTTTCTATCATATTCCTGTCTGTGTCTTCAGTCATTTGGTGGTGGATTATATATGACGACGACTATAATTTTTTGTCCTCCAGTTGTTATTGTACCTGTTATGTAGTCACTGAAACCTTCACAACCCTAAATATCCATCTCCTCAAGATCCCAGCCTTTTCTTACCAGCAGAGCTACACCACCATCACCTCTTTCCTCTCTCTCTTTCATTATAACCTAATAGTCCTGTGGGAACACTGCATTTGTTTTGGTTTTCGTTAGCTTTGTTTCTGTGAGTGCTATTATGTCTGGGTTTTCCTCTAGTACCCATTCTCCAAGTTCATTTGCTTTATTTGTAATTCCATCTATGTTAGTGTACATTGCCTTGAGGCTCACTTTCTTCTGTCCCTTCTCAAATCGCCTCCTTTGGTGAATGTTCTGCTGGTGGGGGAATCTGTTTCACGGGTGTGAGGATTTGTGAGGTGGATAATAGGGTCTCAGGGGATACTGGGGTGAGGGGTGGGGCAGGGAGTGTATGGGATGAAGGGGGAGGAATGACAGGAAGGAAAAGGGGGAAGGGGGGACATGGTGGGAGGAGGGAAGGGGTAGCAGGGTGGGAATGGGGTGTTGGGGGAGGGATATTTGGCTGAGTGGGGGCAAGGATGGTTTGGGGTAAGGGGGTTTTCTATGCAGAGGAGGGTGGTGGGGTTGCCCTCCCCTTTGGTGTTACTGGGTAGCTGATTGTGGGTTTCCCCCTCACCTCTGGGGATGCTGTGTTGGGAGCTGTGATTTCCTGGTTTTCTCCTCTCGCCCTACGCTTCCTCCTTGCATCTGCTGCCATGGCTCTCTCCTCCCTCGTCATGTCCCTCTGGAGGAATACTTTTTTGAATTCTCCCAGATATTGTAGGTGGCTCTTCCTTGTTAGAATCTCCTCCTTTGTGTTCTCGTTTGCAAACACTATCTTTATCACATGGTCTCGGTCTTTGTTGCACCAGCCTAGCCTGAAAATCTTCTCAATGCTATGCTCAGCCCCTTCCATGTCTAGTGCCTTTACTCACCTAGTTGTGCTTGCAGGGGTTGAGCTCTGGCTCTTTGGTCCCGCCTCTCAACCGTCAATCAACAGGTGTACAGGTTCTTGAGCCTATTGGGCTCTATCATATCTACACTTGAAACTGTGTATGGAGTCAGCCTCCACCACATCACTTCCTAATGCATTCCATTTGTCAACCACTCTAACACTAAAAAAGTTCGTTCTAATATCTCTGTGGCTCATTTGGGCACTCAATTTCCACCTGTGTCCCCTAGTGCGTGTGTCCCTTGTGTTAAATAGCCTGTCTTTATCAACCCTGTCGATTCCCTTGAGAATCTTGAATGTGGTGATCATGTCCCCCCTAACTCTTCTGTCTTCCAACAAAGTGAGGTTTAATTCCCGTAGCCTCTCCTACGAAAGAGATGGTTGGGTTGATTGCATCTATCTGGACCTAAAAATGGCTTTCAACAAAGTTCCACATAAGAGGTTGTTCTGGAAACTGGAAAATATTGGAGGGGTGACAGGTAAGCTTCTAACATGGATGAATGATAGAAAAATGAGGGCAGTGATCAGAGGCAATGTATCGGACTGGAGAAATGTCACAAGTGGAGTACCACAGGGTTCAGTTCTTGCACCAGTGATGTTTATTGTCTACATAAATGATCTACCAGTTGGTATACAGAATTATATGAACATGTTTACTGATGATGCTAAGATAATAGGAAGGATAAGAAACTTAGATGATTGTCATGCCCTTCAAGATGACCTGGACAAAATAAGTATATGGAGCACCACTTGGCAAATGGAATTTAATGTTAATAAATGCCATGTTATGGAATGTGGAATAGGAGAACATAGACCCCACACAACCTATATATTATGTGAGAAATCTTTAAAGAATTCTGATAAAGAAAGAGATCTAGGGGTTGTTCTAGATAGAAAACTATCACCTGAGGACCACATAAAGAATATTGTGCGAGGAGCCTATGCCAAGCTTTCTAACTTCAGAATTGCTTTTAAATACATGGATGGCGATATACTAAAGAAATTGTTCAAGACTTTTGTTAGGCCAAAGCTAGAATATGCAGCAGTTGTTTGGTGCCCATATCTTAAGAAGCACATCAACAAACTGGAAAAGGTGCAAAGACACGCTATTAAGTGGCTCCCAGAACTAAAGGGCAAGAGCTACGAGGAGAGGTTAGAGGCATTAATTATGCAAAAACTAGAAGACAGAAGAAAAAGAGGTGATATGATCACTACATACAAAATAGTAACAGGCATTGATAAAATCGATAGGGAAGATTTCCTGAGACCTGGAACTTTAAGAACAAGAGGTCATAGATTTAAACTAGCTAAACACAGATGCCGAAGAAATATAAGAAAATTCACTTTCGCAAACAGAGTGGTAGACGGTTGGAACAAGTTAGGTGAGAAGGTGGTGGAGGCCAAGACCGTCAGTAGTTTCAAAGCGTTATATGACAAAGAGTGCTGGGAAGACGGGACACCACGAGCGTAGCTCTCATCCTCTAACTACACTCAGGTAATTACACTTAGGTAATTACACACACACACACACAAACACACACACACAACAGGTGTACCCCCGCCCCTCATCCCAGTATCCTCTGAGACCCTGTTATCCACCTCACAGGTCCTCACACCCATGGAACAGCCTCCCCCACCAGCAGAACACTCACCAAGGAGGCGATTTGAGAAGTGACAGAAGAAAGTGAGCCTCAAAGCGATGTACACAAACATAGATGGAATTACAAATAAAGCAAATGAGCTTGGAGATCTGGTACTAGAGGAAAACCCAGACATAATAGCCCTCACAGAAACAAAGATCACGAAAACGATAACAAATGCAGTGTTCCCACAGGACTATTATGTTATGAGGAAAGAGAGGGAAGGAAGAGGTGGGGGTGGTGTAGCTCTGCTGGTAAGACAAGGCTGGGATTTTGAGGAGATGGATATTCAGGGCTGCGAAGGTTTCAGTGACTACATAGCAGGTACTGTAACAAATGGATGGAAAAAAATTATAGTCGCAGTCATATATAATCCACCACCAAATGACAGAAGACCTAGACAGGAATATGATAGAAACAACATGGCCACCATTAACATAATAGAAAGAGCAGCTTCTGTTGCTAGCAGGAATGGATCTGGACTACTAATTATGGGAGACTTCAACCATGGGAAGATAGATTGGAAGAACAGAGACCCGCATGGAGGACCAGAAACATGGAGAGCTAAGCTGCTGGACGTGGCAACAAGAAACTTTCTAAGCCAGCACACCAAAGAACCAACAAGAATGAGAGGAGAAGATGAACCAGCAATGCTTGATTTGATATTTACCCTAAATGAATGGGATATAAGGGAAGTTAAGATGGAAGCGCCCGTGGGAATGAGTGACCACAGTGTATTGAACTTTGAGTACCTGGTAGAGCTAGGACTTATCTCCCCCCAAAAAGAACTAGGAATCAAAAGGCTGGCATACCGAAAGGGGAATTATGAACAGATGAGAAGTTTCCTAAGTGAAATACCTTGGGACACAGACCTCAGAGACAAGTCTGTACAGGGTATGATGGACTATGTTACCGAAAAGTGTCAGGAGGCAGTAAACAGGTTCATCCCGGCCCAAAGGGAAAAATCCGAGAAGCAACAGAAGAATCCATGGTATAATAGGGCATGTATGGAAGCGAAGAAACTGAACAAAAAGGCGTGGAGGAACTTCCGGAATAACAGAACACCAGAAAGCAGAGAGAGATACCAGAGAACCAGGAATGAGTACGTCAGGGTGAGAAGAGAAGCAGAGAAAAATTTTGAAAATGATATAGCAAACAAAGCCAAGACCGAACCAAAGCTACTCCACAGTCACATCAGAAGGAAAACAACAGTGAAAGAACAGGTATTGAAACTTAGAACAGGCGAGGACAGGTATACAGAGAATGACAGAGAGGTGTGTGAGGAACTCAACAAGAGGTTCCAGGAGGTGTTCACAATAGAACAGGGTGAGGTCACTGTGCTAGGAGAAAGGGAGGTAAACCAGGCGGCCTTGGAGGAGTTCGAAATTACGAGAGAGGAGGTCAAGAGACACCTGCTGGATCTGGATGTTAGAAAGGCTGTTGGTCCAGATGGGATCTCACCATGGGTACTGAAAGAGTGTGCAGAGGCACTTTGCCTGCCACTCTCCATAGTGTATAGTAAGTCACTAGAGACGGGAGACCTACCAGAAATATGGAAGACGGCGAATGTGGTCCCAATATACAAAAAGGGCGACAGACAAGAGGCACTGAACTACAGGCCAGTGTCCTTGACTTGTATACCATGCAAGGTGATGGAGAAGATCGTGAGAAAAAACCTGGTAACACATCTGGAGAGAAGGGACTTCGTGACAAATCGCCAACATGGATTCAGGGAGGGTAAATCTTGCCTTACAGGCTTGATAGAATTCTACGATCAGGTGACACAGATTAAGCAAGAAAGAGAGGGCTGGGCGGACTGCATTTTCTTGGATTGTCGGAAAGCCTTTGACACAGTACCGCATAAGAGGCTGGTACATAAGCTGGAGAGACAGGCAGGTGTAGCTGGTAAGGTGCTTCAGTGGATAAGGGAGTATCTAAGCAATAGGAAGCAGAGAGTTACGGTGAGGGGTGAGACCTCCGATTGGCGTGAAGTCACCAGTGGAGTCCCACAGGGCTCTGTACTCGGTCCTATCTTGTTTCTGATATATGTAAATGATCTCCCGGAGGGTATCGATTCATTTCTCTCAATGTTTGCGGACGATGCTAAAATTATGAGAAGGATTAAAACAGAAGAGGACTGTTTGAGGCTTCAAGAAGACCTAGACAAGCTGAAGGAATGGTCGAACAAATGGTTGTTAGAGTTTAACCCAACCAAATGTAATGTAATGAAGATAGGTGTAGGGAGCAGGAGGCCAGATACAAGGTATCATCTGGGAGAGGAAATTCTTCAGGAGTCAGAGAAGGAAAAAGACTTGGGGGTTGATATCACGCCAGACCTGTCTCCTGCAGCACATATCAAGTGGATAACATCAGCGGCATATGCCAGGCTGGCCAACATACGAACGGCATTCAGAAACTTGTGTAAAGAATCATTCAGAACTTTGTATACCACATATGTCAGGCCAATCCTGGAGTATGCAGCCCCAGCATGGAGTCCATATCTAGTCAAGGATAAGACTAAACTGGAAAAGGTTCAAAGGTTTGCCACCAGACTAGTACCCGAGCTGAGAGGTATGAGCTACGAGGAGAGACTACGGGAATTAAACCTCACTTCGCTGGAAGACAGAAGAGTTAGGGGGGACATGATCACCACATTCAAGATTCTGAAGGGGATTGATAGGGTAGATAAAGACAGTCTATTTAACACAAGGGGAACACGCACAAGGGGACACAGGTGGAAACTGAGTGCCCAAATGAGCCACAGAGATATTAGAAAGAACTTTTTTAGTGTCAGAGTGGTTGACAAATGGAATGCATTAGGAAGTGATGTGGTGGAGGCTGACTCCATACACAGTTTCAAGTGTAGATATGACAGAGCCCGATAGGCTCATGAATCTGTACACCTGTTGATTGACGGTTGAGAGGCGGGACCAAAGAGCCAGAGCTCAACCCCCGCAAACACAACTAGGTGAGTACAACTAGGTGAGTACACACACATACACACACAGACTGCATTTTCTTGGATTGTCGGAAAGCCTTTGACACAGTACTGCATAAGAGGCTGGTACATAAGCTGGAGAGACAGGCAGGTGTAGCTGGTAAGGTGCTCCAGTGGATAAGGGAGTACCTAAGCAATAGGAAGCAGAGAGTTACGGTGAGGGGTGAGACCTCCGATTGGGGTGAAGTCACCAGTGGAGTCCCACAGGGCTCTGTACTCGGTCCTATCTTGTTTCTGATATATGTAAATGATCTCCCGGAGGGTATCGATTCATTTCTCTCAATGTTTGCGGACGATGCTAAAATTATGAGAAGGATTAAAACAGAAGAGGACTGTTTGAGGCTTCAAGAAGACCTAGACAAGCTGAAGGAATGGTCGAACAAATGGTTGTTAGAGTTTAACCCAACCAAATGTAATGTAATGAAGATAGGTGTAGGGAGCAGGAGGCCAGATACAAGGTATCATCTGGGAGAGGAAATTCTTCAGGAGTCAGAGAAGGAAAAAGACTTGGGGGTTGATATCACGCCAGACCTGTCTCCTGCAGCACATATCAAGCGGATAACATCAGCGGCATATGCCAGGCTGGCCAACATACGAACGGCATTCAGAAACTTGTGTAAAGAATCATTCAGAACTTTGTATACCACATATGTCAGGCCAATCCTGGAGTATGCAGCCCCAGCATGGAGTCCATATCTAGTCAAGGATAAGACTAAACTGGAAAAGGTTCAAAGGTTTGCCACCAGACTAGTACCCGAGCTGAGAGGTATGAGCTACGAGGAGAGACTACGGGAATTAAACCTCACTTCGCTGGAAGACAGAAGAGTTAGGGGGGACATGATCACCACATTCAAGATTCTGAAGGGGATTGATAGGGTAGATAAAGACAGTCTATTTAACACAAGGGGAACACGCACAAGGGGACACAGGTGGAAACTGAGTGCCCAAATGAGCCACAGAGATATTAGAAAGAACTTTTTTAGTGTCAGAGTGGTTGACAAATGGAATGCATTAGGAAGTGATGTGGTGGAGGCTGACTCCATACACAGTTTCAAGTGTAGATATGACAGAGCCCGATAGGCTCATGAATCTGTACACCTGTTGATTGACGGTTGAGAGGCGGGACCAAAGAGCCAGAGCTCAACCCCCGCAAACACAACTAGGTGAGTACAACTAGGTGAGTACACACACATACACACACAGACTGCATTTTCTTGGATTGTCGGAAAGCCTTTGACACAGTACTGCATAAGAGGCTGGTACATAAGCTGGAGAGACAGGCAGGTGTAGCTGGTAAGGTGCTCCAGTGGATAAGGGAGTACCTAAGCAATAGGAAGCAGAGAGTTACGGTGAGGGGTGAGACCTCCGATTGGGGTGAAGTCACCAGTGGAGTCCCACAGGGCTCTGTACTCGGTCCTATCGTGTTTCTGATATATGTAAATGATCTCCCGGAGGGTATCGATTCATTTCTCTCAATGTTTGCGGACGATGCTAAAATTATGAGAAGGATTAAAACAGAAGAGGACTGTTTGAGGCTTCAAAAAGACCTAGACAAGCTGAAGGAATGGTCGAACAAATGGTTGTTAGAGTTTAACCCAACCAAATGTAATGTAATGAAGATAGGTGTAGGGAGCAGGAGGCCAGATACAAGGTATCATCTGGGAGAGGAAATTCTTCAGGAGTCAGAGAAAGAAAAAGACTTGGGGGTTGGTATCACGCCAGACCTGTCTCCTGCAGCACATATCAAGAGGATAACATCAGCGGCATATGCCAGGCTGGCCAACATTCGAACAGCATTCAGAAACTTGTGTAAAGAATCCTTCAGAACTTTGTATACCACATATGTCAGGCCAATCCTGGAGTATGCAGCCCCAGCATGGAGTCCATATCTAGTCAAGGATAAGACTAAACTGGAAAAGGTTCAAAGGTTTGCTACCAGACTAGTACCCGAGCTGAGAGGTATGAGCTACGAGGAGAGACTACGGGAATTAAACCTCACTTCGCTGGAATACAGAAGAGTTAGGAGGGACATGATCACCACATTCAAGATTCTGAAGGGAATTGATAGGGTAGATAAAGACAGGCTATTTAACACAAGGGGCACACGCACAAGGGGACACAGGTGGAAACTGAGTGCCCAAATGAGCCACATAGATATTAGAAAGAACTTTTTTAGTGTCAGAGTGATTGACAAATGGAATGCAATAGGAAGTGATGTGGTGGAGGCTGACTCTATACACAGTTTCAAGTGTAGATATGATAGAGCCCAATAGGCTCAGGAACCTGTACACCTGTTGATTGACGGTTGAGAGGCGGGACCAAAGAGCCAGAGCTCAACCCCCTACAAGCACAATTAGGTGAGTACACACACACACGCCCCTTTCCCCCCACACCTCCCAAGACCTCCCCCCTTTTCTGCCCCGCAAGCATTCCCTTCTTCCCCATCCCCGCAAGCCTCTCCTCCCCCCATTCTCCTCCAAGCCTCCCCGGCTCCCACACCCCCCAACCCTTCCCCTCTCATCCACCCCCCCAACCCTCCCCCTCTCACACTCCCCCCTACCCTTCCCCTCTCAACCACCCCCCTTACCCTCCCCTTATCTCCCACCCCCCAAGCCTTTCCTCCTCCACCAGTCTCCCCGTACCAGATCATCCCAGCCCCCGCTCAACCCAGATCCCACAGATCCCCCTCAGCGGAGAAGCAGAAGAGAGTCAGTTTCAGGGTAGTGTACTCGAACATAGACGAGAACACAAGCAAGGCAAGTGAACTAAGGGAAAGAGCACAAGAAGTGAACCAAGATGTAATCGGACTCACTGAAACAAAACTCTCAGGAATCATAACGAATGCCGTGTTTCACCAGTAGTATACAGTAATAAGGAAAGAGAGGGAAGGTAAGGTAGAAGGTGGAGTGGCCCTACTCATGAGAAAGGAATGGAGTTTCAAGGAGATGGCTATCCCGGGGTGTGAGGCGTTCCGAGACTACATAGCAGGCACCATGACAATGGGAGGACCAAGAATAGTAGTAGCAGTAATATATAACCCTCCACCAAATGACAGAAGACCCAGTCAAGAGTATGAAAACGACAACATAGCAGTTAACACTAAAATTGAGAGGGCAGCCTCTGCTGCCTGTAGAAATAGATCCCACCTGCTCATCATGGGCGACATCAATCACGGAAGGATTGATTGGGAGAACAAGGAACCGCATGGAGGCGAGGATACGTGGAGAGCCAAACTACTGGAGGTGATGACTAGAAACTTTTTAACCCATCATGTCAGATAACCCACAAGGATGAGAGGAAATGACGAACCAGCGAGACGACCTAGTCTTCACTCTGAACGACTCCGACATAAGAGAAATCGGTTTTGAGGCCCCAGTAGGAATGAGTGACCACAGTGTACTGGTGTTTGAGTACCTGATTGAAGAAGGGTTATTGAACTCGACGAGGCATACTGAAAACAAAAAATTGGCATACCGAAAGGGAAACTATGAGTAGATTTGAAAATTCCTAACAGATATAGCATGGGAAACAGAGCTCAGGGGAAAGACGGCCCAAGACATGATGGACTACATCACGCAAAGGAACAGGTTATGAAATTAAGGATAGGGGCAGAAGGATTTACTACAAACGAAAAGGGTGTGTGAGGAACTGAATAAGAAATTCCAGGAGGTTTTCACCTTAGAGCGAGGAGAAATTCCAGAGATAAGAGAGAGAATAGTTAACCAGGAACCACTGGAAGAGTTTGAGATTACCTGCGGGGAAGTGAGGAAGTGTTTACTAGAGCTGGATGTGACAAAGGCTAGAGGCCCAGATGGAATCTTTCCTTGGATACTAAAGGATGGAGCAGAAGAACTGTGCCTACCACTCTCCATAGTGTACAACACATCACTGGTAACAGGGGAACTGCTAGAAATTTGGAAAGCAGCTAACGTAGTCCCGATATACAAGAAACGGGATAGACAGGAGGCATTGAACTACAGGCCAGTGCCCCTAACCAGCATACCATGCAAGCTGATGGAGAAGATTGTGCGAAGAAAGCTAGTGGAACATCTTTGTAACACAGCATTAACATGGGTTCAGGGATGGCAAGTCCTGCCTCACAGGGTACTAGAATTCTACAACCAGGCAACAAAAATCAGGCAAGAAACAGAAGGGTGGGCAGACTGCATGTTTTTGGATTACCAGAAAGCCTTTGATACAGTGCCACACAAGAGGTTAGTGAAAAAGCTGGAGATGCAGGCTGGAGTGAAAGGGAAGGTCCCTTTCGCTCCAGCCCTCCTCTCTGGACAGTGGAAACTCTGCCCTCTGCAATGGGCAGAGTTTCTTTCACCCTATGCCCCTGTTACCTAGCAGTAAATAGGTACCTGGGCGTTAGTCAGCTGTCACGGGCTGCTTCCTGGGGGTGGAGGCCTGGTCAAGGACCGGGCCGCGGGGACACTAAAGCCCTGAAATCATCTCAAGATAACCTCAAGAAGGTACTCCATTGGATAAAGGAGTACCTAAGCAAGAGGAGACAACGAGTCAGTGTGAGGGGTGAGGTCTCAGATTGGTGAGACGTTACGAGTGGAGTCCCGCAGGGGTCAGTCCTTGGACCTATACTGTTTCTGATATATGTAAATGATCTCCTTGAGGGTATAGACTCGTTTCTCTCAATGTTTGCCGATGATGCAAAAATTATGAGAAGGATTGAAACAGAGGATGATAGTAAGAGGCTACAAGATGACCTAGACAGACTGAGTGAATGGTCCAACAAATGGCTGTTGAAATTCAACCCAAGCAAATGCAAAGTAATGAAACTAGGCAGTGGAAACAGGACACAGGATACAGAATAGGAGATGAAGTACTTAATGAAACGGACAGAGAGAATGATCTAGAAGTTGATATCACACCAAACCTGTCTCCTGAAGCCCACATAAAAAGAATAACGTCTGCGGCATATGCGAGGCTGGCTAACATCAGAACAGCGTTCAGGAACCTGTGTAAGGAATCATTCAGAATCTTGTACACCACATATGTAAGACCAATCCTGGAGTATGCGGCCCCAGCATGGAGACGAAGCTGGAAAAAGTTCAAAGGTATGTCACTAGACTAGTCCCAGAACTAAGAGGCATGACTTACGAGGAAAGGCTGCGGAAAATGCACCTTACGACACTGGAAGACAGAAGAGTAAGGGGGAGACATGATCACAACCTACAAAATCCTCAGGGGAATCGACCGGGTAAACAAGGATAAACTATTCAACACTGGTGGTACGCGAACAAGGGGACACAGGTGGAAACTGAGTACCCACATGAGCTACAGGTAAGTTAGAAGGAACTGTTTCAGTGTCAGAGTAGTTAACGGATGGAATGCATTAGGCAGTGATGTGGTGGAGGCTGACTTCATATACAGTTTCAAATGTAGATATGATAGCGCCCAGTAGGCTCAGGAATCTGTACACCAGTTGATTGACAGTTGGAAGGCAGGACCAAAGAGCCAAAGCTCAACCACCGCAAGCACAAATAGGTGAGTACACACAGAAACACACATACACACACATAGGGGCCTCGTAGCCTGGTGGATAGCGCGCAGGATTCGTAATTCTGTGACGCGGGTTCAATTCCCGCACGAGGCAGAAACAAATGGGCAAAGTTTCTTTCACCCTGAAGGCCACTGTTACCTAGCAGTAAATAGGTACCTGGGAGTTAGTCAGCTGTCACCGGCTGCTTCCTGGGGGGTGTGTGTGTGTGGTGTGGGGAAAAAAAAGTAGTTAGTAAACAGTTGATTGACAGTTGAGAGGCGCGCCGAAAGAGCAAAGCTCAATCTCCGCAAACAGAACTAGGTGAATACACACGCGCACACACAAATACATACACACAACACACACACACACAAACACACACACACACACACACACACACACACACACACACACACACACACACACACACACATCTCCAAGAAATAGCCAGTAACCAGCGGTCTAACTCCCAGGTCAACCCGTCCCCGACTCGCGTCCTTTACATATAGCGGTCGACTCCACAAACACATTCATAAATGTTAACATGCTGATCATTCAAAACGGGAATTTTCTCATATATAAATGAATATTATAATATATTAGCATATGGTACATATATAGGCAAAGGTTAGGTTAGGTGTTTAGGTTCGGTTGGCGATTATTTGTATTTGTAGTACGTGGGTGAAGCATTTACAGCTTGGGGTTCGAACAAAATTCGTCAGTGAAGCACTTGTTCCGGAAGTGTTCGAACGTCGTCAGTTGTGAGTCGCGTGTAAACAGTTTTTAATTCATACACAGGGGGTTTGGCGGGTGCATGGAATCACTTTTGGGTCTTTGTTTGGAGGACGGGCTACCCAGGTACTTATTTACTGATAGCTGAACAGATGAAACAGGGTGAAAGAAACACTTCCCATTTGTTTCTGCCTCTGCCGGGAATCGAACACGGGTCATTAAAACCACGATCCCCGAGTCCATCCTGCAAGGCAGGAGTGTGTGCAGGACGAGTGAGTTGTGAGGCAGGAGTGCGTGCAGGACAAGTGTGTTGTGAGGCAGGAGTGCGTGCAGGACGAGTGTGTTGTGAGGCAGGAGTGTGTGCAGGACGAGTGTGTTGTGAGGCAGGAGTGCGTGCAGGACGAGTGAGTTGTGTGGCAGGAGTGCGTGCAGGACGAGTGTGTTGTGAGGCAGGAGTGCATGCAGGACAAGTGTGTTGTGAGGCAGGAGTGCGTGCAGGACGGGTGTGTTGTGTGGCAGGAGTGCGTGCAGGACGAGTGTGTTGTGTGGCAGGAGTGCGTGCAGGACGAGTGTGTTGTGAGGCAGGAGTGCGTGCAGGACGAGTGTGTTTTGAGGCAGGAGTGCGTGCAGGACGAGTGTGTTGTGAGGCAGACTTGCGTGCAGGACAAGTGTGTTGTGTGGCAGGAGTGTGTGCAGGACAAGTGTGTTGTGAGGCAGGAGTGCGTGCAGGACAAGTGTGTTGTGAGGCAGGAGTGCGTGCAGGACGAGTGTGTTGTGAGGCAGACTTGCGTGCAGGACGAGTGTGTTGTGAGGCAGACTTGCGTGCAGGACGAGTGTGTTGTGAGGCAGACTTGCGTGCAGGACGAGTGTGTTGTGTGGCAGGAGTGCGTGCAGGACGAGTGTGTTGTGAGGCTGGAGTGTGTGCAGGACGAGTGTGTTGTGAGGCAGGAGTGTGTGCAGGACGAGTGTGTTGTGAGGCAAGAGTGCGTGCAGGACGAGTGTGTTGTGTGGCAGGAGTGCGTGCAGGACGAGTGTGTTGTGAGGCAGACTTGCGTGCAGGACAAGTGTGTTGTGTGGCAGGAGTGTGTGCAGGACAAGTGTGTTGTGAGGCAGGAGTGCGTGCAGGACAAGTGTGTTGTGAGGCAGGAGTGCGTGCAGGACGAGTGTGTTGTGAGGCAGACTTGCGTGCAGGACGAGTGTGTTGTGAGGCAGGAGTGCGTGCAGGACGAGTGTGTTGTGAGGCAGACTTGCGTGCAGGACGAGTGTGTTGTGAGGCAGACTTGCGTGCAGGACGAGTGTGTTGTGTGGCAGGAGTGCGTGCAGGACGAGTGTGTTGTGAGGCTGGAGTGTGTGCAGGACGAGTGTGTTGTGAGGCAGGAGTGTGTGCAGGACGAGTGTGTTGTGAGGCAGGGGTGCGTGCAGGACGAGTGTGTTGTGTGGCAGGAGTGCGTGCAGGACGAGTGTGTTGTGGGGCAGGAGTGTGTGCAGGACGAGTGTGTTGTGAGGCAGGAGTGCGTGCAGGACGAGTGTGTTGTGAGGCAGGAGTGTGTGCAGGACGAGTGTGTTGTGAGGCAGGAGTGTGTGCAGGACGAGTGTGTTGTGAGGCAGACTTGCGTGCAGGACGAGTGTGTTGTGAGGCAGACTTGCGTGCAGGACGAGTGTGTTGTGTGGCAGGAGTGCGTGCAGGACGAGTGTGTTGTGAGGCTGGAGTGTGTGCAGGACGAGTGTGTTGTGAGGCAGGAGTGTGTGCAGGACGAGTGTGTTGTGAGGCAGGAGTGCGTGCAGGACGAGTGTGTTGTGTGGCAGGAGTGCGTGCAGGACGAGTGTGTTGTGAGGCAGACTTGCGTGCAGGACAAGTGTGTTGTGTGGCAGGAGTGTGTGCAGGACAAGTGTGTTGTGAGGCAGGAGTGCGTGCAGGACAAGTGTGTTGTGAGGCAGGAGTGCGTGCAGGACGAGTGTGTTGTGAGGCAGACTTGCGTGCAGGACGAGTGTGTTGTGAGGCAGGAGTGCGTGCAGGACGAGTGTGTTGTGAGGCAGACTTGCGTGCAGGACGAGTGTGTTGTGAGGCAGACTTGCGTGCAGGACGAGTGTGTTGTGTGGCAGGAGTGCGTGCAGGACGAGTGTGTTGTGAGGCTGGAGTGTGTGCAGGACGAGTGTGTTGTGAGGCAGGAGTGTGTGCAGGACGAGTGTGTTGTGAGGCAGGAGTGCGTGCTGGACGAGTGTGTTGTGTGGCAGGAGTGCGTGCAGGACGAGTGTGTTGTGAGGCAGGAGTGTGTGCAGGACGAGTGTGTTGTGAGGCAGGAGTGCGTGCAGGACGAGTGTGTTGTGAGGCAGGAGTGTGTGCAGGACGAGTGTGTTGTGAGGCAGGAGTGTGTGCAGGACGAGTGTGTTGTGAGGCAGGAGTGCGTGCAGGACGAGTGTGTTGTGTGGCAGGAGTGCGTGCAGGACGAGTGTGTTGTGTGGCAGGAGTGCGTGCAGGACGAGTGTGTTGTGTGGCAGGAGTGCGTGCAGGACGAGTGTGTTGTGAGGCAGGAGTGCGTGCAGGACGAGTGTGTTGTGTGGCAGGAGTGCGTGCAGGACAAGTGTGTTGTGAGGCAGGAGTGCGTGCAGGACAAGTGTGTTGTGAGGCAGGAGTGCGTGCAGGACGAGTGTGTTGTGAGGCAGGAGTGCGTGCAGGACAAGTGTGTTGTGAGGCAGGAGTGCGTGCAGGACGAGTGTGTTGTGAGGCAGGAGTGCGTGCAGGACGAGTGCGTCCCTAGTGATTATCCACTAACGAGTCCCGTTAATGATCATCCGCCATTTTGGTTATTAACCGGGAATCAATAACGTCAACAGAATAGTCGATGGTGAGAGAAATATCTGCCAGGAATTATGGAGGACATGGCCAGGGACACATGGCCAGGACACATGGCCAGGGACACATGGCCAGGGACACATGGCCAGGGACACATGGACAGGGACACATGGCCAGGTACACATGGACAGGGACACATGGCCAGGACACATGGCCAGGGACACATGGACAGGGACACATGGCCAGGTACACATGACCAGGGACACATGGCCAGGGACACATGGCCAGGGACACATGGCCAGGGACACATGGACAGGGACACATGGACAGGGACACATGGCCAGGTACACATGGCCAGGGGCACAAGACCAGGGACACATGACCAGGGACACATGGCCAGGACACATGACCAGGGACACATGGACAGGGACACATGGACAGGGACACATGGCCAGGTACACATGGCCAGGACACATGGCCAGGGACACATGGCCAGGACACATGGCCAGGGACACATGGACAGGGACACATGGACAGGGACACATGGCCAGGTACACATGGCCAGGGGCACAAGACCAGGGACACATGGCCAGGGGCACATGGCCAGGGACACATGGCTAGGACACATGGCTAGGGACCTTTGGCCAGGGACACATGGCCAGGGACTCATGGCCAGGGACACATGGCCAAGGACACATGGCCAGGGACACATAGCCAGGACACATGGCCAGGGACACATGGCCAGGATACATGGCCAGGGACACATAGTCAGGGACACATGACCAGTGACACATGGTCATGTTCACATGACTAGGGACACAAGGCCAGGGACACATGGCCTTGGAACACATGACCAGGGGCACATGGCCAGGGACACATGGCCAGGGACACATGGCCTGGTACACATGGCCACGGACACATGGCCAGGGACACATGGCCAGGGTCACAATGCCAGGGACACATGGCCAGGGACACATGACCAGGGGCACATGGCCAGGGGCACATGGCCAGGGACACATGGCCTGGTACACATGGCCACGGACACATGGCCAGGGACACATGATCAGGGTCACAAGGCCAGGGACACATGGCCAGGGACACATGGCCAGGGGCACATGGCCAGGGGCACATGGCCAGGGGCACATGGCCAGGGGCACATGGCCAGGGACACATGGCCAGGGACACATGGCCAGGGGCACATGGCCAGGGGCACATGGCCAGGGGCACATGGCCAGGGACACATGGTCAGGGGCACATGGCCAGGGGCACATGGCCAGGGACACATGGCCAGGGGCACGTGGCCAGGGACACATGGTCTGGTACACATGGCCACATGACTTGTGACACATGGCCAGGGACACATGGCTAGGGACCCTTGGCCAGGGACACATGACTAGGGACACATGGCTAGGGACCCATTGCCAGGGACACATGACAAGGGACACATTGCCAGGGACTCTTGGCCAGGAACACATGACCGGGAACACATGACCAGGAACACATGACTGGGAACACATGACTGGGAACACATGACCGGGAAAACTTGGCCAGGAACACATGACCGGGAACACATGACCGGGAACACTTGGCCAGGAACACATGACCGGGAACACATGAATGGGAACACATGACCAGGAACACATGACCGGGAACACATGACCGGGAACACATGACCGGGAACACATGACCGGGAACACATGACCGGGAACACATGACCGGGAACACATGACCGGGAACACATGACCGGGAACACATGACCGGGAACACATGACCGGGAACACATGACCGGGAACACATGACCGGGAACACATGACCAGGAACACATGACCAGGAACACATGACCGGGAACACATGACCAGGAACATTACAAAAAGGGTGACAGGCATGAGGCACTGAACTACCGGCCAGGTTCCCAAACTTGTATACCATGCATCGTGATGGAGAAGATCGTGAGGAAAAGGCTCGTAGAGCATCTGGCGAGAAGGAGCTTTGAAACACCCCCAGGAAGGGTTCTGGGATGGTAAATCCTGCCTCTCAGGCTTATTTGAATTCCTCGACCCGGCGGAAAAAAAGTAGGCATGAAAGAGAAGGTTGGGCAGACTGCATTTTCTTGCACTAGAGAAAAACCTGTCCTCTTAAAAATTCCGTCGCTTTTGGCCGTTTGCCCGTATGGCAGATAATGGTCGTAATTTCAAAAAAAAAAAAAAAAGAGGATTTTTTTCCCTAAAACAGTAAGTTAAGGGTCCTATGATAGGTTAGGTGGGCAGGAAAGTCTCCTTAAGTTTCAAAACGTCATGAAAAATGTTATTTGAAAGTTTCCTCTCCTAACCTTTCCGAATAAGCCAGAGGACAGAAAACGGGAAAGAACATCACTTTTGTGATCCGATTTCATTTAAAATTACATCTATTTTTGGCCATAGCGCGCACACGAGCGAAAAGCGACGTTATTTTTAAGAGGACAAGTTGCAGAAAGACTTGACACAACAAGTTTGGGGAAACAAGTAGGAATAACAAGTCAGGTGCCCCCGTGCAGCGGCCGCCAGCCTTACGGACACCACGGAACCCTAAATTCATAATTTTAAATTCCACGGACTACTAATATGATTTTTTTAATAGAAGATAAAAAAGATAAATACATTCGTAAATAATGATCAAAGAACTTCCATTTTATTAATATGAAATTAACATATTTAATACAACAAAATTATCAATGCTTATTTAATTATTTCGAAATCATTAAAGGTTGTTTAACTGTAACAAAATTCTTTAGTTTAATTATTAGAAAATACTGAAGCTTATTTAAGTATGACACATTATTAGTGTGACATTTGTTGCTGCTTCTTTGACAGAGGTTCATGTATTTCTGGCTCCAATGACGTCACTGCAAGACGGAGAGACGGAGATACATCAAGGCCAGACCGGTACCCTGTTGTATTTACTGTGACTGAGGAAAATGTATTTTCGCACAAACATGTTGTTGAAAATGAATAAAAATTTTCATTGCCTTTTCACTCAGCAATGGTTATTCACTTTTTATCTAAAGCCAAAATTGAGGTTTTGATAAGGATGATTGTATTTCAGCGTTGAGATATGTCGTGGGATGATAGATCAATAACTCTTTTTTTTCATTCATGCTTAAATTGCTATCTTCAATGTATGCTGCAAATGGATCTATTGTCCACATATTGACATTTCTGGAATCTTCTTTCTTTGGGTAATACTGAGCAAAAGAATCTGCGAGTGACTGTAAGTGCTGTTGAACAATGGTTACCTTCTGTCCGGTCACATCCTTCTCTCTCATATATTCATCAAATTTTGAAAACATTTGCAAATCATTTTCATCCAACCGCGTTTGCCACAGTAATATTTTCTTTTGAAAAGCATCCATTTTACCTGGTAGAAGTTATCCTTGCATGGATATGTTTAGTTCATTAACAGGGAACATAGTGACCACAACACAGCAGTTGCAACATTAGGATCTGCGGGTTGGTACAAGAATTCAACCAACTACGAACCACTTAGTTTGATGAAAGGGAGCAGTAGAGCAACAGAAGTACACTTACATCGCATCAGGCTTGGATACCCATGTGCATGGGAAATAGGCTTACAGGTTCCGGAAGATGAGAGGACATGTCAACACTGTGGAGAAATGCCCGACAGACCACTGGAACATTATCTAACACAGTGCACAGTTACAAATCCATCAAGATTTCAACTTAGATTCAACAGAGCAGAAGAAGCTATGGCAAAAATCTTACTGAAGCGACCATACGAGTCATAAATACTCATACTCCGCTCAAGTAAAACAGAAACAAGCAACACTTAGTGGGTCAACCAGATGTTGGCCCACTAAGTGTTAAAAAAAACACTAAGTGTTTTTTTTAAACACTAAGTGTTAAAAAAAAAATAACAGGGAACATATATCTGCCAAGAATACAAGCTCGGCTACCCAGTCGTGGTCAGAAAAGAGTTCTTGAAATTTCATATTATTTTGTTGCTGGAAAAAAATTTGACTTCTTGGCGCAGTATGGCGAATAGTCGGGTTAGTATTGTGCCCCTCGACACCCACCTCACCTCAGCGTGAAGGTCAGTATACTGCCTCACTTTGTGAGTCACTTCACAAAGTGCCTCAAATATTAAAGAATTGAACACTTTGTGTCGAATTTCATTTACAGTGTTAATAATATCTGATTAATATCTTCGTGTAGTTCTGGGGGCATAGTTTTCGCCGCAAGTTGGTCACGATGTATAATGCAGTGTGTAGATAAAATGTCTGGCTGAGCCAACATTTTTCACCTTTGCAACAGTTCCTGAAATATGTCCAGTCATATTTGCCGTACAGTCTGTACACATTCCAATACATTTTTTTTATACTCAATTCCGCGTTTCAGGAAATAACTATTAACTGCTTTAAAAATCTCAGGGCTAGTTGTCCTACCCGGCAAGTTGAGAGAAGAAAGTAGTTGGAATGTTCTTGGTAATGGTGGCTGACGAGGCTCTGTATCACTGATCACCTCACTGTACAAGTACACCTCAAGTACACATTACTATTGTTACTGTTATCATTAGTTACATTGTTTTTTGTAGTACTAAAGAAATGAAAAATATTCCTTTGCATTTTTCACTCATTATGGGTTTATTGCATCTGATTCTGAAACCAAACAAGAAATTATAGTTATTAAAGTAAACCTATTTGATGCCAGTTAAGAAAAAGTTAAGAAAAAGAAAAATACCCAGATACATACAATACACAAATAAGATAAAATATTCAAAATATAAGAATTTCATAAAATATGATTTTTGTTTTATTATTAATAAAGCATAAAAGATGCAAATAATGTCCAGATTTTTCTGAGCACCAGACGTTGGCGACCGCTGCTCTAGTGGACAATGGAGAAGCTAAGTAACAGGACACAGCAAATTTCCCTGAGACGGGAAACCTCAGAGTGGCAAGAAGTCACCAGCGAAGTCCCTCAGGGCTCTATACTTGAACCCATCCTGTTTCTGTTATATATAAAAGATCTTCATGAGGGTATAGACTCATTTCTCTCAATGTTTGCTGAGTCGAGACAGATGAAGATAAGCAGAGACTACAGGACGACCTGGACAAACTGGAGGAATGGTCTATTAAATGGCTAATAAGGTATCACACAGGAAAGTGTAAAGTAATGAAATTAGGAGAAGGGAGCACGAGGCCGAACATAGGGTATCACCTTGGAGGTAAAATCCTGCAAGAGTCAGAGAGAAAAATCTGGGTATAATATCAAACCAAACCTGTCCCCAGAGACCCACATCAAAATGATATAATCAGCGGCGTATGCTAGATTGGGCAACATAAGAACTTCCTTTAGAAACTTGTGTAAGGACTCGTTCCAACCTTTCCTCTTAAAAATAATGTCGCTTTCGGCATTTTAGCAGTATGGCCGAAAGTAGACGTAATTTGAAAATGAAAAAAAGAAAAGAATTTTTTTTTCAACAACACTAAGTTAATGGTCCTCAGATAGGATAGGTAGACAGGCAATTCTCATAAAGTTTCAAACCGTTATTAAAAATTTTATTTTTCTGAAACTGAACTGAAACTTGAATGAACTGAAACTTTCAATTGTTAAATGAAAGTTTCCTCTCATAATATTTCCGAGTAACCCGGACAACTCAAACAGAAAACGAGACAGTACGTCACTTCTGTGAGTCGATTTTATTTCAAATTACGTTCAAATTTGGCCATGGCGCACATTCGGGCGAAAAGCGATGTTATTTTCAAAAGGACGGGTTGCGTTCAGATTCATGCATACCACTTATGTCAGACCAATCCTGGAGTATGCAGCTCCAGCCTGGAGTCCATTTCTAGCTATGCACACGACACAGAAGATTCAGAGGTATGCCAACAGGCTAGGCCCTGAGCTGAGAGGTGTGAGCTACGAAGAAAGGCTAAAGGGAGCTAAACCTCACGTCCCTGGAAGACAGAAGAGTAAGTGGATGAATGATAACTATCTACAATATTCTCAGAAGAATTGACAGAGTGAACAAAGACAAACAATTTAGCATGGGTGGAACACAAAGGGACCCAGGTGGAAACTGAGTTAAAATATAAGCCACAGAGATATTTGAAAACAAAATCAGTGTCAGAGTAGTTAACAAATGGAATGCATTAGGCAGTGATGTGGTGGAGGCCGACTCCACTCTCAGTCTCAAATGTATATTTAATAGAGCCCAGTAGGCTCAGGAACCTGTACACCAGTTGATTGGCAGTTGTGTGGCGGGACCAAAGAGCCGAAGCTCAACCCTCGCAGGCACAACTAGGTGAGTACCTGGCCGGGAATTAACAAGAAAGGTGTTCTCAGAGTTCCTTCTCGTGCCCATGTGATAACAACCCGTTCTACTGGTGGAAGGTCGCATTTTGACAAGCGTTCCACCTAGGCCCATAAATCGTCGTATTAGAAAATGGCAGCGGCTCGCGGAATTGACACTGTTCCGTTTTCTGTTATGCGTCCTCTGGTAGGTTAGGAGAGGGCACTTTAGTAGGACAGTTTCCTGACGTTGGGATATATATATATATATATATATATATATATATATATATATATATATATATATATATATATATATATATATATATATATATATATATATATATATATATATATATATATACTCCACTCTCAGTCTCAAATGATTGAGACTTTTTCAACAGCCAATTATTGCACAACTATATTCTACCCACCTCAAGACTCCGCTCCAATATAGAAGCATCAAGAAATATGGACCAATAGGCTTTCTACAAACACTTCTATTCAATATCCATTGTTTCGTGTTCTGTCTTGTGTTGATGAAATTAATACCCTATTAATATCACCTCTTGTTCTGTCTTGTGTTGATGAAATTAATACCCTATTAATACCACATCTTGTTCTGTCTTGTGTTAATGCCACATCACCCCTTCCACCTCACTCAAATGTAGATATAAAATCGGAGATGCGTAAGTTCTATTCAGTTGTGTATTTGTGAACTAAAGTCTTTGAAAATGTAATAAGTTTTACGAAACGCGCTCGTGTCGCGTCAGACTAGAAATAAAAATGAATTTTGGAGAATTGATTTTTGATTTACCTCCAACAGTGAAGCGAAATGTACGAAAGATTGAGAAAATTCGTGTTAGAATTATTAATCTTACTTTTTCGGTCATATTTAATAATATATATATATATATATATATATATATATATATATATATATATATATATATATATATATATATATATATATATATATATATATATATATATAATATATTTTATATATATATATAAATTTGTGGTACCCTCACAAATCAAAGTTTGTGAGGGTACCACCTCTGGTGCCAATGTGGGGACCCATTACCTCGGAGAAGAAAATAAAAAGTATTCAGAGGAGACCTTGTGGTTTCTCACTGAACACTAATATTATCTTCTCCTACCACCCCCATTCTTTTGTATGTACACATATATATTTACTTTATTTGAACTTTGTTACAAAAAAGGAGTTACATATGAGTTACAAAGATGGTTATCATAGGTTGTCGAGTTCCTCCAGCTCCTCAGATGGCGGGCAGGAACCCTGGATGCAGTGCGCATTTCCCCTCTGTATCGCCACACTGAGGCGCTGGAAAAGAAAGCTTGCAGCTCTTGGGTCCCTTGTTGTTTCAATGAGCCTAGAACCCAGTTCCTTCAAAAAACTGGTAGCACTTTTACCCCAGGCGCCGAGTGTCTCAGAAGCAATTGGGACAAAATTGTAGTGGTGATCCAGTTCTCTATACTTACGGGATTTGGCTGCTTCCCTGTGGGTGGCAGCGCCACCTGGTTGTGCAACACTGAGGTTAATGAAGGTGTTAGCCAGGGTTGATACGCACGTGTAGTCCCATACCAACTGCTTGCCATTCTTCCAGGGGTTCACTGTGATACCATCCGGGCGACCAATAAGAGCATCAGAGTTACGGGGCGTTAGGTAACGGGGCTCTCTTTCAGCTGGGCATCCAGCTGTGGTGAGGCTCCTCTTGATGATGTCGTTAACTTCACTGTGCCTCGAGTGCCATCCCCCTGTGCTTTGGCAGAGTAGGCCATGGTGGCCGTACCTGTCAGCCACCACCTCGCCGCAAATACACCTATATCTGGTGTGGATTGGGGCAGCAAGGCGGAGGGCCACAGCAATTCGGAGGGCGTGTGGTGTGAGACGCGTGCCAGTTGCCGACATTGGGGTTGCTAACAGGAAATCCCCTGCATGTGGTGCTGCTACTGCAGTGAGGCGAGCAATGTCGTGTTGTGTTGTTGCAGATGTTGTTTTATATATATATATATATATATATATATATATATATATATATATATATATATATATATATATATATATATATATATATATATATACATATATATATATATATATATATATATATATATATATATATATATATATATATATATATATATATATATATTATATTCACACGTTACTTTAAGTTGTCGTTTTCTTCCTCTGCGTCGCTCTCTGCTCTAGTGTGTGTTCCATCCTCTGTCTGTATCTTCTGGTTTATTATCCTTGTCCTTCTCTGCTGTTTCTGTTTTTTTTAATGTTTAAGTGTGTATCTATTCGTTTGGTGTGTGTCTGTTACTGTCTGATTGATTCTCCTTAGACGTCTACTGTGACTCTTCCTGTTATTGTTCTCTCTCCCTGTCTGTCTCTGTCTGTCTGTCTGTCTGTCTCTCTCTCTTCCTCTCTCTTCCTCTCCCCCCCCCCCCTCTCTCTCTCTCTCTCTCTCTCTCTCTCTCTCTCTCTCTCTCTCTCTCTCTCTCTCTCTCTCTCTCTCTCTCTCTCTCTCTCTCTCTCTCTCTCTCTCTCCCTCTCTCTCTCTCCCTCTCAGTTTTCCACCTTCCATTTCAGCCTCTGACAATGAGCCCGGGAATATTCCAGAGCTATCCCCCCGCCATATTTAAATGCCTCAGTGCCGCAATTTCCGATTCATTCCCCACGTTGCCGGCGGTATAATGTTCCCCGACCTTAATGGTCGTTAAGAGGCGGCCGCCGACCTTAAGAAATTGTTCAGGGTACAATCACCTCCACACATACACACACACACACACACACACACACACACACACACACACACACACACACACACACACACACACACACACACACACACACACATACACACACACATACACACACACACACAGTAGAAGACCCAGGCAGGAGTATGATGACAACAACAAGGCATGTATAGATGAACTGCAGAAGGCAGCAACACTAGCTCAAAGAATGAGAGCGAAGCTGCTGATCATGGGGGACCTAAATCATGGAGAGATAAATTGGGAATCAAGGAATCCCCATGGAGGGGACGAAACGTGGGGAGCAAAATTAGTAGATGTTATAGACAGGAATTTCCTAACACAACATGTGAAGGAAGACACAAGGGAAAGAGGAGAAGATGCACCGAGCTTATTAGACCTGATTCTCACCCAGAACGTAGAAGATATCGAGAATTTAGAGCATGAAATACCTCTAGGGACCAGTGACCATTGTGTCCTAGTCTTTGACTACATGATGGAATTCAAACTTATGACCATGGGATAAGAGATCTGGGAAAGGAGAGTTGACTACAGGAAAGGGGACTATAAGAGGATAAGGGACTATCTGGGTGAAGTGCAGTGGGAGGAAGAAATTAGAGGAAAAACAGTCCAAGATATGATGGACCTAGTCATACAGAAATGCCAGGAGGCCGAAGAGAGATTTATACCAACAGTAAAGGGAAAAAAAATGAAGAAATATAATAACCCATGGTTTAATAGACAGTGTCAGGAAGCAAAAATGGCCAGCAGGCGGGAGTGGAGGAAGTACAGAAGACAAAGAACAGAGGACAACAGGATCAGATACAACAGAGCTAGGAACGATTACATTAACATAAGACGAACATCAGAATGGGACTATGAGAAAGATATTGCAATTAAAGCGAAAAAACAACCTAAGTTACTACACAGTCATATAAGAAGAAAAATGTCGGTGAACGACCAAGTGACAAGACTAAGGAAGACAGAGGGGGCATATACTGAAAGTGACAAGGAAATCTGCGAGGCACTGAATGCCAGTTTCCATGGAGTGTTCACTACCGAGCCTGAGCAGCTCCTATTGTTGGAAGGGGTTACCCTAGATGAAAGACTATCAGATATAGAGGTGACATCAGAGGAGGTAATGAAACAGTTGACAACTCTAGATGCAACTAAAGCAGTTGGACCAGACAAAGTATCACCGTGGATACTAAAAGAAGCAGTGCAGGCCCTCAGCGTGCCTCTGGCAATGATCTTTAATAACTCACTTATGTCGGGAGAATTGCCCAGTTGCTGGAAGAAGGCAAATGTCGTGCCGATCTTCAAGAAAGGTGATAGGGAGGAGGCACTTAACTATAGACCTGTATCACTGACAAGCATCCCCTGTAAAATACTGGAAAGAATAATTAGGCTAAGACTGGTTGCACACCTGGAGAACATTAGGTTTGTGAACAAACATCAACATGGGTTCTGGACAGTTCTGGACAACATGGGTTCTGGGAAATCGTGCCTAACAAACCTTCTGGAATTCTATGATAAAATAACGGGGATAAGACAGGACAGAGATGGTTGGGCAGACTGCATATTTCTGGACTGCCAAAAAGCCTTTGATACAGTACCGCACATGAGACTGCTGTTCAAGCTCGAGAGGCAGGCGGGGGTGGGGGGAAAGGTCCTAGCATGGATAAGGAACTACCTAACAGGAAGGAGCCAAAGAGTTACGGTAAGGGGCGAGAAGTCGGACTGGCGAACAGTAACAAGTGGAGTACCACAAGGATCGGTGCTGGGACCAATTCTATTTCTTGTATATGTTAACGACATGTTTACAGGCGTAGAGTCCTACATGTCGATGTTTTCGGATGGCGCAAAGTTGATGAGAAGAGTTGTGACAGATGAGGATTGCAGGATCCTCCAAGAGGACCTGAACAGGTTGCAGAGATGGTCAGAGAAATGGCTACTGGAATTCAACACGAGCAAATGTAAAGTTATGGAAATGGGACTAGGAGATAGGAGACCAAAGGGACAGTACACAATGAAGGGGAACAGCCTACCTGTGACGACGCGCGAAAGAGACCTGGGGGTGGACGTAACACCTAATCTATCTCCTGAGGCACATATAAATAGGATAACGACAGCAGCATACTCTACACTGGCAAAAGTTAGAACATCATTCAGAAACCTAAGTAAGGAGGCATTTAGGGCGCTTTACACTGCCTACGTGAGGCCAGTCTTAGAGTATGCCGCCTCATCATGGAGTCCCCGTCTGAAGATGCATATAATGAAACTGGAAAAGGTTCAGAGGTTTGCAACGAGACTCGTCCCAGAGCTACGAGGGATGGGGTATGAGGAGCGCCTGAGGGAACTGTGCCTTACGACACTAGAAAGAAGAAGGGAGAGGGGGGACATGATAGAAACGTATAAGATACCCAGAGGGATTGACAGAGTGGACATAGACGAAATGTTCACACGGAATAGTAACAAAACGAGGGGACATGGATGGAAGCTTGAAACTCAGATGAGTCACAGAGATGTTAGGAAGTTTTCTTTTGGCGTGAGAGTAGTGGGAAAATGGAATGCACTTCAGGAACAGGTTATGGAAGCAAATACTATTCATAATTTTAAAACCAGGTATGATAGGGAAATGGGACAGGAGTCATTGCTGTAAACAACCGATGCTCGAAAGGCGGGATCCAAGAGTCAATGCTCGATCCTGCAGACACAACTAGGTGAGTACAACTAGGTGAGTACACACACACACACACACACACACACACACACACACACACACACACACACACACACACACACACACACTCACACACTCAACCACACACAGGAAGATAGATTGGGAGTACAGAGACCCACATGGAGGACCGGACACATGGAGAGCTAAGCTGCTGGACGTGGCAACAAGAAACTTTCTAAGCCAACACATCAAGGGACCGACAAGAATGAGAGGAGAGGATGAACCAGCTCTGTGTGGGACTCACCAGTCCCACAGTGCTCTGTACTTGAACCTAACCTGTTTCTGGCATGTAAACGATTTTCCAGAAGGCATAGACTCATTCCTCTCAATGTTTGCTGATGAGGCAAAAATTATGAGAAGAATGAAGACAGATGAAGATAGACAGAGACTACAGGATGACCTGTACAAACTGGAAAAGTGATCTAGAAAATGGCTACTAAATTTCAACTCAGGAAAGTGCTAAGTAATGAACTTAGGCGACGGGAGAGGAAGGCTGAACACAAGGTACCATCTGGGAGGTGAAATCCTGAAAGAGTCAAATGGAGAGAAAGATCTGGGGGTTGATATCACACCGAACCTGTCACACGCACGCTCATTTAAGAACACACCAACATGGCTGAGAACCCAGCAAAACTCCATTGTCTTAAATCTACTGGAGATAAGAAACAGCCACTGTTGATTCTCGACTACCACCGGATGGACTGGATTAAAGGACTCCAGAGCCATGAGGGCACTGCCAGAGTCAACTACAACCACAAAGGAGGATTGACAGCGAGAAAGTAATTGACGAAGAGCATATTGGATAGCGTAAATTTCTGCCGCAAAGAAGCTAGTCTCCAGAGGCAGGCGACACATATAGGTGTGGTCAGGAAAAACAAGAGACCCATCGGTGAAGAAGGAAAGGGAGCGGGAGTGTGAAGAAAAGTGTTCCAGTAAAAGGCGTTTCAGAACAGTAGGAGGAGTAAAAGCTTTAGTCACGCGGGTCAACGTTTTACAACATTTACGAATGGGGGAGGAGATAGTCCATGGTGGGGGGGGGGGGTTAAGACGGAAAGGCACGAAGGGAAATATTGATAAGACGACCGAAAGAGCATTTTGTAAGTGAGACACTGTACAGAAATAGGCAGGTGGTGAAGGGGAACAGGAACCACAGGAGGGGGTAAAGGTCAAGGCACGACACAAGTGAGAGTGAGGGTGACGTAAGGACTGAACAAGGCAGCAAGGAAAGTAGCGATCACGGCGATCCTGAATAGACAGAACGCCAGTGTCAACATACAGGCTGAGGGCGGGAGTCGAACGAAAGGCAACAAAGCTGAGACCTAACCCAGTATGGTGCAGCGCGTCAAGACGACGCTAAATGGTAGGGAAGGGGGAATACACAGCCAGATGGTAGGGAAGGGGGAATACACAGCCAGATGGTAGGTAAGATGGAATACACAGCCAGATGGTAGGGAAGGTGGAATACACAGCCAGATGGTAGGGGAGGTGGAATACACAGCCAGATGGTAGGGAAGAGGGAATACACAGCCAGATGGTAGGGAAGAGGGAATACACAGCCAGATGGTAGGGAAGGTGGAATACACAGCCAGATGGTAGGGAAGGTGGAATACACAGCCAGATGGTAGGTAAGGGGGAATACACAGCCAGATGGTAGGGAAGGTGGAATACACAGCCAGATGGTAGGGAAGGTGGAATACACAGCCAGATGGTAGGGAAGGTGGAATACACAGCCAGATGGTAGGGAAGGTGGAATACACAGCCAGATGGTAGGGAAGGTGGAATACACAGCCAGATGGTAGGGAAGGTGGAATACACAGCCAGATGGTAGGGAAGGTGGAATACACAGCCAGATGGTAGGGAAGGGGGAATACACAGCCAGATGGTAGGTAAGGTGGAATACACAGCCAGATGGTAGGGAAGGTGGAATACACAGCCAGATGGTAGGGAAGGTGGAATACACAGCCAGATGGTAGGGAAGGTGGAATACACAGCCAGATGGTAGGGAAGGTGGAATACACAGCCAGATGGTAGGGAAGGTGGAATACACAGCCAGATGGTAGGGAAGGTGGAATACACAGCCAGATGGTAGGGAAGGTGGAATACACAGCCAGATGGTAGGGAAGGTGGAATACACAGCCAGATGGTAGGGAAGGGGGAATACACAGCCAGATGGTAGGGAAGGTGGAATACACAGCCAGATGGTAGGGAAGGTGGAATACACAGCCAGATGGTAGGGAAGGGGAAATACACAGCCAGATGGTAGGGAAGGGGGAATACACAGCCAGATGGTAGGGAAGGTGGAATACACAGCCAGATGGTAGGGAAGGTGGAATACACAGCCAGATGGTAGGGAAGGTGGAATACACAGCCAGATGGTAGGGAAGGTGGAATACACAGCCAGATGGTAGGGAAGGTGGAATACACAGCCAGATGGTAGGGAAGGTGGAATACACAGCCAGATGGTAGGGGAGGTGGAATACACAGCCAGATGGTAGGGAAGGGGGAATACACAGCCAGATGGTAGGGAAGAGGGAATACACAGCCAGATGGTAGGGGAGGTGGAATACACAGCCAGATGGTAGGGGAGGTGGAATACACAGCCAGATGGTAGGGAAGAGGGAATACACAGCCAGATGGTAGGGAAGAGGGAATACACAGCCAGATGGTAGGGAAGGGGAAATACACAGCCAGATGGTAGGGAAGGGGGAATACACAGCCAGATGGTAGGGGAGGTGGAATACACAGCCAGATGGTAGGGGAGGTGGAATATACAGCCAGATGGTAGGGGAGGTGGAATACACAGCCAGATGGTAGGGGAGGTGGAATACACAGCCAGATGGTAGGGGAGGTGGAATACACAGCCAGATGGTAGGGAAGAGGGAATACACAGCCAGATGGTAGGGAAGAGGGAATACACAGCCAGATGGTAGGGAAGGGGAAATACACAGCCAGATGGTAGGGAAGGGGGAATACACAGCCAGATGGTAGGGGAGGTGGAATACACAGCCAGATGGTAGGGGAGGTGGAATATACAGCCAGATGGTAGGGGAGGTGGAATACACAGCCAGATGGTAGGGGAGGAGGAATACACAGCCAGATGGTAGGGAAGGGGGAATACACAGCCAGATGGTAGGGGAGGAGGAATACACAGCCAGATGGTAGGGGAGGTGGAATACACAGCCAGATGGCATGGGAGAAAAGTAATGTAGTGTCCCCCACACAAGGCACCAACAAAAGCCCCACACACGCTACCAACATGAGCTCCCACACACGCTACCAATATGAGCTCCCACACACGCTACCAATATGAGCACCCACACACGCTACCAACATGAGCTCCCACACACGCTACCAATATGAGTCCCACACACGCTACCAATATGAGCTCCCACACACGCTACCAATATGAGCTCCCACACACGCTACCAATATGAGCTCCCACACTAGCTACCAATATGAGCTTCCACACAAGCTACCAACATGAGCCCCCACACAAGGCACCAACAAGAGCCCCTACACACGCTACCAACATGAGCCCCCACACACGCTACCAACAAGAGCCCCCACACACGCTACCAACAAGAGCCCCCCCCACACGCTACCAACAAGAGCCCAACACACGCTACCAACAAGAGCCCCACACAAGGCACCAACAAGAGCCCCACACAAGGCACCAACAAGAGTCCCCACACAAGGCACCATCAAGAGCCCCCACACAAGGCACCAACAAGAGCCCCCCACACAAGGCACCAACAAGAGCTCCACACAGGGCACCAACAAGAGCCCCACACAAGGAACCAACAGGAGCCCCCACACAGGGTACCAGCAAGAGCCCCCACACAAGGTACCAACAAGAGCCCCCCCCAACAAGTCACCAGCAAGAGCTCCCACACATTGCACCAACAAGAGCCCCACACAAAGTACCAACAAGAGCCCTTCACAAGGCACCAACAAGAGCCCCCAAACACGGCATCAATAGGAGCCTCACACAGGGCACCAACAAGAGCTCCACACAAGGCACCAACAAGAGCCCCCACACAAGGCACCAACAAGAGCCCCACACAAGGCACCAACAAGAGCCCCCACACAAGGCACCAACAAGAGCCCCACACAAGGCACCAACAAGAGCCCCCACACAAGGCACCAACAAGAGCCTCACACAAGGAACCAACAAGAGCCCCACACAAGGAACTAACAAGAGCCCTACGCAAGGCACCAACAAGAGCCCCCACACAGGGCACCAACAAGAGCCCCACACAGGGCACCAACAAGAGCCCCACACAAGGAACCAACAAGAGCCCTATACAGGGAACCAACTAGAGCCCCCACACAAGGAACCAACAAGAGCCCTACACAGGGCACCAACAAGAGCCCCACACAGGGAACCAACAAGAGCCCCCACACAAGGAACCAACAAGAGCCCCACACACGGCACCAACAAGAGCCCCATGCAGGGAACCAACTAGAGCCCCCACACAAGGAACCACCAAGAGCACCACACAGGGCACCAACAAGAGCCCCACACAGGGCACCAACAAGAGCCCCACACAGGGCACCAACAAGAGCCCCACACAGGGAACCAACTAGATCCCCACACAAGGCACCAACAAGAGCCCAACACAGGGTACCAACAAGAGCCCCACACAGGGCACCAACAAGAGCCCTACACAAGGCACCAACATGAGCCCCCACACAGGACACCAACAAGAGCCCCACACAAGGCACCAACAAGAGCCCTACACAGGGCACCAACATGAGCCCCACACTATGCACCAACAAGAGCCCTCACACAAGGTACCAACAAGAGCCCCACACAAGACACCAGCAAGAGCCCCACACAAGGCACCAACAAGAGCCCTCACACAAGGTACCAACAAGAGCCCCACACAAGACACCAGCAAGAGCCCCACACTAGGTATCAACAAGAGCCCTACACAAGGCACCAACAAGAGCCCCTCACAGGGCACCAACAAGAGCCCCATACAGGGCACCAACAAGAGCCCCACACAGGGAACCAACAAGAGCCCCCACACAAGGAACCACCAAGAGCACCAAAAAAAGCACCAACAAGAGCCCCCACAAAGGGCACCAACAAGAGCCTCACACAAGGCACCAGCAAGAGCTCCCACACATTGCACCAACAAGAGCCCCACACAGGGTACCAACAAGAGCCCCACACAAGACACCAGCAAGAGCCCCACACTAGGTATCAACAAGAGCCCCACACAAGGCACCAACAAGAGCCCCACACAAGACACCAGCAAGAGCCCCACACTAGGTATCAACAAGAGCCCCACACAAGGCACCAACAAGAGCCCCACACAAGGCACCAACAAGAGCCCCACACAGGGCACCAACAAGAGCCCCACAGGGAACCAACAAGAGCCCCCACACAAGGAACCACCAAGAGCACCACAAAAAGCACCAACAAGAGCCCCCACACAGGGCACCAACATGAGCCCCCACACAGGGCACCAACAAGAGCCCGACACAAGGCACCAACAAGAGCCCTACACAGGGCACCAACATGAGCCCTACATATGCACCAACAAGAGCCCTCACACAAGGTACCAACAAGAGCCCCACACAAGACACCAGCAAGAGCCCCACACTAGGTATCAACAAGAGTCCTACACAAGGCACCAACAAAAGCCCCTCACAGGGCACCAACAAGAGCCCCACAGAGGGCACCAACAAGAGCCACACACAGGGTACCAACAAGAGCCACACACAGGATACCAAGAAGAGCCCCCCACAGGGCACCAACAAGAGCCCCACACAAGGGACCAACAAGAGCCACACACAGGGTACCAACAAGAGCCCCCCACAGGACACCAACAAGAGCCCCACACAAGGGACCAACAAGAGTCCCACACAAGGCACCAACAAAAGCCCCACACAGGGTACCAACAAGAGCCCCCACAGGACACCAACAAGAGCCCCACACAAGGGACCAACAAGAATCCCACACAAGGCACCAACAAGAGCCCCACACAAGGGACCAACAAGAGCCCCCACACAAGGCACCAACAAGAGCCCCACACAAGGCACTAACAAGAGCCCCACACAAGGCACCAACAAGAGCCCCACACAAGGCACCAACAAGAGCCCCACACAGGGTACCAACAAGAGCCACCACACAAGGCACCAACAAGAGCCCCACACAAGGCACCAATAAGAGCCCCACACAAGCCACCAATAAGAGCCCCACACAAGACACCAACAAGAGCCCCACATAAGCCACCAACGAGAGCCCCACACAAGCCACCAATAAGAGCCCCACACAAGCCACCAATAAGAGCCCCACACAAGTCACCAAGTAGGTCCCCACACAAGTCATCAACAAGAGCCCCACACAAGCCACCAACAAGAGCCCCCACACAAGGAATGAACAAGAGCCCCACACAAGGCACCAACGAGAGCCCCACACAAGGCACCAACAAGAGCTCCACACAAGGCACCAACAAGAGCCCCACACAAGGAATCAACAAGAGCCCCACACAAGGCACCAACGAGCGCCCCACACAAGGCACCAACAAGAGCCCCACACAAGGAATCAACAAGAGGCCCACACAAGGCACCAACGAGAGCCCCTAACAAGGCACCAACAAGAGCCCCACACAAGGAATCAACAAGAGCCCCACACAAGGCACCAAGAAGGGCCCCACACAAGCCACCAATAAGCGCCCCACACAAGACACCAACAAGAGCCGCACACAAGCCACCAACAAGAGCCCCACACAGGCCACCAATAAGAGCCCCACACAAGACACCAACAAGAGCCCCACACAAGCCACCAACAAGAGCCCCACACAAGGCACCAACAAGAGCCCCACACAGGGTACCAACAAGAGCCACACACAGGGTACCAACAAGAGCCCCACACAAGACACCAACAAGAGCCCCACACAAGGCACCAACAAGAGCCCCACACAAGACACCAATAAGAGCCCCACACAAGACACCAACAAGAGCCCCACACAAGGCACCAACAAGAGCCCCACACAAGGGACCAACAAGAGCCACACACAGGGTACCAACAAGAGCCCCCCACAGGACACCAACAAGAGCCCCACACAAGGGACCAACAAGAGTCCCACACAAGGCACCAACAAAAGCCCCACACAGGGTACCAACAAGAGCCCCCACAGGACACCAACAAGAGCCCCACACAAGGGACCAACAAGAATCCCACACAAGGCACCAACAAGAGCCCCACACAAGGGACCAACAAGAGCCCCCACACAAGGCACCAACAAGAGCCCCACACAAGGCACTAACAAGAGCCCCACACAAGGCACCAACAAGAGCCCCACACAAGGCACCAACAAGAGCCCCACACAGGGTACCAACAAGAGCCACCACACAAGGCACCAACAAGAGCCCCACACAAGGCACCAATAAGAGCCCCACACAAGCCACCAATAAGAGCCCCACACAAGACACCAACAAGAGCCCCACATAAGCCACCAACGAGAGCCCCACACAAGCCACCAATAAGAGCCCCACACAAGCCACCAATAAGAGCCCCACACAAGTCACCAAGTAGGTCCCCACACAAGTCATCAACAAGAGCCCCACACAAGCCACCAACAAGAGCCCCCACACAAGGAATGAACAAGAGCCCCACACAAGGAATGAACAAGAGCCCCACACAAGGCACCAACGAGAGCCCCACACAAGGCACCAACAAGAGCTCCACACAAGGCACCAACAAGAGCCCCACACAAGGAATCAACAAGAGCCCCACACAAGGCACCAACGAGAGCCCCACACAAGGCACCAACAAGAGCCCCACACAAGGAATCAACAAGAGGCCCACACAAGGCACCAACGAGAGCCCCAAACAAGGCACCAACAGGAGCCCCACACAAGGAATCAACAAGAGCCCCACACAAGGCACCAAGAAGGGCCCCACACAAGCCACCAATAAGAGCCCCACACAAGACACCAACAAGAGCCGCACACAAGCCACCAACAAGAGCCCCACACAGGCCACCAATAAGAGCCCCACACAAGACACCAACAAGAGCCCCACACAAGCCACCAACAAGAGCCCCACACAAGGCACCAACAAGAGCCCCACACAGGGTACCAACAAGAGCCCCCACACAAGCCACCAACAAGAGCCCACACAAGGCACCAACAAGAGCCCCCACACAGGGTACCAGCAAGAGCCCCCACACAAGGCACCTACAAGAGCCCCACCACAAGGTACCATCAATAGCTCTCACACATTGCACCAAAAAGAGCCCCATACAAGGTACCAACAAGAGCCCCACACAAGGCACCAACTAAAGCCCCCACACAGGGCACCAAAAAGAGCCCCACACAGGGAACCAACTTGAGCCCCACACAAGGCACCAACAAGAGCCCCACACAGGGCACCAACAAGAGCCCCACACAGGGAACCAACAAGAGCCCCCAAACAAGGAACCAACAAGAGCACCACAAAAGGCACCAACAAGAGCCCCCACACAGGGCACCAACAAGAGCCCCACACAAGGCACCAGCAAGAGCTCCCACACATTGCACCAACAAGAGCCCCACACAAGGCACCAACAAGAGCCCTACACAAGGTTCCAACATGAGCCCCCACACAGGGCACCAACAAGAGCCCCACACTAGGCACCAACAAGAGCCCTCACACAGGGTACCAACAAGAGCCCCACACAAGACAATAGCAAGAGCCCCACACTAGGTATCAACAAGAGCCCTGCACAAGGCACCAACAAGAGCCCCTCACAGGGCACCAACAAGAGCCCCACACAAGGTACCAACCAGAGCCCCACACAGAGTACCAACAAGAGCCCCACACAGGGCACCAAAAAGAGCCCCACACAAGGGACCAACAAGAGCCCCACACAAGAGACCAACAAGAGCCCCACACAGGGTACCAACAAGAGCCCCACACAGGGCACCAACAAGAGCCCCACGCAGGGTACCAACAAGAGCCCCTCACAGAGCACCAACAAGAGCCCCACACATGGTACCAACAAGAGCCCCACACAAGAACCACTGATGACGGAACAGACCAACATGTGGAGGAGAACAGACCAACATGTGGAGGAGAACACACCAACATGTGGGGAGAACACACCAACATGTGGGGAGAACACACCAACATGTGGGGAGAACAGACCAGCATGTGTGGAGAACAGACCAGCATGTGGGGAGAACAGACCAGCATGTGGGGAGAACAGACCAGCATGTGGGGAGAACAGACCAGCATGTGTGGAGAACAGACCAGCATGTGGGGAGAACAGACCAGCATGTGGGGAGAACAGACCAGCATGTGGGGAGAACAGACCAGCATGTGTGGAGAACAGACCAGCATGTGGGGAGAACAGACCAGCATGTGGGGAGAACAGACCAGCATGTGGGGAGAACAGACCAGCATGTGGGGAGAACAGTCCAGCATGTGGGGAGAACACACCAACATGTGGGGAGAACAGACCAGCATGTGGGGAGAACAGTCCAGCATGTGTGGAGAACAGACCAGCATGTGGGGAGAACAGACCAGCATGTGGGGAGAACAGACCAGCATGTGGGGAGAACAGTCCAGCATGTGGGGAGAACACACCAACATGTGGGGAGAACAGACCAACATGTGGGGAGAACAGACCAGCATGTGGGGAGAACAGTCCAGCATGTGTGGAGAACAGACCAGCATGTGGGGAGAACAGACCAGCATGTGGGGAGAACAGACCAGCATGTGGGGAGAACAGTCCAGCATGTGGGGAGAACACACCAACATGTGGGGAGAACAGACCAACATGTGGGGAGAACAGACCAGCATGTGGGGAGAACAGACCAGCATGTGGGGAGAACACACCAATGTAACAAGTGAAGCTGTTTTAAAATAAGTAATTGTATGGGAGACAGTGGGATACGCCTTTGTACAACAGTTAGAGTCAAGTTGTAGTTTGACCTGACCCAAGCACGGGGCATCTCCCCTGGGACTGGTGGTTGAGTTACAAAATGGCCGCCACCTTTGTCTTAAAAGCAACGTATAATGAATTATTTTACTGAATTCAGTAATTTAGAGAAATTAGTCGTCATTCATATTGTAGTCAATAGTATTTCTGGTTAAAGTATCAAGAGTATCCTAAATCGGCAGAATACTTTAGTAAGTCACCATCAGTGACGTCACTATTGGGACTAGCCTTGGACGCGGAACGATTTGGGCGGCCTTAGGTCATAAGGGTCACCAAAGCCTTCCATATTTTAGTTATTCACAAAGGTCAAATAGCCATTTTGTAATTGGAAATAGCTCTTCCCTAAGATGCCTGTGCAATTACCTTCAGTTTAAAAGAGTTCAACCAGCTGGGTCGTTCAGTACAACAGAGATTAGTTGTTCAACTTAAACCCTGCTAGTAACTTAGTAAGCCAGGCGTAGGAACACCCCGCTGGCGTCTGTGTTGAGCAGAGCGAGGTAGGATTAGTGTGCACCGGTCATCAACTGAGGGAAGTCATCCACTCTCACCCTCCCCCTACATAGATCAGCATTACATCTAGCTGGTCACCATAAGAGGTATAGTTGCTATAGTTTGGTAAAGGAAATTAGTTCATCCCATGCCTTAAGTCAGGGAGTGTTAGGATCTACGGAGTGCTTTGATTTAGATTTTGTTTTAGATTTTGAATAAATTATTTAGTCAGTAATTTGCATTTTATTATTTCCATTTCATGTTTTCATTTCTCGTTGTCCTTTGTCACATGGTTTCCACGAGTCTGAGTTTTGGTTGGGCCGCCAGTCCAACAACGATTAAGAGTTCAGCTATCCGTTGTGTTTGTGAGAATTACCCAAACTTAAGGTAGATTCTTCCCTCCTATTCCAAATAACTGGGGCTCAAGCCCCAAGGTTTACTGAGAGCATAATCGGTCCAGACCTCGGTTATTGCTCCCAGTGTTAATGGTCTGGTGGTGGCGGCGTCAAGGAGGTTCTAGAGTTCGCTAGGGGGTCTAGTTCCACGTCGTAAAGACTGTAGAATCTTGGCTGGTCAAACGGCTTAAGACCACGTGGCGTGGGATTCGACTTAGATTAGTAGCTTTGGGAGTCCCTTGGATTGAAGAGAAATAAATCAGAATATGGGTAGAGGTAAGGGGTAAAAGGATGCAGACAAAGCAGATAGACCCCCCCCCCCCCCGTGTTACACCAACATGTGGGGAGAACAGACCAGCATGTTGGGAGAATAGACCAACATGTGGGGAGAACAGACCAACATATGGGTAGAACTGACAAGCATGTGGGGAGATCAGATCAGAATATGGGGAGAACAGTCCAGCATGTAGGGAGAACACGTGTTGTCACATAGCGGGGTTGAGTCTCATGTTATGGCGTAACTTATATGTAAAACATTCCATTTCATATGCAGAACTTCACGAAATGTGAAAACAAATTTTTGTTATCTGTCCCGGGCGAAGTTATTTCCTTTCCTCCCTCCCCCTCACATGTCGCAATGTTTATGAGCCCTCCTCTTCCATTTCCTCTCTTTATCCTTCCTTCCCTTCAATCTCCGTCTCTTTGTCATTCCCTTCCATCTGAATGTCATTATTTACGCCTTCTCTTCATTGTTATCTCTATCTGGTGCTGTATTCTACCTTCCCTACAGTCTGGCTATGTATTCTACCTTCCCTACAATCTGGTGCTGTATTCTACCTTCCCTACAGTCTGGCTATGTATTCTACCTTCCCTACAGTCTGGCTATGTATTCTACCTTCCCTACAGTCTGGCTATGTATTCTACCTTCCCTACAGTCTGGCTATGTATTCTACCTTCCCTACAGTCTGGCTATGTATTCTACCTTCCCTACAGTCTGGCTATGTATTCTACCTTCCCTACAGTCTGGCTATGTATTCTACCTTCCCTACAATCTGGTGCTGTATTCTACCTTCCCTACAGTCTGGCTATGTACTCTACCTCTCTACCATCTGGCTGTGTATTCCACCTTCCCTACCATCTGGCTGTGTATTCCACCTTCCCTACCATCTGGCTGTGTATTCCACCTTCCCTACCATCTGGCTGTGTATTCCACCTTCCCTACCATCTGGCTGTGTATTCCATCTTACCTACCATCTGGCTGTGTATTCCATCTTACCTACCATCTGGCTGTGTATTCCATCTTACCTACCATCTGGCTGTGTATTCCACCTCCCCTACCATCTGGCTGTGTATTCCCTCTTCCCTACCATCTGGCTGTGTATTCCCTCTTCCCTACCATCTGGCTGTGTATTCCACCTTCCCTACCATCTGGCTGTGTATTCCACCTTCCCTACAGTCTGGCTGTGTATTCCACCTTCCCTACCATCTGGCTGTGTATTCCACCTTCCCTACCATCTGGCTGTGTATTCCACCTTCCCTACCATCTGGCTGTGTATTCCACCTTCCCTACCATCTGGCTGTGTATTCCACCTTCCCTACCATCTGGCTGTGTATTCCACCTTCCCTACCATCTGGCTGTGTATCCCACCTTCCCTACCATCTGGCTGTGTATTCCACCTTCCCTACCATCTGGCTGTGTATTCCACCTTCCCTACCATCTGGCTGTGTATTCCACCTTCCCTACCATCTGGCTGTGTATCTGTTCACTGTCATCACCTTTCAAAGTGTAAGCACTTTAGGTGTACTTGATATTATATTATTATATAATTTTGTATTCATTACAGAGTATTCCTGTGTCTGTGTGAGCTGACAGAACATTTCCTACCCTTCCCTACCCTTCACGCCCTTCCCTATCCATAGTCTCCTATCCTTCCCTTCCCCGAACTTTCCTAATATTTCTTACCTTCTTCCCCTCTCCGCCTTCACTATCCTTTCGAAACCTTAGCTATTTTTCTTCACTACCCGATAGAACATGGCCAACCGTTTACCACATTTCCTCTCTTTTACCACCTTGCATAATCTTCCATCGGGGATCGAACGGCGACCCTGCAGCATGTAATGTCGTCTTGTACCGACGAATGTTGCTGAACTCGCCTCAATACAGTCTTCAGATAGTTATGAACCGGTTTTCCCATACACTGATCTACACACTATAAGTTCCCATACACTACAATCACCACTGATATACACTACTCTCACTACCATGTACACCTCCCCTTATTGTGTGATATACACAGCTCGCAACACTATTCGCACCTCGCCAAAACACTACTCTCATATCTTCAAAATACAACGTTCACTATGCCAAAATATTACTTTCACTGCACCATAATACTACTCAAACTAAGCCAAAACACTACTCTAACTACACCAAAACATTACGCTATGACAAAACACTACGCTCACTACGCAAAAACACTATGCTCAAAACACTATTCTCACTTCCCTAAAACTCTACTATCACTACTTCAAAACACCACGCTCACAATGCCAAAACACTACTTTCTCTATGCCATAACACTACTTTCTCTATGCCAAAACCCTGCTCTCACTTCACCAAAACACTACGTTCACTACGACAAAACACTATGATCACTACGCCAAACAATACGTTCTGTATGCTAAAACACTACTTTCATTAAGCCAAAAAAACTACGCTCACTACATAAAAACGCTACTCTCACAACACCAAAACACTATGCTCACTACAACAAAACTCAGTGTTAACTACGCCAAAAAACTAGCCTTACTTCACCTAAACACTACTTTCATTACGCGGTTGACACAACTCTCACTACACCAAAACACTACACTCACTACACAAAAACACTACACTCACTATGCCAAACAATACTTATCTGTATACTAAAACACTACTTTCATTACGTCAAAACACTACTAGCATTCGCCAAAACACTACTCCCACTACACCAAAATACTATGCTGACTAAGCCAAAATACTTAGCACAATACGCCAATACAATACTATTTCTATGCCAAAACACTATTATATCGACGCCAAAACTCTACTTTCACTATGCCAAAACACTTCGCTCACTAAACCCAAAATACTTCGCTCACTAAACTACTTTCTCTAAACCAAAACTCTACGCTCACTACGCGAAAACACTCTCACTATATAAAACACTCCACTCACCACACCAAAACACTACGCTCACTATGTCAAAACACAACTTTCTCTGAGCCAAAACACTACTTTCATTACGCCAAAACACTACTCTGACTACACCATAACACTTCGCTGACTAAGCCAAAACACTAAGCTCACTACGCCAATAAAATACTATCTCTATACCAAAATACTATTAAATCTACACCAAAATTCTGCTTTCATTATGCAAAAACACTACGCTCACTACACCAAAATATATTATCGCTAAGCCAAAACTCTACTTTCACTATGCCAAAACACTACTCTCACTACACCAAAACACTACGCTCACAGCACCAAAACACTACGTTCACTACGCCAAAATACCATTCTCACTATTCCAAAACACTACTCACACTACTACAAAACACTACGCTCACTATGCCAAAACACTACTTTCACTATGGCAAAACACTACTTTCTCTACGCCAAAACACAACATTTATTTAGCTAATACACTACTCTCACTACACCAAAACACTTCGCTGACTAAGCTACCAATACACTACTTTCTCTATGCCAAAATACTACGCTCAATATGTCAAAACACTACGCTCACTACCTCAAAACACTACGCTCACTACCTCAAAACACTACGCTCACTACCTCAAAACACTACGCTCACTACACCAAAACACTGCGCTCACTACCTCAAAACACTACGCTCACTACCTCAAAACACTACGCTCACTACACCAAAACACTACTCTCTCTTCAAAACACTACTCTCACTACACCAAAACACTACCCTCATTATGCCAAAACATTACTCTCACTACTCCAAAGCACTATGCTCACTATGCCAAAACACTACTCTTACTATACCAAAACACTACTCTCACTATGCCAAATCACAATGCTCACAACGAAAAACACTATTTTCTCTACGCCAAAGCACTACTTTCATTACGCCAAAACACTATTCTCACTTCACTAAAACACTTCGCTGACTAAGCCAAAACACTAAGTTCACTGCATCATCATCACTCTCACTACACCAAAACACTACGCTCACTTTGCCAAAACTCAACTTTCACTATACCAAAACGCTATGCTCACTATCTTCTTGAGGTTATCTTGAGTTGATTTCGGGACTTTAGTGTCCCCGCGGCCCGGTCCTTGACCAGGCCTCCACCCCCAGGAAGCAGCCCGTGACAGCTGACTAACACCCAGGTACCTATTTACTGCTAGGTAACAGGGGCATTCAGGGTGAAAGAAACTTTGCCCATTTGTTTCTGCCTCGTGCGGGAATCGAACCCGCGCCACAGAATTACCAGTCCTGCGCGCTATCCACCAGGCTACGAGGCCCCCTCACTACGCCAAAACACTATGCTCACTACACCAAAACACTATGCTCACTACACCAAAACACTATGCTCACTACGCCAAAACACTATGCTCACTACGCCAAAACACTATGCTCACTACACCAAAACACTATGCTCACTACACCAAAACACTATGCTCACTACGCCAAAACACTATGCTCACTACGCCAAAACACTATGCTCACTACACCAAAACACTATGCTCACTACACCAAAACACTATGCTCACTACACCAAAACACTATGCTCACTACACCAAAACACTATGCTCACTACGCCAAACCACTATGCTCACTACGCCAAACCACTATGCTCACTACGACAAACCACTATGCTCACTACGCCAAACCACTATGCTCACTACGCCAAACCACTATGCTCACTACGACAAACCACTATGCTCACTACGCCAAAACACTATGCTCACTACGACAAACCACTACGTTCACTACGCCAAAACACTACTTTCTCTACCCCAAAACACTACTTTCATTATATCAAAACACTACTTTCATTCGCCAAAACACTACTCTCACTACACCAAAATACTATGCTGACTAAGCCAAAATACTAAGCTCAATACGCCAATACAATACTATCTCTATGACAAAACACTATTATATCGACGCCAATACTCTACTTTCACTATGCCAAAACTCTACGCTAACTAAAACTAAAACACTACTTTCTCTATGCCAAAAACACTATGCTCACTATTGGAAAACACTACTCTCACTACATAAAAACACTATGCTCACTATGCCAAAACATTACACTCAATAAGCCAAAACTCTACTTTCACTATGACAAAACACTACTTTCATTACACCATAACACTACTCTGACTACACCATAACACTTCGCTGACTAAGCCAAAACACTAAGCTCACTACGCCAATACAATACTATCTCTATTCCAAAATACTATTATATCTAAACCAAAACTCTACTTTCATTATGCAAAACCACTAAGCACAATACACCAAAACACAACTCTGACTACTCCAAAACACTACTTTCACTACACCAAAACACTACGCTATCTACACCAAATCACTACGCTCCCTACACCAAAACACTACCCTCACTATGCTAAAACACTATGCTCACTACACCAAAACAATACACTAACTAAGCCAAAACAATACGCTCTACTCCAAAACACTATTATCAATAAGCCGAAACATTACGCTCTACTCCAAAACACTATTTTCAATAAGCTGAAACATTACGCTCTACTCCAAAACACTATTTTCAATAAGCTGAAACATTACGCTCTACTCCAAAACACTATTTTCAATAAGCTGAAACATTACGCTCTACTCCAAAACACTATTTTCAATAAGCCAAAACATTACGCTCACTTCGCAAAAAGACAACGCCTACTACTGCAAACATTACTGGCACTACATAAAAGCACTACTCTCACTACCCCAAAACATTACACTCACGTTGCCAAACCGCTTCTCTTACTACGACAAAACACTTCTCTCACTACGCAAAAACACAATGCTTACTATAACAGAACACTACTTTCAATATGCCAAAACACTACGCTCACTGTGCCAAAACACTACTCTCACTACCCCAAAACACAGCACTCGCTACACCAAAATACTACACGTACTATGCCAAAACACTTCTCTCACTACGCTAAAACACAATGCTCACTACGCAAAAACACTACTCCCCTGAAACACTATGCTCTTTACGTAAAAACACCTCTCTCACTACACCAAAGCACTACACTAACTACGCCAAATCACTACACTCACTATGCAAAAACAGTACGTTCACTACACCAAAACTCAACTCTCACTAAGCCAAAACACAACGCTCACTACTCCAAAACACTATGCTCACACCGCCTCAAACACTGCGATCACTATGCCAAACCACAACGTTCAATGCGCGAAAACACTACGCTTACTGAGCCAAAATGCAACTCTCACTAGGATAAAACATTATGCTCACTTGCCAAAACACTACTCTCACTACTCCAAAACACAGCACTCACTACACCAAAACACAATGCACACTACTACAAAACACTACACTTACTGCTCTTGGGGAAGCCCGTCGGCCGAGCGGACAGCACGCTGGATTTGTGATCCTGTGGTCCTGGGTTCGATCCCTGGCGCCGGCGAGAAACAATGGGCAGAGTTTCTTTCACCCTATGCCCCTGTTACCTAGCAGTAAAATAGGTACCTGGGTGTTAGTCAGATGTCAGGGGCTGCTTCCTGGGGGTGGAGGCCTGGTCGAGGACCGGGCCGCGGGGACACTAAAAAGCCCCGAAATCATCTCAAGATAACCTCACTATGCTAAAACACTCCTCTCTCTTTGCCAAAACACTACGCTCACTACACAAAAACACTACTCTCAATACACCGAAACACTACACTCACTACTACAAAACACTACTCTCACTACCCCAAAACACTATGCTCACAGTTCCAAAACACTACACTCACTACGCAAAAACACTATGCTCCCTACGACTAAGCACTACGCTCATTACATCAAAACACTACGCTCTCTATGCCAAAACACTCTTCTCACTTTGCCAAAACACTACTCTCACTATCCCAAACCACTATGCTCACTACGCCAAAGCACTACTCTCACTACGTAAAAACATTACTCTCACTACACCAAAACACTATGCTCACTATGCCAAAACACTACTTTCACTATGGCAAAACACTACTTTCTCTACGCCAAAACACAACATTTATTTAGCTAATACACTACTCTCACTACACCAAAACACTTCGCTGACTAAGCTACCAATACACTACTATCTCTATGCCAAAATACTACGCTCAATATGTCAAAACACTACGCTCACTACCTCAAAACACTACGCTCACTACCTCAAAACACTACGCTCACTACCTCAAAACACTACGCTCACTACCTCAAAACACTACGCTCACTACCTCAAAACACTACGCTCACTACCTCAAAACACTACGCTCACTACCTCAAAACACTACGCTCACTACACCAAAACACTACGCTCACTACCTCAAAACTCTACGCTCACTACACCAAAACACTACGCTCACTACCTCAAAACACTACGCTCACTACCTCAAAACACTACGCTCACTACCTCAAAACACTACGCTCACTACCTCAAAACACTACGCTCACTACACCAAAACACTACTCTCTCTACACCAAAACACTACTCTCTCTACAAAAAACACTACTCTCACTATACCAAAACACTACACTCACTACGCCAAAACACTATGCTCACTATGCCAAAACTTTACTTTCACAACGCCAAAACACTACTCTCACTATTCTAAAACACTATGCTCACTATGCCAAAACACTACTCTCACTACACCAAAACACTACCCTCATTATGCCAAAACACTACTCTCACTATACCAAAACACTACGCTCACTATACGAAAACACTATGCTCACTTCGCCAAAACACTACACTCACTACGCAAAAATAATACTCTCACTACACCAAAACACTATGCTCACTATGCCAAAACTCAACTTTCACTTTGCCAAAACACAATGCTTACTATGCCAAAACAATACACTCAAAACACCAAAACACTATGCTCACTACGCCAAAACACTATGCTCACTATGCCAAAAGACTATGCTCACTACGCCAAACCACTATGCTCACTATAATAAAACACCACTCTCTCTAAGCTAAAACACTACTTCCATTACACCTAAACACAACTCTTACTACATAAAAACAATACGCTTACTGCGCTAAAACACTACGTTCACTACGCCAAAACACTACTTTCTCTACCCCAAAACACTACTTTCATTATATCAAAACACTACTTTCATTCGCCAAAACACTACTCTCACTACACCAAAATACTATGCTGACTAAGCCAAAATACTAAGCTCAATACGCCAATCCAATACTATCTCTATGACAAAACACTATTATATCGACGCCAATACTCTACTTTCACTATGCCAAAACTCTACGCTAACTAAACCCAAAACACTACTTTCTCTATGCCAAAAACACTATGCTCACTATTGGAAAACACTACTCACACTACATAAAAACACTATGCTCACTATTGGAAAACACTACTCTCACTACATAAAAACACTATGCTCACTACGCCAAAACATTACACTCAATAAGCCAAAACTCTACTTTCTCCATGCCAAAACACTACTTTCATGACGCCAAAACACTATTTTCATTACGCCAAAACACTATTTTCATTATGCCAAAACACTGCTCTCACTACCCCAAAAAACTATTATCGCTACGCCAAAACTCTACTTTCACTATGACAAAACACTACTTTCATTACACCATAACACTACTCTGACTACACCATAACACTTCGCTGACTAAGCCAAAACACTGAGCTCACTACGCCAATACAATACTATCTCTATACCAAAATACTATTATATCTAAACCAAAACTCTACTTTCATTATGCAAAAACACTAAGCACAATACACCAAAACACAACTCTGACTACTCCAAAACACTACTTTCACTACACCAAAACACTATGCTCACTACACCAAATCACTACACCCCCTACACCAAAACACTACCCTCACTATGCTAAAACACTATGCTCACTACACCAAAACAATACACTAACTAAGCCAAAACAATACGCTCTACTCCAAAACACTATTTTCAATAAGCCAAAACATTACGCTCTACTCCAAAACACTATTTTCAATAAGCCGAAACATTACGCTCTACTCCAAAACACTATTATCAATAAGCCGAAACATTACGCTCACTTCGCAAAAAGACAACGCCAACTACTGCAAACATTACTCGCACTACATAAAAGCACTACTCTCACTACCCCAAAACATTACACTCACGTCGCCAAACCGCTACTCTTACTACGACAAAACACTTCTCTCACTACACCAAAATACTTCTCTCACTACGCCAAAACACAGATCTCACTAAGCAAAAACACAATGCTTACTATAACAGAACACTACTTTCAATATGCCAAAACACTACGGTCACTATGCCAGAACACTACTCTCCTTACTCCAAAACTCTTCTCTCACTATGAAAAAAATACTACGCTCACTACGTAAAAACGCTACTCTCACTATGCCAAAACACTATTCTCTCTACGTCAAATCAATATTCTTACTATTACAAAACACTGCCTTCACTAAGCCAAAACACTATACACTCACAACGTCATATCACTATGCTCACTACACCAAAACAATACTGTGCTATGTCAAAACACTGCTCTCACTACCCCAAAACACAGCACTCGCTACACCAAAATACTACACGTACAATGCCAAAACACTACTCTCACTACCCCAAAACACAGCACTCGCTACACCAAAATACTACACGTACTATGCCAAAACACTTCTCTCACTACGCTAAAACACAATGCTCACTACGCAAAAACACTACTCCCCTGAAACACTATGCTCTTTACGTAAAAACACTACTCTCACTACATCAAAGCACTACACTAACTACGCCAAATCACTACACTCACTATGCAAAAACACTACTTTCACTACACCAAAACACAACTCTCACTACGCCAAAACACAACTCTCACTAAGCCAAAACATTACTTTCACTATGCCAAAACACTATGCTCACACCGCCTCAAACACTGCGATCACTATGCCAAACCACAACGTTCAATGCGCGAAAACACTACGCTCACTATGCCAAAACACTACGCTCACAACAGCAAAAAACTATGCTCACTACCGCAGAACACTACGTTCACTACCCCAAAACACTACTCTCATTACCCTAAAACACTACGCTCACATATCTCAAACACAATGCTCACTACGTAAAAACGCTACTCTCACTATGCTAAAACACTAATCTCACTATGCCAAAACACTGCTTTCAATATGCCAGAACACTATTCTCACTACATCAAAACAATACACTTACTACTACAAAACACTGCCTTCACTAAGCCAAAACACTACACTCACAACGCCATAACACTATGCTCACTACGCCAAAACAATACTTTGCTATGCCAAAACACTTCTCTCACAGCCAAAACACTACTCTCACTACCCCAAAACACAGCACTCACTACACCAAAACACAATGCACACTACTACAAAACACTACACTTACTCACTGCTCTTGGGGAAGCCCGTCGGCCGAGCGGACAGCACGCTGGATTTGTGATCCTGTGGTCCTGGGTTCGATCCCTGGCGCCGGCGAGAAACAATGGGCAGAGTTTCTTTCACCCTATGCCCCTGTTACCTAGCAGTAAAATAGGTACCTGGGTGTTAGTCAGCTGTCACGGGCTGCTTCCTGGGGGTGGAGGCCTGGTCGAGGACCGGGCCGCGGGGACACTAAAAAGCCCCGAAATCATCTCAAGATAACCTCACTATGCTAAAACACTCCTCTCTCTTTGCCAAAACACTACGCTCACTACACAAAAACACTACTCTCAATACACCGAAACACTACACTCACTACTACAAAACACTACTCTCACTACCCCAAAACACTATGCTCACAGTTCCAAAACACTACACTCACTACGCAAAAACGCTATGCTCCCTACGACTAAGCACTACGCTCATTACATCAAAACACTACGCTCTCTATGCCAAAACACTCTTCTCACTTTGCCAAAACACTACTCTCACTGCCCCAATACATTACGCTCACTTCATCAAAACATTATGCTCACTACGACAAAACACTACTCTCACTATGCCAAAACACTACGCTCACTTCCCCAAAACATTACACTCACTACGACAAAACACTTCTCTCATTGCACCAAAACACTACTCTTACTACCCCAAAACACTATGCTCACTACGTCAAAACACTGCTCTCACTATGCCAAACACTACGCTCACCACGCCAAGATAATATTCTCACTACACCAAAACACTGCTCTCTTTTCGCCAAAACACTACTCTCATTATGCCAAAACAGTACTCTCACTATGCCAAAACACTACTTTCACCACGCCAAAACACTACGCTCACTATGCCAAAACACTACTCTCACAAGGTCAAAACACTACTCTCAATACGCGAAAATACTATACTCACTACGCCAAAACACTGCTCTCATTACGCCAAAACACTGCTCTCACTACGCCAAAACACTACTTTCACTATGCCAAAACACTATTCTCGATAACACCGGTCTCAACTCTCAATTCACAGGTCTCACCATACACATACACCACTCTCACTACCCTCATTCTCTACTCTCTCACCACTGCCATACACTACTCTCACTACCACCATATACACATCTCAATATTGCTATACACAACTCTCACCACTTCTGTACTCTACTCTCTCCACTGCCAAACACCACTCTTGGAAGCCCCATACACTACTCTAACTAGCCCCATACACTACTCTCACCACTCTCGCCAGCCTCATACACTTCGTTAACTCTTCCATACATTATTGTGTTTGTATTCCCCACAATAACTCACCTCCACTGCCAGTTACTAAGAAGCTCACTATCAGTCATCTCTACTACCAGTCACCAAGACATTCACCATCATTCACTACCACTACCAGTCACCAAGATATTCATCCTCATTCACTACCACTACCAGTCACCAAGACATTCACTACCACTACCAGTCACCAAGTCATTCACCATCATTCACTACCACTACCAGTCTCCAAGATCACTACCACTACCAGTCACTAATACATTCACCATCATTCACTACCACTACGTCACCAAGATATTCACCATCATACACTACCACTACCAGTCACCAAGATCACTACCACTATCAGTCACAAAGACATTCACCATTATTCACTACCACTACCAGTTACTAAGATATTCACCATCATTCACTACCACTATCAGTCACAAAGACATTCACCATTATTCACTACCACTACCAGTTACTAAGATATTCACCATCATTCACTACCACTACCAGTCACCAAGATCACTACCACCACCAGTCACTAAGACATTCACGACCACTACCAGTATTATAGTGTGTGGGTTGGTTGGTGGTGTTGTCGTGTTCCTCCTTTACGGACAACCCAACCCACAACTCGGTAGAGTGCTTATACCTAACTAGGAGATCACCCTTGGTGCTTCTGGCTCTTGGAGAGGGGCTCAACGTCACACTTTTAGGGGATGCGGCTCCAACACTTAGCCTCGTTGTCACGTGCACACACCCACTCGAGCCGCTGTGACTCCCCACTCTCTCCTTATGTGATATAATCTCCTCAATCCCCTTTAACTTACTAATTTTCCATTCCACCCTGTCCACAGCGGTGGTTCTTGGTTCTTTCTGTCTCTCTCTCCTTCTGTACTGTTTCATGGGAAGCCTCACTAGGAAAAGGGCAAACACCAGCAACTTGGAATACATTTACTGGACAAAGCACATACACACATATAATAATAATGAATCCTATACTCTATACTATTACAATCAGGTTGCTCTCCAACACCATCAGAACTCTATTATCAGTTTACCAAGTGGTATCCTATCTTCTGATTCACCACCTGATACTATCAACCTCCTCAAGTAGATCAAGCCTACATACACTGTTGCACTATCAACAAGAGAAACATATATATATATATATATATATATATATATATATATATATATATATATATATATATATATATATATATATATATATATATATATATATATATATATATAAATGTGTATAATGAAAATCAGCATGTGAATGCAATAACATATATCAGCATTAATGTTCCTTGACACACCGCAATGATCAATCGATCACTTTATCAGTCCTAGAACGCATACATCTGTAGGTAATCCAGCCGACGACTGTAACTCTAAACTTCAGTATAAAACACTCCTTGACATAAGAATGCAAACAATCACTCACCTCTCACTGCATCTTGCACGCTAATGACAACCAAACACTATCAACTCCCTACAAGTAATCCACCAGAACTTCCCTTCCACCTCTGGAAGTTCACTACCCTGATCTCTTCAGGTTCTTCCGGGCTTAACTACCAGGATCCTCTGCAGCTCCTCCAGGCTGCTACCATGAAGTTTCCTTGAGCAACTACAGTGCTTCACCCTTCTGCTAGGTTCCTCCACAGCTCTCTTGGCTGCTACACCATGAAGTTCCCTCGAGCAACTATGGTGCTTCACCACCTCTACAGAAGCGCGTGACACTCCTCTTCACTGCTTCTCCTCACAGCTCGAGGTCCTCTGCTCCACTACCTGGGAGTCTCATCAATTACTCCCTCTGTGCTGGATTCGAAGTTCTCAGCAACTTCCTCCCCAAAGACAAACCACAGATTATCTGGTCGAGGGCGCTCCTCCCTCTGACGAAGCTTGGTCAGGGCGCTTCCACAACCCACAAAAATGTCTCTGGGCAGTTTAATACTCTCCTCGTCGACCAGGACTTGAGACCACACACCCCAGCTCAATTCCACAGCTGGGACGTCTGCACATTTCTCTTCTCTTCGAGATATATCATTAGGGGTTCCCTTCTGACGGGAGCTCAACGGAGTGCAACGGAGTGCGGCTTTCCCCCTGCGATGTCTGGCCTCAAGTGAGGTCAAAGCCCTCCAGAAGCGAGCCTCACACCTCCAGCAAAATGTCCACATCTCTTAGCCAGTCATTTATCTGTTTTCTTCTTCACTGCCCATAATCTTAAATTGTTCATCATATCCAACCAGCTATTTTACATCTGTGTTATCGCCTCTATATATCCTAGACCTTCTGGTTAGATCAGGCTTGCTGAATAACTCTCAAGGAGGGAGACTTGTTTCTCCTGCAGGCTGAGATCATAACACCAGTCACTAAGACATTCGCTATCAATCACTACCACTGCCATTCACTACCACTACCAGTCACCAAGACATTCACCATCATTCACTACCATCACCAGTCACCAAGACATTCACCATCATCACTACCATTACCAGTCACCAAGATCACTACCACTACCAGTCACCAAGACAGTCACCATCATTCATTACCAATACCAGTCACCAAGATCACTAAAACTACCAGTCACTAAGACATTCACCATCATTCAGTACCACTGCCATTCACTAAGACATTCACCATCATTCACTACCACTACCAGTCACCAAGACATTCACCATCATTCACTACCACTACCAGTCACCAAGATATTCACCATTATTCTCTACAACTACAAGTCACTAAGACATTTACCATCATTCACTACCATCACCAGTCACTAAGATATTCACCATCATCACTACCATTACCAGTCACCAAGACATTCACCATCATTTACTACCACTATCAGTCACCAAGATCACTACCACTACCAGTCACCAAGACATTCACCATCATTCACTACCATCACCAGTCACTAAGACATTCACCATCATCACTACCATTACCAGTCACCAAGATCACTACCACTACCAGTCACCAAGACAGTCACCATCATTCATTACCAATACCATTCACCAAGATCACTACAACTACCAGTCACTAAGACATTCACCAACATTCACTACCACTACCAGTCACCAAGACATTCACCATCATTCACTACTACTACCAGTCACCAAGACATTCATTATTATTTACTACCACTACCATTCACTAAGACATTCACCATCATTCACTACTACTACCAGTCACCAAGACATTCACCATTATTCACTACCACTGCTAGTCACCAAGGCATTAACCATCATTCACTACCATTACCGGTCACCAAGACATTCATCATCATTCAATACCACTACCAATCACCAAGATATTCACCATCATTCACTACAATTCCCAGTCACTAAGACATTCACTACCACTACCACCCACCAAGATATTCACCATAATTCACTACCACTTCCGGTCACCAAGACATTCACCATCATTCACTACTTAACTATAAGTCACGAAGACCTTCGCTATGCTAAAGAAGACATGTTCACTATTCTAAAACACTACGCTCACTACGCCAAAACACTACTCTCATAACTCCAAATCACTATGCTCACTATGCCTAAAGACTACTCTTACTATCCTAAAACACTATGCTCACTACCCTCAAAACACTACACTCACTATGCAAAAACACTATGCTCACTATGGCAAAGCACTACTAGCACTACGCCAAATCACTATGCTCACCACGCCAAAACAAAATGCTTACTACACCAAAACACTACTCTCACTTCCCCAAAACACTACGCTCAATACACCAAATCAGTACTTTCACAACTCCAAAACACTACTTCCACTAAGCCAAAAAACACTACTCTCACTACACCAAGACACTACTCTCACAACCCAAAAACACAACGCTCACTACGCCAATCAACCCGTTCTCGCACTTTCTTACAGTCAATATTGACTTATTAAATACATGCATATGTGACATACTAATTTATTGTGAATATTTTAGTTTACCTTGAAAAGCTCCATAGAAAACACCGACCTTACCTAACCTTCTTAGTATGTTAAGATAACCATCTTATTGCTTCGTAATTACAAGTATTACTTAACCTATACCTATAATAGGTTAAGTAATAATTGTAATTAAGAAGCAATAAGATGCTTATCTTAACATACTAAGAAGGTTAAGTAAGGTCGGTGTTTTCTATGAAGCTTTTCAAGGTAAACTAAAATATTCACAATAAATTAGTATGTCACATATGCACATATATAATAAGTCAATATTGACTATACGAAAGTGCGAGAACGGGTTGCGCCAATACACTACGCCAAAACAGTACTCACACTACCACAAAACACTATGCTCACTACCCCAAAACACTATGCTTACTCTGCCAAAACACTACTACTCACAATGACAAAACACTGCTCTCATGCAAAAACACTACTTTCACTACGGCAAAAGACTACGCTCACAACGCCACACTACTTCGCTCACTACACCAAAACACTACTTTCACTACGCCAAATCCCTAAGCTCACTACACTGAAACACTTTGCTTACTATGCTAAAACACTATGGTCACTACGCAAAAACACTAAATTCACTATGCCAAAACAATACGCTCACTACTCGAAAACACTATTTTCACTAAGCCAAAACACTATTCTCACTATGCCAAAACACTACTTGCACTTTGCCAAAACACGACTTTCACTACGCTAAAACTCTACTCTCACTACGCCTAAAGAATACTTTCACTACGCAAAAACTCAACTCTCATTAAGCCAAAACATTATGCTCACTATGCTAAAACACTATTGTCACTATGCCAAAATAATATGCTCTATATTCCAAAACACAATGCTCACCACACCAAAACACTACGCTCAATCCCCAAAACACTACTTTCACTATTCCAAAATCCTACGCTCACCATGCCAAAACACTACTCTCCCTATCCCTAAACACTATGCTCACTACGCCAAAACACTACGCTCACTACGCCAAAACACTACGCTCACTACGCCAAAACACTACGCTCACTACGCCAAAACAGTACTCTCACTACGCCAAAATACTATTCTCGATTACACCAGTCTCAAGTCTCAATTCACAGGTCTCACCATACACATACACCACTCTCACTACCCTCATTCTCTACACTCTCACCACTGCCATACACTACTCTCACTACCACCATATACACATCTCAATATTGCTATACACAACTCTCACCACTTCTGTACTCTACTCTCTCCACTGCCAAACACCACTCTTGGAAGCCCCATACACTACTCTAACTAGCCCCATACACTACTCTCACCACTCTCGCCAGCCTCATACACTTCCTTAACTCTTCCATACATTATTGTGTTTGTATTCCCCACAATAACTCACCTCCACTGCCAGTTACCAAGAAGCTCACTATCAGTCATCTCTACTACCAGTCACCAAGACATTCACCATCATTCACTACCACTACCAGTCACCAAGACATTCACCATCATTTACTACCACTAGCAGTCACTAGTATATTCACCATCATTCACTACCACTACCAGTCACCAAGATTTTCACTATCATTCACTATCACTACCAGTCACCAAGACATTCACCATCATTCACTACCAGTACCAGTCACCAAGACATTCACTACCAGTCACTAAGATATTCCCATCATTCACTACCACTACCAGTCACCAAGATCACTACCACCACGAGTCACCAAGACATTCACCATCATTCATTACCACTACCAGTCACCAAGATCACTAAAACTACCAATCACTAATAAATTAACCATTATTCACTACCACTACTAGTCACTAAGACATTCACCATTATTCGCTACAACTACCAGTCACCAAGACATTCGCCATCGTTAACTACCACTAATAGTCACTAAAACTTTCACCATCATTCACGACCACTACTAGTCACCAAGACATTCACCATTATTCGCTACCACTACTAGTTACTAAGACATTCACCATCATTCACTATCATTCATCATTCATTCACTTGTTCAATGAACCCTTGAACTATATGTTTAACACTTCTCTAACCCTGTCCATGGAGGACAGAAGTAAATGTATATATGCTGGTTAGCATTGTAAATGTGTGGCCACGTTTGTGGTAGAAAATAATAAAAAAAAAAATAAAAAAAACATCATTCACGACCACTACCAGTCACCAAGTTCACTCCCACTACCAGTCACTAAGACATTCACCATCATTCACTACCACTACTAGTCACCAAGACATTCACCATCATTCACTACCACCATCATTCACCTAGACATTCACCATCATTCACTACCACTACCAGTCACCAAGACATTCACATTCACTACCAGTCACCAAGATACTCACCATCATTCACTCCACTACCAGTCACCAAGACATTCACATTCACTACCAGTCACCAAGATACTCACCATTATTCACTACCACTACCAGTCATCAACATATTCACCATCAACATATTCATCATCATTCACTGCAACTCCCAGTCACCAAGATATTCATCATCATTCACTACAACTCCCAGTCACTAAGACATTCACTACCAATACCACTCACCAAGATATTCACCATCATTCACTACCATTTCCGGTCACCAAGACTTTCACCATCATTCACTACCACTACCTGTCACCAAGAAACTCACCTCAACTATTAGTTACGAAGACATTCACTTGCACTCCCAGGCATCAAGACATCACCCACTTTCACCATCAGTCACCGTCTTCACCATTAACGTCCAAATTCCTTCCTCCCTAAATTTAAGGATATAGCATATATCATACACTAACTGGGCCTGGCGTGGGACTAACCAACTGAATTTAAAAGATTTAGAATGGTTCAGTAAGGGATGGTACTGGTGAGGTCCTGCTTGGTCGGGCTCATCTTCGGCCTAACTGATGGTTTAGAAGTCAACTTCCCCGCCACGTAGTCCCTCGATGCTGATTCCTCTTCCAACATGTTTAACGCCAGCTGGCAATGTAGGGCGCTGCCCCATGTGGAAAGGTAAGTACCCGTGGCCCCCGTCATGGAGCCCCCCTCCCTATTGGCTAAGGTTAAGGAGTGGTGTAGGACCCTGTCCCGTGTGAGACGGCATGATCCTTTGACTATCAATGTGGACCCCACGGCCTCTGATATCAACTCCCGGCTCAGTGGATTGGACAACTTAATGCCTAAGGACGACCACCTAGGCCTCGACGTGGACCCAGAGGCCCTTGATATGGACCCCGTGGCCCCAGACTTGGACTCCTTGGCCCCTGACCTGGACCCCATGAGCCTTGACACGGACCCCACTGCCCTTGACACGGACTCCACTGCCCTTGACACGGACTCCACTGCCCTTGACACGGACCCCACTGCCCTTGACACGGACCCCACTGCCCTTGACACGGACCCCACTGCCCTTGACACGGACCCCACTGCCCTTGACACGGACTCCACTGCCCTTGACACGGACCCCACTGCCCTACACATGGACCCCACTGCCCTTGACACGGACCCCACTGCCCTTGACACGGACCCCACTGCCCTTGACACGGACTCCACTGCCCTTGACACGGACCCCACTGCCCTTGACACGGACCCCACTGCCCTTGACACGGACCCCACTGCCCTTGACACGGACCCCACTGCCCTTGACACGGACTCCACTGCCCTTGACACGGACCCCACTGCCCTTGACACGGACCCCACTGCCCTTGACACGGACCCCACTGCCCTTGACACGGACCCCACTGCCCTTGACACGGACCCCACTGCCCTTGACACGGACCCCACTGCCCTACACATGGACCCCCGTCCGGAGGACACTCTGTACATCTCAAACGGAACACAGATGGAGAGCCAGCTAGAACATTTACGAGAGCATCTGATGAAGGTGCAGGGGATGATGTTGCAGGCGTAGCATGAGATGGGAGAGATAATAGAGATAGCAGAGGGGCAGCATAGGAAGGTTCGGGACATTCTGGAAGATGCTGATAGTGGGCCACTGACCCTTCACGAGGTGGCTGGCCTTATCTTTATAATGTTACTCTTTCTCTTCACCAACAAGAAGTAAATCATGGCGTGACAGTGCCAACAAATCACCATCATGGGTATGGCAGTGCCAACAAATTAGCAATGTGGGCGTTACTTGTGTCAATATATGTTTATGTGTGTTTATGTGTGTGTGTGTGTGTGTGTGTGTGTGTGTGTGTGTGTGTGTGTGTGTGTGTGTACTCACCTAATTGTGCTTGCGGGGGTTGAGCTTTGGCTCTTTGGTCCCGCCTCTCAACTGTCAATCAACTGGTGTACAGATTCCTGAGCCTACTGGGCTCTATCATATCTACATTTGAAACTGTGTATGGAGTCAGCCTCCACCACATCACTTCCTAGTGCATTCCATTTATTAACTACTCTGACACTGAAAAAATTCTTTCTAACGTCTCTGTGGCTCATCTGGGTACTAAGTTTCCACCTGTGTCCCCTTGTTCGTGTCCCACCCGTGCTGAAGAGTTTGTCTTTGTCCACCCTGTCAATTCCCCTGAGAATTTTGTAGGTGGTTATCATGTCTCCCCTTACTCTTCTGTTTTCCAGGGATGTGAGGTTCAGCTCCTTTAGCCTTTCCTCGTAGCTCAATCCTCTCAGTTCCGGGACGAGCCTGGTGGCATACCGCTGAATCTTCTCTAACTTTGTCTTGTGTTTAACTAGGTATGGACTCCAGGCTGGAGCTGCATACTCCAGGATTGGTCTTACATAAGTGGTATACAGGGTTCTGAAAGATTCCTTACACAAGTTTCTGAAGGCAGTTCTTATGTTGGCCAGTCTAGCATATGCCGCTGATGATATTCTTTTGATGTGGGCCTCTGGGGACAGGTTCGGTGTGATATCAACCCCCAGATCCTTCTCTCTATTGATTCTTGCAGGATTTCCCCTCCCAGATGATACCTTGTGTTCAGCCTCCTGCTCCCTTCGCCTAATTTCATCACCTTACACTTTCCAGAGTTGAACTTCAGCAGCCATTTTCTTGACCATTCCTCCAGTTTATCCAGGTCATCCTGTAGTCTCTGTCTATCTTCATCCGTCTTGATTCTTCTCATAATTTTTGCATCATCAGCAAACATCGAGAGGAATGAGTCTATACCCTCTGGAAGATCGTTCACATATATTAGAAACAGGATGGGTCCAAGTACTGAGCCCTGTGGGACTCCGCTGGTGACATCTCGCCACTCTGATGTCTTCCTCCTCACCGTTACTCGCTGTTTCCTGTTGCTTAAGTACTCCCTTATCCACTGGAGCACCTTCCCTTTTACTCCTGCCTGTTGCTCCAACTTTTTTAACAGCCTTTTATGGGGTACTGTGTCAAAGGCTTTTTGGCAATCCAGGAAAATGCAGTCGGCCCACCCTTCTCTTTCCTGCCTAATTTTCATTGCCTGGTCATAAAATTTTATTAAACCTGTGAGGCACGATTTACCATCTCTGAACCCATGTTGGTGGTGCGTTACAAAGATTTTTCCCTCCAGATGCTCTACGAGCCTTTTCCTCACGATCTTGTCCATCACCTTGCATGGTATACAAGTTAAGGAAACTGGCCTGTAATCCAGTGCCTCTTGCCTGTCACCCTTTTTGTATATTGGGACCACGTTAGCTGTCTTCCAACTTTCTGGTAAGTCTCCTGTTTCCAGTGGCCTGTTATACACCACGTTATACATACCTGTTATACATACACCTACTATATATATATGACCTGTGTGTGTGTGTGTGTGTGTGTGTGTGTGTGTGTGTGTGTGTGTGTGTGTGTGTGTGTGTGTGTGTGTGTGTGTGTGTGTGTGTGTGTGTGTGTGTGTGTGTGTGTGTGTGGTTACCTATCGTACGTTACGGCTCGAAACCCTAACAACAGCATGGACCTTAATTATCTAGGGCTACTACAAACTGCTGTTCTCAAGAGCGGGTCACCAGTGTAACCCCGTGATAAGTACAAAGCAATTAGTGAAATTTCTCCTTTAGGACTGAAGAAATAGACATATAACTATGTGTATATATATATTAACAATATAATCAATATTATCTCAAGTACAGATGGACCACTATTAAAGTCAAATCAAAATACTGTCTCTCCCAGAATAAAGATCTACTACATGACACAACAACAAGTAAACAGACTTATCTCCCACATGTTATTCCTTCTGGTCCCTTGAAGCTACTGACTACTCGGCTGTCGCTACCCATAATCCTCTCCCCCTCTGCTTCATCCAGGATGAGGGATGGAAAATACAGACTTTTTAATTTTTAAAACTAATTGAACAACCACTTGTTCTCAAAATACATAAGAATGCAAATTAAATATAATAGTTACTTTCAAAAATATATAAGTTACAATGCCACCTGCTTAATTACAGTAAATTAACACAATATATTTAAATTAAAGGTGACATCTGGAACTCCCATAACTGAACAGGTCCAGCAATTCTAATTTCCCGAATCTAACAGGTATTAGACGTGTGAAGAGCCACCGCGCTCCTGTCCCCACTGACACTGCCACACCACACGATGATTTACAAAAATATAATATGTGTACATATACAGGTAATAATATAATGGAACAAAATAAGTTTATTTAAATTTATATACGTATTCAGCTAGGAGTACGTAACATGTGTGTGTGTGTGTGTGTGTGTGTGTGTGTGTGTGTGTGTGTGTGTGTGTGTGTGTGTGTGTGTGTGTGTGTGTGTGTGTGTGTGTACTCACCTAGTTGTTCTTGTAGGGTATAGCTTCGGCTCCTTGTCCTGACTCCTTCCTAGTGCTATATAGTCGTAACGGCTTGGCACTTTCCCCTCATAATTCCTTGCATCCTCCGGCTCCTTGGTGCGGTCAACCACTTGGACTGGACAGTAGAGCGAATGGGTCGCTTCATGCATCTCGGCGTCCAATCCGTGACAGTCCAAGTGGTTGGGAACTATTTCTTTCGTCCGTCCTATATAGCGCTAATTTAGTGGTTATAGTTCACTACTTTCTGATAATTACTTTGATCCTGCCTCTCAGCTGTCAATAAACTGGTGTGCAAGTTCCTGGGCCTGTTGGGCTATTATATTGGATGATGATGACCCTTCCCAACCACTTGGGCTGGACGGTAGAGCGACGGTCTCCCTTCATGCAGATCAGCGTTCAATCCCCGACCACCCAAGAGGTTGGGCGTCATTCATTTCCCCTGTCCTATCTCAAATCCTTATCCTGACAACTCAGGATACAGCTGACAACACGGTTGGATGCTAGCCAGTAATATTTTTAGGCTATTGAATACTAAATCTCGAAAATCCTAATCTTTCTCCAAAATCAGCATACATGCATACATACATACATACATACATACATACATACATACATACATACATACATACATACATACATACATACATACAGACATACTCCATGACCCATACATGCCTAGTCAATAACCAGTTTTTGCCACTATTATACTATTTAATCAGATAAAATTTATACAATACTAGCTGTACCCTGCCACGCATTATTGTGACAACCTTCAACCTTCTCTTCCCCTGCAACAGGAACCTTTCCCTGTCTCCCAGTCCTCCCCACCATCTCCCACTTCCCCCTCCCACGTCCCCTCATTCTCCCACAATCCACCACTCCTCTGTCCCCTTGTCCTCCCCACCTTTTTCCATTCCCCTGTCTCCTTGTCTCTACCATCTTGAACTTCCCCGTCCCCTCAGCTTCCCCACTATTACCCCCTCCCTTGATACCTCATAATCCCCAACATCCTCCACTCCCGTCCCCTCGTCCTCCCCACCATTCCCCACTCCCTCGTCCAATGCATTCCTAAATGATCTGATGTACCCATCAGAAAATTGGGAACATCAAATGATCTAATGTTCCCATCACTGAAATGTAAGAAAAACAGTTAAAAAAAAAAGATGTGAAAATGAAAAAAAAAAACACAATAAACTATATTCACAAAATGAATGGTATGGTAAACAACCCAGCTCAATTCCAACGCAATGTCATACAAAATAATTAATTTAAATCAAAATGAAAATAAATTGAAATCTATGAAAATTCAATTTATCAATGAAATCAGAAACCTTGAAATGGAATCCTAACATATTTAGTACAGCGTGTGTTGCTCTTATGTGCATCAGATGGCGCTGAAAAACTACATTTTTTTTACCTGTCACAGGTGTGGCATCAATACTTATACTCATGTAATGAACAGTACTGTAAACAACACAGCTCAATTCCAATGCAATGTCACACAAAATAATTTAATCAAAATGAAAAAAAATCAAAATCTATGGAAATTCAATATGTCAATGCAATCGGAAACACTGAAATGGAATCGTAACATATTTAGTAAAGCGTGTGATGCTCATACATGCAACAGATGGCGCTATTTCTTGAAAAAAGAATGTTTTCACCGGCCACAGGTGTGGCATCTCTGCTTATATTTTCAAAAGGAATGGTATGGTAAACAACACAGATAAATTTAACTCAATGTCAAACATAAATTAATTAATTAATCAAAGTGAAAATAAATCGTAATCTATGAAAATTCAATTTATCAATTCAATCGGAAACATTGAAATGGATTCATAACATATTTAGTATAACGTGTGTTGCTATTACGTGCAACAGATTATGCTATTTAAAAAAAAACACATGTTTTTACCTCTCACGGGTGTGGCATCTATATACGTGTATGGTACACAAAAACAAACATGTCTTCATATGGAACATTGTGTCAAAATTTCAATGCAATTGGTGAAGAATTTTCGGAGATTACTGTGGGTGTTGCTCTTAGATCAAACAGATGGGGTTGTTTAAAAAAAAAAAAAAAAAATCTTGTCGTAGGTGAGGCATGTATATAGTAGGTATATAAAACCACGCTCTTATTCGAATGTAACGTTCTGTCAAAATTTCAAACCAATTAGTAAAGAGGTTTCGAAGATTTCCCTCACATGAAAAACACTGGAAAAACATAGTTTTTCAAAAATAGCATGTTTTTTTTTCCATCACAGACGTGATATCTATATAGTATAATAATAAAAACCCGCTCGGTAAGTTGGAACATCAAATGATATCATGTTTCCATCACTGAAAAATAAGAAAAACAGTTAAAAAACGACATGAAAAAAGGAAGAACAACCAAGTACACATTTTACTGTTGAGTTAAACAGAGGCTACAGTTAAGGATCTGCGCCCAGTAAATCCTCCCCGGCCAGGATACTAACCCATGACTAAGCGCTCGCGGAACGCCAGGCGAGTGTCTTACCACTACACCACGGAGACTGACTACACCACGGTATGGTAAACAACACAGCTCAATTCCAATGCAATGTCACACAAAATAATTAAATGAAAATGAATATAAGTCAAAATTTATGAAAACTCAATTTATCAATGCAATCGGAAACATTGAATTGGAATTGTAACATATTTAGTATAGTGTGTGTTGCTCTTACGTGCAACAGATGGCGCTGTTTGGTCTTACCTGTCACAGGTGTGGCATCTATACTTATACTCACGAAATCAACGGTATGGTAAACAACACACCTCAATGCCAATACAGTGTCACACAAAATAATTAAATCAAAATGAAAATAAAACGAAAACTATGAGAATTCAATTTATCAATGCAATCGGAAACAATGAAATGGAATCGTAACATAAATAGTATAGTGTGTGTTGCTATCACGTGCAACAGATCGACAACAACAACCTATCACAGGTGCGTCCCTGTGATAGGCATCTATTTAGAGGGTATATAAAAATACGCGCGTATTCGAATGGAAAGTTGAGTCAAAATTTCAAAGCACTTGGGGAAGAATTTTCTGAAGGAATTTGTTTTGCAGCAGATTAGGAGAGATGCAGATGTGCCTTACCCAATATTTTGGAGGAACTAGAGATATACTTTGGTAATGAACCTTTAGGAGCAGAACAGAGGTTCATGGTGGACACACACAAGAGTATAAGGGGAGTGCTTGAATGTTTATTGGCATGTATGATGCAGTGTGAGGTGAAAGTTTGATTTAAACTTTTGTTGGTGAATACTTATGTAGATGTTTCTGGTGTTTCAGCCCCAAGCTGAGTTTCATATAATTTTAGGGCTGAGGATACAGTTTTGTTGTGTAAGAATTTCAGCCCCATTTAGTGAGAGAGTAGTAAGTGGTAAGCCAAGAGTTTGGCAGCCACTTGGTATGGGCAGTTGGTGAAGCCAAGATATGATATCGGAAAGCTACCGGGTTGTAGCAGGTTAGTGTTATATGATAAAGTTCTATTTTATATGTTAAGTATTATGTACGTTTCCTTTGAATATTAAATATATATGTTAGCTGGCTTCTGCTCTTGTCCTTGTGAGGTTTCCCAGAAAGTGGGAGAGAGAGAGAGAGAGGGGATCATGACTGCGGACAGGGTGGCAGAAAATTCTAATTCATGAAAGGGGGATTTAGCAGATCATTCCAAACAAGGAGAGAGTGGGGAGTCATGGCGGCTCGACTAGAGTGTGTACACAAGACATCAAGGCCGGTGTTGGAGCCGCACCCCTAAATATGTGATGCTGAACTCCTCTCCAAGATCAAGAGGCGTTCAGAGTGATCTCCTGAGTAAATTACAAGCACTCCAGTGTCTATTGCTGGTCGATTGACGGTAGAGGGAGTGTGGCTGCCGAAGGTGGTTGGTTGTTTCGTCAAGAAGTGGTTGGGGACGCTGTCCGCCTGTACACAAGTAACAATCTGGTGCAACGTCCAGAGCACTCATTTGGAGGTTTAACTCCCTAAATCCCCAACGCCCTCATGGCAGAACAGATTACACCATCATTAACACCCTCACCTCAGCAGTAACACACTCACACCAACAGTAACACACTAACACCGACAGTAACACTCTCACACCAACAGTAACACACTCACACCAAAAGTAACACTCTCACACCAACAGTAACACACTCACACCAACAGTAACACACTCACACCAACAGTAACACACTCACACCAACAGTAACACACTCACACCAACAGTAACACACTCACACCAACAGTAACACACTCACACCAACAGCAACACACTCACACCAACAGTAACACTCTCACACCAACAGTAACACACTCACACCAACAGTAACACACTCACACCAACAGTAACACACTCACACCAACAGTAACATACTCACACCAACAGTAACACACTCACACCATCAGTAACACACTCACACCAACAGTAACACCCTCACATCAACAGTAACACACTCACATCAACAGTAACACACTTACACCAACAGTAACACACTCACATCAAAAGTAACACCCTCACATCAACAGTAACACACTCACATCAACAGTAACACCCTCATATCAACAGTAACACACTCACACCATCAGTAACACACTTACACCAACAGTAACACCCTCACATCAACAGTAACACACTCACATCAACAGTAACACCCTCACATCAACAGTAACACACTCACATCAACAGTAACACCCTCACATCAACAGTAACACACTCACACCATGAGTAACACACTCACACCAACAGTAACACCCTCACATCAACAGTAACACCCTCACATCAACAGTAACACACTCACATCAACAGTAACACACTCACATCAACAGTAACACCCTCACATCAACAGTAACACACTCACATCAACAGTAACTCCCTCACATCAACAGTAACACCCTCACATCAACAGTAACACCCTCACATCAACAGTAACACCCTCACATCAACAGTAACACACTCACATCAACAGTAACACCCTCACATTAACAGTAACACACTCACACCAACAGTAACACACTCACACCAACAGTAACACACTCACATCAACAGTAACACACTTACACCAACAGTAACACACTCACATCAACAGTAACACCCTCACATCAACAGTAACACACTCACACCAACAGTAACACACTCACATCAACAGTAACACCCTCACATCAGCATTAACACACTCACATCAACAGTAACACACTTACACCAACAGTAACACACTCACACCAACAGTAACACCCTCACATCAACAGTAACACCCTCACATCAACAGTAACACACTCACATACACAGTAACACACTCACACCAACAGTAACACCCTCACATCAACAGTAACACACTCACATCAACAGTAACACCCTCACATCAACAGTAACACCCTCACATCAACAGTAACACACTCACACCAACAGTAACACCCTCACATCAACAGTAACACACTCACATCAACAGTAACACCCTCACATCAACAGTAACACCCTCACATCAACAGTATCACTCTCACATCAACAGTAACACACTCACACCAACAGTAACACCCTCACATCAACAGTAACACACTCACATCAACAGTAACACCCTCACATCAACAGTAACACCCTCACATCAACAGTAACACACTCACACCAACAGTAACACCCTCACATCAACAGTAACACCCTCACATCAACAGTATCACTCTCACATCAACAGTAACACACTCACACCAACAGTAACACCCTCACATCAACAGTAACACACTCACATCAACAGTAACACCCTCATATCAACAGTAACACCCTCACATCAACAGTAACACACTCACATCAACAGTAACACCCTCACATCAACAGTAACACACTCACACCAACAGTAACACACTCACACCAACAGTAACATACTCACACCAACAGTAACACACTCACACCATCAGTAACACACTCACACCAACAGTAACACCCTCACATCAACAGTAACACACTCACATCAACAGTAATACACTTACACCAACAGTAACACACTCACATCAACAGTAACACCCTCACATCAACAGTAACACACTCACATCAACAGTAACACCCTCACATCAACAGTAACACACTCACACCATCAGTAACACACTCACACCAACAGTAACACACTCACACCAACAGTAACACACTCACACCAACAGTAACATACTCACACCAACAGTAACACACTCACACCATCAGTAACACACTCACACCAACAGTAACACCCTCACATCAACAGTAACACACTCACATCAACAGTAACACACTTACACCAACAGTAACACCCTCACATCAACAGTAACACACTCACATCAACAGTAACACACTTACACCAACAGTAACACACTCACATCAACAGTAACACCCTCACATCAACAGTAACACACTCACATCAACAGTAACACCCTCACATCAACAGTAACACACTCACACCATCAGTAACACACTCACACCAACAGTAACACCCTCACATCAACAGTAACACACTCACATCAACAGTAACACCCTCACATCAACAGTAACACACTCACATCAACAGTAACACACTCACATCAACAGTAACACACTCACACCATCAGTAACACACTCACACCAACAGTAACACCCTCACATCAACAGTAACACCCTCACATCAACAGTAACACACTCACATCAACAGTAACACACTCACATCAACAGTAACACCCTCACATCAACAGTAACACACTCACATCAACAGTAACTCCCTCACATCAACAGTAACACCCTCACATCAACAGTAACACCCTCACATCAACAGTAACACCCTCACATCAACAGTAACATACTCACACCATCAGTAACACCCTCACACCAACAGTAACACCCTCACATCAACAGTAACACACTCACATCAACAGTAACACCCTCACATCAACAGTAACACACTCACATCAACAGTAACACACTCACATCAACAGTAACACACTCACACCATCAGTAACACACTCACACCAACAGTAACACCCTCACATCAACAGTAACACCCTCACATCAACAGTAACACACTCACATCAACAGTAACACCCTCACATCAACAGTAACACCCTCACATCAACAGTAACACACTCACATCAACAGTAACACACTCACATCAACAGTAACACCCTCACATCAACAGTAACACACTCACATCAACAGTAACTCCCTCACATCAACAGTAACACCCTCACATCAACAGTAACACCCTCACATCAACAGTAACACCCTCACATCAACAGTAACACACTCACATCAACAGTAACAGCCTCACATTAACAGTAACACACTCACACCAACAGTAACACACTCACACCAACAGTAACACACTCACATCAACAGTAACACACTTACACCAACAGTAACACACTCACATCAACAGTAACACCCTCACATCAACAGTAACACACTCACACCAACAGTAACACACTCACATCAACAGTAACACCCTCACATCAACAGTAACACACTAACATCAACAGTAACACACTTACACCAACAGTAACACACTCACATCAACAGTAACACCCTCACATGAACAGTAACACACTCACATGAACAGTAACACACTCACATGAACAGTAACACACTCACACCAACAGTAACACCCTCACATCAACAGTAACACACTCACACCAACAGTAACACCCTCACACCAACAGTAACACCCTCACATCAACAGTAACACACTTACACCAACAGTAACACACTCACATCAACAGTAACACCCTCACATCAACAGTAACACACTCACATGAACTGTAGCACACTCACATCAACAGTAACACACTCACACCAACAGTAACACACTCACACCATCAGTAACTCCCTCACATCAACAGTAACACCCTCACATCAACAGTAACACACTCACATACACAGTAACACCCTCACATTAACAGTAACACACTCACACCAACAGTAACACACTCACATCAACAGTAACACACTTACACCAACAGTAACACACATCAACAGTAACACCCTCACATCAACAGTAACACACTCACACCAACAGTAACACACTCACATCAACAGTAACACCCTCACATCAACAGTAACAGACTCACATACACAGTGACACCCTCACATTAACAGTAACACACTCACACCAACAGTAACACACTCACATCAACAGTAACACACTTACACCAACAGTAACACCCTCACATCAACAGTAACACACTCACACCAACAGTAACACACTCACACCAACAGTAACACACTCACACCAACAGTAACACACTCACACCAACAGTAACACACTCACACCAACAGTAACACCCTCACACCAACAGTAACACCCTCACACCAACAGTTACACACTCACACCAACAGTAACACACTCACACCAACAGTAAACACTCACACCAACAGTAACACACTCACACCAACAGTAACACACTCACACCAACAGTAACACACTCACACCAACAGTAACACACTCACACCATCAGTAACTCCCTCACATCAACAGTAACACACTCACATGAACAGTAACACACTCACACCAACAGTAACACACTCACACCAACAGTAACACACTCACACCAACAGTAACACACCCCCACACCAACAGTAACACACTCACACCAACAGTAACACACTCACACCAACAGTAACACACTCACACCAACAGTAACACACTCACACCATCAGTAACTCCCTCACATCAACAGTAACACACTCACACCAACAGTAACACACTCACACCAACAGTAACACACTCACACCATCAGTAACTCCCTCACATCAACAGTAACACACTCACATGAACAGTAACACACTCACATGAACAGTAACACCCTCACACCAACAGCAACACACTCACATCAAAAGTAACGCACTTACACCAACAGTAACACCCTCACATCAACAGTAACACACTCACATACACAGTAACACCCTCACATTAACAGTAACACACTCACACCAACAGTAACACACTCACATCAACAATAACACACTTACACCAACAGTAACACCCTCACATCAACAGTAACACCCTCACATCAACGGTAACACCCTCACATCAACAGTAACACCCTCACATCAACAGTAACACCCTCACATCAACAGTAACACACTCACACCAACAGTAACACCCTCACATCAACAGTAACACACTCACATCAACAGTAACACCCTCACATCAACAGTAACACACTCACACCAACAGTAACACACTCACACCAACAGTAACACCCTCACATCAACAGTAACACCCTCACATCAACAGTAACACACTCACACCAACAGTAACACACTCACACCAACAGTAACACCCTCACATCAACAGTAACACACTCACATCAACAGTAACACCCTCACATCAACAGTAACACCCTCACATCAACAGTAACACACTCACATCAACAGTAACACCCTCACATCAACAGTAACACCCTCACATCAACAGTAACACACTCACACCAACAGTAATACCCTCACATCAACAGTAAAACACTCACATCAACAACAACACCCTCACATCAACAGTAACACCCTCACATCAACAGTATCACTCTCACATCAACAGTAACACACACCAACAGTAACACCCTCACATCAACAGTAACACACTCACATCAACAGTAACACCCTCACATCAACAGTAACACCCTCACATCAACAGTAACACACTCACACCAACAGTAACACCCTCACATCAACAGTAACACCCTCACATCAACAGTATCACTCTCACATCAACAGTAACACACTCACACCAACAGTAACACCCTCACATCAACAGTAACACACTCACATCAACAGTAACACCCTCATATCAACAGTAACACCCTCACATCAACAGTAACACACTCACATCAACAGTAACACACTCACATCAACAGTAACACAATCACACCAACAGTAACACCCTCACATCAACAGTAACACTCTCACACCAACAGTAACATGCGGCAGTGTGTTACTGTTCCAGTGTGCTCGCACCATGTTCAGTACACGCTACAGTGTGCTACCGACCAAAGAGCCAGAGCTCAACCCCCGGAAGCACAACTAGGTAAGTACGCTCACACCAACATTAACACGCTCACCCCAGCACTAACACCCTCACACTCTCTGCCCCAGCACTAACACCCTCACATTCTCACCCCAGCACTAACGCCCTCACATTCTCACCCCAGCACTAAATCCTCACACTCTCACCCCAGCACTAACACCCCCACATTCTCACCCCAGCACTAACACCCTCACTCTCTCACCCCAGCACTAAAACCCTCCACAATCTCACCCCAGCACTAACACCCCCACATTCTCACCCCAGCACTAACACACTCACACTCTTACCCCAGCACTAAATCCTCACACTCTCACCCCAGCACTAACACCCTCACACTCTCACCCCTCACTAACACCCTCACACTCTCACCCCAGCACTAAATCCTCACACTCTCACCCCTGCACTAACACCCTCCACAATCTCACCCCAGCACTAACACCCCCACACTCTCACCCTTGCACTAACACCCTCACTCTCTCACCCCAGCACTAAATTCTCACAATCTCACCCCAGCACTAACGCCCCCACACTCTCACCCTAGCACTAACACCCCCACATTCTCACCCCAGCACTAAATCCTCACACTCTCACCCCAGCACTGACACCCCCCTCAATCTCACCCTAGCACTAACACACTCACATTATCACCCCAGCACTAACACCCTCACACTCTCACCCTAGCACTAACACCCCCACATTCTCACCCCAGCATTAAATCCTTACACTCTCACCCCAGCACTGACACCCCCCTCAATCTCACCCTAGCACTAACACACTCACACTATCACCCCAGCACTAACACCCTCACACTCTCACCCCAGCACTAACACCCTCACACTCTCACCCCAGCACTAACACCCTCACATTCTCACCCCAGCACTAACAACCTCCACAATCTCACCCCAGCACTATCACCCCCACATTCTCACCTCTGCACTAACACCACGCACACTCTCACCCCAGCACTAACACCCTCACACTCTCACCCCAGCACTAACACCCTCACACTCTCACCCCAGCACTAACACCCTCACACTCTCACCCCAGCACTAACAACCTCCACAATCTCACCCCAGCACTATCACCCCCACATTCTCACCTCTGCACTAACACCCCGCACACTCCCACCCCAGCACTAACACCCTCCACACTCTCACCCCAGCACTAACACCCTCCACAATCTCACCCCAGCACTATCACCCCCACACTCTCACCCCTGCACTAACACCCTCACACTTTCACACCAGCACTAACACCCCCCCCCCCTTCACACTCTCACCCCACCACTAACACCCTCCACACTCTCACCCCAGCACTAACACCCCCCCACACTCTCACCCCAGCACTAACACCCCCCACACTCTCACCCCAGCACTAAGACCTCCCACACTCTCACCCCAGCACTAGCACCCTCACACTCTCACCCCAGCACTAACACCCCCCACACTCTCACACCAGCACTAACACCCCCACTCTCTCACCCCAGAACTAAATCCTCACACTCTCACCCTAGCACTAACACCCTCACACTCTCATCCCAGCACTAAATCCTCACACACTCACCCCAGCACTAACACCCCCCACACTCTCACACCAGCACTAATACCCCCACTCTCTCACCCCAGCACTTTATCCTCACACTCTCACCCTAGCACTAACACCCTCACACTCTCACCCCAACACTAACACCTCCCACACTTCCACCCCCAGCACTAACACCCTCACACTCTCACCCCAGCACTAACACATCCCACACTCTCACAGTAGAACTAACACCCCCACACTCTCACCCCAGCACTAACACATCCCACACTCTCACAGTAGAACTAACACTCTTACACTCTCATCCCAGCACTAACACCCCCACACTTCCACCCCCAGCACTAACACCCTCACACTCTCACCCCAGCACTAACACCCCCACACACTCACAGTAGAACTAACACCCCCACACTCTCACCCCAGCACTAACACATCCCACACTCTCACAGTAGAACTAACACTCTTACACTCTCATCCCAGCACTAACACCCCCACACTTCCACCCCCAGCACTAACACCCTCACACTCTCACCCCAGCACTAACACTCCCCACTCTCTCACTCTAGCACTATCACCCCCACACTCTCACCCCAGCACTAACACCCTCACACTCTCACCTCAGTACTAACATCCTCACACTCTCACTGCAGCACTAACACCCTCATACTCTAACCCATGCACTAACACCCCCCCACACTCTCACATCAGCATTAACACCCTCACACTCTCACCCCAGGACTAACATCCTCACACTCTCACCCTAGCACTAACACCTCCACATTCTCACCCCAGCACTAAGACCCTCACTCTCTCATCCCAGCACTAACACCCTCCCAATCTCACCCCAGCACTAACACCCTCACACACTCACCCCAGCACTAAATCCTCCCACTTTCACCCCAGCACTAACACCCCCCACACTCTCACCCTAGCACTAACACCCTCACACTCTCACCCCAGCACTAACACCCTCCACAATCTCACCCAAGGACTAACACCCCCACAATCTCACCCTCTGCACTAACCCCTTCACACCAGCACTATCACCCCTTATACTCTCGTCCCAGCACAAACACCCTCCACACTCTCACCCCAGCACAAACACCCTCCACACTCTCACCCCAGCACTAACACCCCCCCCCATACTCTCACCCCAGCATTAACACCCTCCACACTTTCACCCCAGCACTAACACCCCCCACACTCCCATCCCAGCACTAACATCCTCCCCACTCTCACCCCAGCACTAACACCCCCCACACTCCCATCCCAGCACTAACACCCTCCACGCTCTCACCCCAGCACTAACACTCACAATATCACCCCAGCACTAACTGTGGGAAAAACCTGCTGGGATTGATATAAGAGGAGACTACCAGGGATTTGTACTGAACTAAATTAAACAATTACTGTCTGCAAATTAATTCAACTAAAATCTCTAGCTAGGGTTGTAAATCCTAGCTCCTCTTTTCCTAATGACAGATTGTGGGCTGTAAGGGACAGGTGGGGTGAATGAATTAGTTGATAGAAGTTCCAGTCCACCTGTAGACAGGGATTCTCACATCAGCTTGTATTTTATATAAGGATAAGATTTAAAAAATTCAGTGATATGACTGAACACTGGCTCTGTTTAAATCAGAGATTCAAACATGTCCATAGTCTAGCCTAGCATCATAACTATTAACAGCCAATATATTCTTATACTATAAACAACAAATTATATTGTAAAAGTACAATAAATAACTTTAAATGTATTGCTACTAAGTACAAATTATATTCAATTAAATGAACTTATATGATAACTTAAAAAATAACTAAGCAAGCAATTGTTAACTTAATTTATATATTCAAGTATATATGCAATGCATTTATATTCATTTTATTTGATTAGGTACAGTCAGCTTGATTGAATCCTTTCCCACACAATGGACACTCATAAGGTTTTATTTACTTATTGCAGCTGAATCTTTTTCTGACTCAAATGGACACTCTTGAGGTCTAGTGCTTACATAAGATTCTACTGCTGCTCTACTTTATATATAAACTTACTGAGATATGAGGCGTTGCCTCACTTTATAACCGACAGACAGATTTATAGAATATTTAAGTCACACAAGCATACAATTGGCCAACTGTATAACCAAGTAACCTCAATATACTTCTCTGAATGCCAGTGTGCCTGTCTGACAAGTGGGCCAGACTGATAACTCTCATGTCACGAGTTTAGGCACAATATTTTATATCTAACAGCGTTGCTGTATGATGTACTAGTAGCCTTGCTACGTGATTTTTCTTTAACTGCGTTGCAAAAGATGAGGGTTGGTGGTGAAGGTGGAGCCAAGTCACTGTGTGCTCCACTCTACGCTTATAGATATAAATGTTCTAGGGATATTCCTCATAGATATATTGTCCAGGTACTCCCCCAGTTCTAGAGAGTATTCACTGGTGATAAAGATAATTAGATAAGATGTCCTGAGCTAAATAATGTTCGCTAAGGATCCGTCACTGTTCACTCAGTTGTAAACAAACGCAAAGTGCCGCGAGGTGTCGTCGTGGGCGCTTCTTGTTCCCAAGATGCCCCTCCCTCTCCCTTAAGAGGTAGCTCTCAATGAATATTGATTGATTATTTTTACAGTCTAGACTTATGATTGAGATAAGATGTGATTATAATATAATTAGATACAGGATTTAAAGATTATAATTAGTACTTGATAGTACCACTGATTCTTATTAAGGATTCGATTTATTATCTCTACCGGAAGCGATTAATGTTCCAATAGTTTTTTAATTAAGAAATCCTTCTAGAAGCTTCTGGATCCTTGAGAGATCATGCACAAAGTCACGTAGGCATCTAGAGGGCCCTATGGCGTACGTGATCATAGTGGCATTGTCATCTAGGATCAAGCTGTATAATGAATCTATAATGATTCTAATATGATTTTGATATGATTTGATATGTTTTTGATATGATATAGATATAATATAGAAATTATACATTTCTTAGATGATTATTAGATATGGTGGGTAAAAATTTCCCACATCTTCCAGAGGGAGAGAACTGGCACAGAGTCCAATACTAAGGACAATAGTAACCATATGTATTTATTTACTCTCCAATGGATTGATAATACAAGTGCAAATTTTTCTTGCACTTTTGTGCTGCTGTCCGTTGTGGATGATTGTGTCTGTTAGGAGTCTGTATGTCAAGTGGAGTTAGAGTGTCTTGAGGTCTCTCAGGATCTAGCTGCAGCTGACTCACTGATTCCATGTGGATGAGTTTGTCCAATGTCTTCAGGGAAGTTGTTCCTTAGACAGGATTTTGACTATTCTCAGAATCCCCTGGCTATCTGGATGGACTGAGACAACTTTACCTAATGGCCAATCAGCCCTAGGGCCATCACTGTCTACCAAGACAATATCGCCAGGTTGGAGATTCGATATATTATGTTGGACATTGGCCCCATAGTGATATTCTCTCAGAGATGTAAGATATTCTTTTGTCCAAACATCATTCCATTTTGGGATTATGCTGGACAGATGCTTATACCCCTGAACCAACTCGCTCTGACCCACATATGAGGGATCTCTGATCTCATCATCCACTAGAGATGGTACTGGAGTCAGAAGTCTTCCATACATTAGGTGGGCAGGACTTAATGGCTCATGTTGAGTAGGATCATCAGACAAGTAAGTCAACGGCCGGTTATTCACCCTTGATTCTATATCCGTGATTACTGTCTGGAGTTCCTGAAGATTGATTTTCTGACGGTGTAGAGATTTTCTCAAGGATCTTTTGACAGTTCCTATTAACCGTTCATAAAATCCTCCGTGCCATGGGGCTCTCGGAGGGATAAATTTCCATCTGCAATGACGCTGTTCCAGTGTGGAAGTAACTGCAGGATGGGAACAGATTTCTCATAGATTTCTCCTTCTCCAGCTACCAAGTTAGCTCCGTTATCTGAAATCATCAGCTTAGGGCATTATCAGCATGCTGCGAATCTGCGGAAAGCTTGAATAAATGATTGAGCAGTCATATCGGGTGTTACCTCTAGATGTACTGCCCTGGTGGTAGCACAGGTGAACAGACAGATGTATGCCTTGATAGGTTGCTTATCTGCAGTCCCTGTTAGATATATTGCTCCTGTATAATCTACTCCAGTCGTTTCGAAAGGATGTAGATGGACCACTCGTTCCTTTGGTAGGGGTGGTGGCCCTGGATAAGAGCAAGTTCTTGCATCGTACCTTCGGCATATCATGCAATTCTTCAAGATTGATTTGACTGACTGTCTTCCCTGAGGAATCCAGTACTGTTGTCTGATTTGTGTGAGTGTGTCTAACACTCCTCCATGTTTGATGATTTGTTGATGTGTATGTAACACAATCAACCTTGTGATCCAATGATTTTTTGGTAAAAGCCATGGATGCACGGTGTCTAGATTAATATCTGCGTGTTTAAGTCTCCCTCCACAACGCAGAATATTGTGATTTTCTTGGTCTATCCACAGACCGAGATTGTGTTTTAACTTATGCGGAAGATTTTCATAGTTATTCCCATAAGTTTCTCTCTGGGTTTGTCTTACCCAATAGACGAGTGCATCTGGAAAGTGCATTGCAAGTGCAAAAAAAGTATAAAATGAGTGCATTTTATACTTTTTTTCCTGAGATAATGAAACACGTTCTGTGTTACATTGATTAATTTGATGAGCGAGGAGTAACGAGTACAATCCAAGACTGATATTTGAGCTTGCTGCCTGGTGGTAGTTATGGTTTGTGTCGTGATGTGATGACGTGTGGCTTTTGTTCAGGCCAACTACCATTCACTAACCACCGAGGCCCATGAAACCAAATATCTGCCTTTGCAAACTGTTTAAATGTCATACCTCTTGAGAAGAGATCAGCTGGATTATCTTTTGTTGGTACATGCAACAATTGAAAGCCTGCGGAAATTTCTTTAATTTACAAGACGCGATTTTTTTACATATGGAGTTGGACAGTTGTCGTTTCATACCCATTGTAAGACAGCTTCATTATCAGACCATAAAATGACATCTTTGATGTTCATGGTAGACAAGACTTGTTTGATATGCACTGCTAAGCGTATGCCAGTTAGCAATGCTGTTAGTTCCATCTGAGGCAAAGTCCTCTTTTTTAATGGAGTGACTCTGGCCTTAGAGGTGATAAGATATGATTGATTAGAAGTCACTAAGTAAGCACAACCTCCAAAAGTTTTGGCTGACGAGTCTGCGAATACATGTAGTGATACTTCTTCATTTTCCTCGACTATGTGTCTCGGAAAGATTATCTTTTCAACTAAAGTTTGTTCTTGAGCCACTTCCATCCAAGCTTTTTGTAACTGGATTGGTAGTGGATCATCCCAACCAACAACCAAGTCTTCCAAGCTTCTTGCACCAATAAACGCCACTTGATAGTTAAAGGATTTAGTAGACCAAGTGGGTCAAATACTTTGCTAACTTGTGAAAGCAAATCCCTTTTTGTAGCAATGCAATAATTTACTGGCATGGATTTGATCGAGATCGTGTCCGAGATTAAATCCCACTCCATACCTAACACCTTTTGTGATTCTGGTATGTGATATTCAGGGTAATCTCTTGCTATTTGATTATTCAATGTTGCATTATTAGAGGCCCAAGATTGTAGTGGCATGTTGGCACCTTGTAGCTCCTTGTTGGCCTCTTGATATAATTGTAACAGTTCAGTAGTACTGTTAATTGTCCCTTGAAAATTATCTACATATAGATTTTGACTGATTTCAGCCTTATAGGGACTTGATGATTTCTTCAGATGAGTATCTAGAGTTGCTTGCAATAGAAATGGACTTGACGTCCCGAAAAGAACTGATGAGAATCTGAAAGTCACTATAGGACTATTGATATCTTCTGGGTTCTCTACCCATAGAAACTTAGTGAAGTCTCTATCTTCTTCCTGCAAGCCGACTCTTAGAAAGGCCTTACTTATATCTGCTGAATATGCATATTTGTTAAGTCTATACTTCAACAGTATGTCATACAATTTCTGAGTTGGACCTGTTTGTAAACAATCATTTGACTGGTTCCTTGGGGTCCAGATTTAGAGCTACAATTAAAAACTATCTGTAAAGGAGTCGTTTTGGATTCTCTTATTACAGCCATGTGGGGTAAAAAATGGCTTGTTTGCTTATTGTCGTGTTTCACGACTTCGATGAATTTATTCTTTAATTGTTGAGCTATAATCTCATGATAGAGTTTTAAATGCTCAGGCCTTTTTCTTAGCTTTGCTAATTGAGATTTAAATTGACTGTAAGCCATGTGATAATTAGTAGGCAAGGTAATAATTGGTTGATTTTCCAAGGTAGCCTTACCCAGTACTGTCCATCATGGTACTGTACAGTTTCTAAGTACTGATTGTATGCACAGACATCATCAGGACTTGGTTGTTCAGGAATTGTTCCTATGGCATCAAGTTCCCACAATTGATGTACAGATTCCAATCCATCATCAATCATGTGGGGGATTTTAAGTGGTGACTGTTCTTTGCCTAGTCAAGCCACGATTACAGTTTCTATATGATGTGATTTTTCAGGAGTTGAAGGTTCAAGATCTAGTATAGGTCCTGTCATCAATATGCCTCCTGCTGATTTGAGTATATTCATACCCATAGATTCTTCTGATCCCAGAATGAATCGATGATAGTAGTCTGCTCCAATCAGGATTCCGATATCGCCTATGTAGTCAGAATCGAGCAGAGGATCTGCTAATTGGATTCCTTTTTACTTTAGGAATTTAATTGTGGCTGCCAGACCAGTCACTTCCATTTCAGTAGGAATTTTATCAACTACCATGGCATCTACTGTCCTTTGGGATGTGCCTAAACAGACATTGAGTTTTACTACTGGAAAGGTTCTACAACCTGAATTGGTAAAAAACCCTGATATGGATGTAGATACTTGCTTTAAAGATTTAAGTTGTAAATCTTCTGCCATCTTTTTACTGATAAAGGTTTTCTGTGACCCTTGATCAAAAAAGCCTCTAGTTTGAATACAAATTCCTTGATTGCATAGTTCTAGCTGTGCTGTAGGTAATATGGCTGTTGTAACAATTTCTGTATCTAAGTCGTTGATATTACTCATTACTGTACAGAATTGCACGGCTGTTGTGGTATTTTCATCTTTTGGCTTTGCCTGAGATGCAGGTTGATTATTGGATGTCTGTGATCTGGATTGAGTGTTGATATCACCACAGAGTGCTGTGTGATGTACACTTTTATGACAATATTGGCAGTTCTGCAATTGAGTGTTGCACTCACTTGTATCGTGCTTCCGTAGACAACGGATGCACCTGTTCGGAGATTTCAGTCGATTGATTAGACTGGCACGTCCTTCATAAACTGTGCATTGATAAATGTTATGTGCTTCTTGACAGAATAAACATTTTGGGGCACTTGCAGCTCTTTTTGTCTTATCTGTCTTGGGAGCTTGATTTCCTACAGTTCTGTTAACTGTGGGGGATAAAGCATAAGAGCCAACATTACTCTGTTTCCACTTTGCAGAAGAGTTTTGTTGCCTTGATTTTTGACTGCCAGTTTGGACATTTTTGTTTTTGTCAGTGGATTCACTTTTAGTGATTTTTTCTTGTGTTCTAAGTTTTCCTCGGCTTCATAATGTTTGTACGTAAGCTCGAAGTCCATCAAAGATTTGGCTTTGTGATAAGATGTTGGTGGTATAATGAGTGCATAGGCTGTCTATGACCTCATTAGGAAGTTTCCTTTGAATGATTAACTTTGTAAGCCACTCTGCATTTCCTACAGGTACTTTTGTACTGAGGGCTTTGATGATTGATTCTATAGGCAATCGAAATGATTGCAGTGACTCATAACTTTTATTTGGAGAGGGTAAATCCAATAATTTGAATGAGAGACGGGCAATTGCAGTCTCCTTATCACTGTAGTTATCTTGTAACAACTGTAAGGCATGGTCATAATCATCATCTGTTAATGACAAATTAGCAATGACCTTCCTTGCCTCTCCCCGTAACTGGCCTTGCAAATATTGAAACTTTGTCGCCTTTTTGAGAGAAGCCTTGGAGTTTAATATAAAATCAAAGGCTCTCCAAAAGGTATCCCAATCGTCTTCATCCTTGCCCTCAAAATATGGTAAATGTACCTTTGGAAGCTCTGTGGCTATATGTGTGATAGTTGCATTGCTCTGTTGAGAGGATGAGCTCACATTGGATTAGGTTCCTGCTTGAGATATTTGTTTGATTAAAGGATCAAGTTGATCTTGGATTTTGTCTTCATTCATTGTCATTTCAGCAACGATTTCCTCAAGTTCCCTTTGGGTTAAATCTGCAGTAGCCATTTCTGTTAGATAAATCTCTGCATGGCGTTTGATTTGTTCATACTTATCAACAGCTGCTTTTACTCTGGTATTCAGAATTATTAAATCAGGAGATGGTTGTCTAGCCAACTTTTGACATTTGTCAATCAGTTGGGTTAGGTGATTTTGTAGACCATTAAGTGTCCTATTTCCTGTTTCAGCTGCTGGTGGAATACTGTCAGCCATTTTGACTTTTTCCGAGTTTCGGAGATTCCGAGATATTTTCTTTTTTCTGATAAATATGTTTAATGTTAATGTATTTTGATAAATGAGCTTTCCTGTCTACTTAGGTAATGATTCCAAAGATTGTCCTTCATTTCCTCCCTGGAATCTGGATGTAGCAGGTGTTCAATTATTAAAAGTATTGTAATAATTTGGTTTGTGCTCCAAATGCACGAACCGGTAAATCCTGAAATAATTTTTTAAAAATAGTAAATGGCACTATTTTTCCAAAGTTACAAGATCTGTTATCCTAATAATTGTTTGATAAAATACAGTAGAATGCCTACTGGTTTTACCTGTAATAGGGTTTGATACAGTTGGTAATGATTAGATAGTAATGAAATATTCTTACAGTGTTAAATACACTTTTTAAAGAATATTATGTAATGAGCAGCTCTGAAAATCTGTTGATTAGAGATAATGCTAGATAATACACTTAAATATGTATGTAATGTTACAACAAGCGAGATAGTTAATGGTATTTATGATTAAGATGCAGTGTCTGTGACACTGATATACTTAAGTACTGTGGTTTTTTAACACAGAACAGTATTAGTATGCTATGAATGCTTACTAGTTAATGGATATGGTGGCTTAAGCCACTGCAAACAATTTGTTTACTTAGATATATAGCTATGATAAATATTGGCTGTTAGCTAGGTTAGGCTAGAATATGTAAAAATTATTCCAATGCAAAATCAAGAAGTTTCTTATGTATTTGCTGGAATAATATTCGGTATACGAAGGACCAAAAATATGGTCTGAAGTGTACTGATATAACCATCTAGGCGTAAAAGACCATAAATATCTAGGTTCGAAGGACCGTAAATGTGGAAAAAACCTGCTGGGATTGATATAAGAGGAGACTACCAGGGATTTGTACTGAACTAAATTAAACAATTACTGTCTGCAAATTAATTCAACTAAAATCTCTAGCTAGGGGTTGTAAATCCTAGCTCCACTTTTCCTAATGACAGATTGTGGGCTGTAAGGGGCAGGTGGGGTGAATGAATTAGTTGATAGAAGTTCCAGTCCACCTGTAGACAGGGATTCTCACATCAGCTTGTATTTTATACAGGGATAAGATTTAATAAATTCAGTTATATGACTGAACACGGGCTCTGTTTAAATCAGAGATTCAAACATGTACATAGTCTAGCCTAGCACCATAACTATTAACAGCCAATATATTCTTATACTATAAACAATAAATTAAATTGTAAAAGTATAATAAATGACTGTAAATGTACTGTTACTAAGTACAAATTATATTCAATTAAATGAACTTATATGATAACTTAAAAAATAATTAAGCAAGCAAGTGTTAACTTAATTTATATATTCAAGTATATATGCAATGTATTTGTATTCAATTTATTTGATTAGGTACAGTCAGCTTGATTGAATCCTTTCCCACACAATGGACACTCATGAAGTTTTATTTACTTATTGCAGCTGAATCTTTTTCTGACTCAAAGGACACTCATGAGGTCTAGTGCTTGGATAAGATTCTACTGCTGCTCTACTTTATAAATAAACTTACTGAGATATGAGGAGTTGCCTCGCTTTATAACCGACAGACAGATTTATAGAATATTAAAGTCACACAAGCATACAATTGGCCAACTATATACCCAAATAACTTCAATATACTTCTCTGAATGCCGGTGTGCCTGTCTGACAAGTGTGCCAGACTGATAACTCTCATGTTGCGAGTTTAGGCACGATATTTTATATCTAACAGCGTTGCTGTATGATGTACTAGTAGCCTTGCTACGTGATTTTTCTTTAACTGCATTGCAAAAGATGAGGGTTGGTAGTGAAGGTGGAGCCAAGTCACTGTGTGCTCCACTCTACGCTTATAGATATAAATGTTCTAGGGATATTCCTCGTAGATATATTGTTCAGGTACTTCCCCAGTTCTAGAGAGTATTCACTGGTGATAAAGATAATTAGATAAGATGTCCTGAGCTAAATAATGTTTGCTAAGAATCCGTCACTGTTCACTCAGTTGTAAACAAACGCGAAGTGCCGCGAGGTGTCGTCGTGGGCGCTTCTTGTTCCCAAGATGCCCCTCCCTCTCCCTTAAGAGATAGCTTTCAATGAATATATTTATTGGTTATTTTTACAGTCTAGACTCATGATTGAGATAAGATGTGATTATGATATAATGAGATACAGGATTTAAAGATTATAAGAAGTACTTGATAGTACCACTGATACTTATTAAGGATTCGATTTATTATCTCTATCGGAAGCGATTAATGTTCCAATAGTTTTTTAATTAAGAAATCTTTCTAGAAGCTTCTGGATCCTTGAGAGATCATGCACAAAGTCACGTAGGCATCTAGAGGACCCTATGGCGTACGTGATCATAGTGGTATTGTCATCTAGGATCAAGCTGTATAATGATTCTAATATGATTTTGATATGATTTGACATGATTTTGATATGATATAGATATAATATAGAAATTATACATTTCTTAGATGATTATTAGATATGGTGGGTAAAAATTTCCCACACTAACAGCATCCCACAAGCTTACACCACCACTAACTCCCTCAAACTCTAACCCCAGCACTAACACCCCGCACAATCTCACCACAGCACTAACACCACCACACTCCCACCCCTGCACTAACACCCTGACACTCTCACCCCAGCACTAACACCCTCCTCACTCTCACCCCAGCACTAACACTCTCACAATATCACCCCAGCACTAACACCCTCACTCTCTCACCCCAGAACTAACACCCTCAAACTCTCACCCCAGCACTAACACCCCCCACACTCTCATCCCAGGCCTAACATCCTCCCCACTCTCACCCCAGCACTAACACCCCCCACACTCTCACCCCAGCACTAACGCCCCCACTCTCTCTCCCCAGCATTAACACCCCCCACACACCCACCACAGCACTAACATCCCCCACACAACCACCCCAGCACTAACACCCCCACACACCCACCCCAGCACTAACACCCCTCACACTCTCACCCTAGCACTAACACCCCTACACACCCACCCCAGCACTAACACCCCAACACTCTCACCTCAGCACTAACACCTATAACACTCTCACCCTAGCACTAACACCCTCACACTCTCACCTCAGCACTAACACCCTCACACTCTCACCCCAGCAATAACACCCCCATACACTCACCCCAGCACTAACACCCCCACACTCTCACACCAGCACTAACACCCCAGCACTAACACCCCTAACTCTCTCACCCCAGCACTAACACCCCCCACACCCTTACCCCAGCACTAACACCCCCCACACTCTCACCCCAGCACTAACAACCCCCACGCTCTCACCCCAGCACTAACACCCTCACACACCCACCCCAGAATTAAAACCCTCACACTCTCACCCCAGCACTAACACCCCCCACACTCTCACCCCAGCACTAACACCCCCCACGCTCTCACCCCAGCACTAACACCCCCCACACTCTCACCCCAGCACTAACACCCCCCACGCTCTCACCCCAGCACTAACACCCCCACACACCCACCCCAGCACTAACACCACTTACACTCTCACCCCAGAACTAACACCCCCACACACACACCCCATAACTAACACCCTCACACTCTCACCCCAGCACTAACACCCCCCACACTCTCACCCCAGCACTAACACCCCCCCCGCTCTCACCCCAGCACTAACACCCCCACACACCCACCCCAGCACTAACACCCTAACACTCTCAACTCAGCACTAATACCTATAACACTCTCACCCCAGCACTAACACCCTCACACTCTCACCTCAAAACTAACACCCCCCCACACTCTCATACCAGCACTAACACCCCTCATACTCTCACCCCAGCACTAACACTCTCCACACTCTCACCCCAGCACTAACACCCTCACACTCTCACCTCAGCACTAACACCCCCCCCCAGCACTAACTTCCCCTACACACCCACTCCAGCACTAACACCCCCCACACTCACACACCAGCACTAACACCCTTCCACTCTCACCCCAGCACTAACACCTTCACACTCTCACCCCAGCACTAAAACCCTTCACTCTCACCTCAGCACTAACACCCCCCACACACCCACCCCAGCACTAACACTCTCATACTCTCACCCCAGCACTAAATCCTCACACTCTCACCCCAGCACTAACACCCTCACACTCTCACCCGAGCACTAACACCCTCACACTCTCACACCAGCACTAACACCCCCCACACTCTCACCCCAGCACTAACACCCTCACACTCTCACACCAGCACTAACACCCCCCACACTCTCACCCCAGCACTAACACCCCTCACACTCTCACCCCAGCACTAACACCCTCCACACTCTCACCCCAGCACTAACACCCTCACACTCTCACCCCAGCACTAACACCCTCACACTCTCACCCCAGCACTAACACCCTCACACTCTCACCCCAGCACTAACACCCTCCACACTCTCACCCCAGCACTAACACCCTCACACTCTCACCCCAGCACTAACACCCTCACACTCTCACCCCAGCACTAACACCCTCACATCAGCACTAACACCCTCACACTCTCACCCCAGCACTAACACCCTCACAGTCTCACCTCAGCACTAACACCCTCACACTCTCACCCCAGCACTAACACCCTCACACTCTCACCTCAGCACTAACACCCTCACACTCTCACCCCAGCACTAACACCCTCACACTCTCACCCCAGCACTAACACCCTCACAGTCTCACCTCAGCACTAACACCCTCACACTCTCACCCCAGCACTAACACCCATACACTCTCACCCCAGCACTAACACCCTCACAGTCTCACCTCAGCACTAACACCCTCACACTCTCACCCCAGCACTAACACCCTCACACTCTCACCCCAGCACTAACACCCTCACACTCTCACCCCAGCACTAACACTCTCACATTCTCACCTCAGCATTAACACCCTCACACTCTCACTCAGCACTAACACCCTCACACTCTCACCCCAGCACTAACACCCTCACACTCTCACCCCAGCACTAACACCCTCACACTCTCTCCCCAGCACTAACACCCTCACAGTCTCACCTCAGCACTAACACCCTCACACTCTCACCCCAGCACTAACACCCTCACACTCTCACCCCAGCACTAACACCTTCACAGTCTCACCTCAGCACTAACACCTCTAAATTATTACCTAAATTATTGGGAGCGTCTCAAAGCCCTCCAAATGTACTCACTAGAAAGAAGACGAGAGAGATATCAAATAATATACACCTGGAAAATACTGGAGGGCCAAGTCCCAAATCTACACAGTAAAATAACAACGTACTGGAGTGAACGATATGGAAGAAAATGTAGAATAGAACCAGTGAAGAGCAGAGGTGCAATAGGCACAATCAGAGAACACTCTATAAACATCAGAGGTCCGCGGTTGTTCAACGTCCTCCCAGCAATCATAAGAAATATTGTCGGAACAACCGTGGACATTTTCAAGAGGAAACTAGATTTATTCCTCCAAGGAGTGCCGGACCAACCGGGCTGTGGTGGGTATGTGGGCCTGCGGGCCGCTCCAAGCAACAGCCAGGTGGACCAAACTCTCACTAGTCAAGCCTGGCCTCGGGCCGGGCTTGGGGAGTAGAAGAACTCCCAGAACCCCATCAACCAGGTATCAACCAGGTAACCCCCCACACACCCACCCCAGCACTAACACCCCCCACAGCACTAACATCCCCTATTCAACCACCGCAGCACTAACACCGTCACATTCTCACCCCAGGACTAATACCCCCACACTCTCACCCTTGCACTAACACCTTCACACTCTCACCCCAGCATTAACACCCTCACACTCTCACCCCAGCACTAACACCTCCCACACTCTCACCCCAGCACTAACACCCTCCACACTCTCACCCCAGCACTAACACACTCACACTCTCACCCCAGCACTAACAACCCCCCTACACACACTCTCACCACAGCACTAACACTCTCACACTCTCACCCCAGCACTAACACCCCTCACACACCCACGCCAGCACTAACACCCCCCACACTCTCATCCTTGCACTAACACCCCCCACATTTTCACCCTTGCACTAACACCCTCACACACGCACCTCAGCACTAACACCCCCAACACTTTCACCCCAGCACTAACACTCTCACACTCTCACCCCAGCACTAACACCCTCACACTCTCACCCCAGCACTAACACTCTCACACTCTCATCCTTGCACTAACACCCCCATATTTTCACCCTTGCACTAACACCACCACACACCCACCCCAGCACTAACACCCCCAACAGCACTAACACCCCCCACAGCACTAACACCCCCCACAGCCCTAACACCCCCCCCCCCACACACTCACCCCAGCACTAACACCCTCCACGCTCTAACTCCAGCACTAACACCCGCACACACCCACCCCAACAATACCACCCCCCCACACTCTCACCCCAGCACTAACACCCCCATACTCTCACCCCAGCAAGAACACCCCCATACTCTCACCCCAGCGCTAAATCCTCACACTCTCATCCCAGCACTAACACCCCCCCACACTCTCACCCTAGCACTAACACCCATACATTTTCACCCTTGCACTAACACCCTCACACTCTCACAGTAGCACTAACTCCCTCACACTCTCACCCCAGCACTAACACCCCCATACTCTCACCCCAGCGCTAACACCCTCACACTCTCACCCCAGCACTAACACCCTCACACTCTCACCCCAGCACTAACACCCCCACATTTTCACCCCTACACCAACACCCTCACTCTCTCACCCCAGCACTAACACCCTCACACTCTGACCCCAGCACAAACTCCCCCCACACTCTCATCCCAGCACTAACATCCTCCCCACTCTCACCCCGCCACTAACACCCTCAAACTCTCACCCCAGCACTAACACACTCCACACTCTCACCCCTGCACTTACACCTTCCTCACTCCCACCCCTGCACTAACACCCTCACACTCTCACCCCAGCACTAACACCCCGCACACTCTCATCCCAGCACTAACACCCCGCACACTCCAACCCCTGCACTAACACCTTCAAACTCTCACCCCAGCACTAACACCCCCCACACTCTCACCTCAGCACTAACACCTTCACACTCTCACCCCAGCACTAACACCCCCCACACTCTCACCCCAGCACTGACACCCTCACACTCTCAATCGAGCACTAACACCCCCCCACACTCTCACCCCATCACTAACATCCTCACACTCTCACCCCAGCACTAACACCCCCTATACTCTCACCCCAGCACTAACACCCTCAAACTCTCACCCCAGCACTAACACACTCCACACTCTCACCCCTGCACTAACACCCCCCACACTCTCACCCCAGAACTAAATCCTCACACTCTCACCCCAGCACTAACACCCTCACACTCTCACCCCAGCACTAACACACTCCACACTCTCACCCCAGCACTAACACCCCCCACACTGTCACCACAGCACTAACACCCTCACACTCCACCCCAGAATTAACACCCATACACTTTCACCCCAGCACTACACCCCAACACTCTCACCCCAGCACTAACACCCTCACACTCTCACCCCAGTACTAACACCCTAACCCTCTCACCTCAGCACTAACACCCCCCCAAACTCTCACCCTAGCACTAACACCCTCACACTCTCACCCCAGCATTAACACCCTCACACTCTCACCCCAGCACTAACACGCTCACACTCTCACCTCAGCACTAACACCCTCACACTCTCACCCCTGCACTAACACCCTCCACACTCTCACCCCAACACTAACACCCTGACACTCTCACCCCAGCACTAACACCCTCCACACTCTCACACCAGCTCTAACACCCTCACACTCTCACACCAGCACTAACACCCTCTCACTCTCACCCCAGCACTAACACCCTCCACACTCTCACCCCAGCACTAACTCGCTCACACTCTCACCCTAGCACTAACACCCTCACACTCTCACCCCAGAACTAACACCCTCACACTCTCACCCCAGCACTAACACCCTTACACTCTCACCCCAGCACTAACACCTCCACATTCTCACGCCAGCACAAACACCCTCACCCTGACACCCCAGCACTAACACCCTCCACAATCTCACCCCAGCACTAAATCCTCACACTCTCACCCCAGCACTAAATCCTCACACTCTCACCCCAGCACTAACACCCCATCACTCTCATCCTAGCACTAACACCCTCACAATCTCACCCCAGCACTAAATCCTTACACACTCACCCCAGCACTAACACCCCCCACACTCTCACCCTGGCACTAACACCCCCAAATTTTCACCCTTGCACTAACACCCTCACACTCTCACCCCAGCACTAACACCCTCACACTCTCACCCCAGCACTAACACCCTCACAATCTCACCCCAGCACTACACCCACCCACACACTCATCCCAGTACTAACACCCCCAGATTTACACCCTTGCACTATCACCCCCACACTCTCACCCTAGCACTATCACCCCCACACTCTCATTTCAGCACTAACACCCCCACACTCTCACCCCAGCACTAACACCCTCACATTTTCACCCATGCACTAACACCCCCACACTCTCACCCCAGCACAAACACCCCCCACACTCTAACCCCAGCACTAACATCCTCACTCTCTCACCCCGCACTCTCAACCCAGCACTAAAAAAACCTACACTCTCACCCTAGCAATAATAGCCCCCCCCACACTCTCACATCAGCACTAACACCCCATCACTCTCACCCTATCACTAAACCCTCACACTCTCACCTCTGCACTAACACCCTCCACACTCTCACCCCAGCATTAACACCCTCACACTCTCACCCCTGCACTAACACCCTCCACACTCTTACCCCAGCACTAACACCCTCACACTCTCACCCCAGCACTAACACCCTCACACTCTCACCCCAGCACTAACACCCTCAAACTTTCACCCTAGCACTAACACCCTTACACTCTTATCCCAGCATTAACACCCCCCCACTCTCACCCCAGCACTAACACCCCACACTCTCACCCCAGCATTAACACCCCCCCCACACACACACTCTCTTCGGCACTAACACCACCACCACACCCCCCCCCCCCCTGAACTAACACCCTTCACACTCTCACCCCAGCACTAACACCCCCCACACTCTCACCTCAGCACTAACACCCTCACACTCTCACCCCAGCAGTAACAACCCCACACTCCTACCCCAGCACTAACACCCCTCACACTCTCACTCCAGCACTAACACCCTCCACACCCTCACCACAGCACTAACACCCCCCACACTCTCACTCCAGCACTTACACCCCCACACTCTCACCCCAGCATTAACACCCCCCCTACTCTAACACCAGCACTAACACCCACCACACTCTCACCCTAGCACTAACACCCCCAAACACTCTCACCCCAGCACTAACACCTCTCACACTATAACCCCAGCACCAATACCATCACACTCTCACCCCCCCCCCAAACACCCCCACACACTCAACCACAACGGTTGAGAGGTGGGACCAAAGAGCCAGAGCTCAACCCCCGCAAACACAACTAGGTGAGTACAACTAGGTGAGTACACTCTCCCCTAAGTACAAACACCCCCATATTCTCACCCTAGAACTAACACCCCCCACACTCTCACCCCAGCACTAACACCCTCACACTCTCACCCCAGCACAAACACCCCCCCACACTCTCACCCCAGCACTAACACCCTCACACTCTCACCCCAGCACTAACACCCTCACACTCTCACCCTAACACTAACACCCTCACTCTCACACCCCAGCACTAACACCTTCACACTCTCACCCCAGCACTAACACCCCTCAAACTCTCACCCTAACACTAACACCCCCACACTCTCACCCCAGCACTAACACCTTCACACTCTCACCCCCCACACTCTCACCCCAGCACTAACACCCTCACACTCTCACCCCAGCACTAACACCCTCCCACTCTCACCCCAGCACTAACACCCCCCCCCCCCGACTCTCACCTCAGCATTAACTCCCACCACACTCTCACCCCAGCACTAACACCCACCACACTCTCACTCTAGCAGTAACACAACCACACTCTCACCCCAGCACTAACACCCCCACACTCTCACCTCAGCACTAACACCCTCACACTTTCACCCCAGCACTAACACCCTCAAACTATCACCCCAGCACTAACACCCCCCAAACTCTCACCCCAGCACTAACACCCCCCCACACTCTCACCCCAGAACTAACACCCGCAAACTCTCACCCCAGCACTAACACCCCCACACTCCCAACCCAGCACTAACACCCTCACACTTTCACCCCAGCACTAACACTCCCCAAACTCTCACCCCAGCACTAACACCCTCACACTCTCACCCCAGCACTAACACCCTCACAGTCCTACCCCAGCACAAACACCCTCTCACTCTCACCCCAGCACTAACACCCTCACACTCTCACCCCAGCACAAACACCCTCACACTCTCACCCCCAGCACTAACACCCTCACACTCTCACCCCAGCACTAACACCCCCACACTCTCACCCCAGCACTAAAACGCCCCACACTCTCACCCCAGCACTAAACCCCCCCACACTCTTACCCCAGCACTAACTCCCTCAAACTCTCACCCTAGCACTAACACCCTCACACTCTTACCCCAGCACAAACACGCTAACACTCTTACACTACACTAACTTACACTTACACTTACACCCCAGCACTAACACCCCCCCACATTCTCACTCCAGCACTAACACCCCCCCCACACTCTCACTCCAGCACGAACAACCTCCACACCTTCACCACAGCACTAACACCCCACACACTCTCACCCCAGCAATAGCACCCCCCACACTCTCGCCCCAGCATTAACATCCCCCCTACTCTAACACCAGCACTAACACCCACCACACTCTCACCCTAGCACTAACACCCCCAAACACTCTCACCCCAGCACTAACACAACCACAATCTCACCCCAGCACTAACACCTCTCACACTATAACCCCAGCAACAATACCATCACACTCTCACCCCCGCACAAACACCCCCACACACTCTCCCCTAAGCACAAACACCCCTATAATCTCACCCCAGCACTAACACCCACCACACTCTCACCCCAGCACTAACACCCTCACACTCTCACCCCAGCACTAACACCCTCACACTCTCACCCTAGCACTAACACCCTCACTCTCACAACCCAGCATTAACACCCTCACACTCTCACCCCAGCACTAACACCCTCCCACTCTCACCCCAGCAAGCACACCCTCACACTCTCACCCCAGCACTAACTCCCTCAAACTCTCACCCCAGCACTAACACCCTCACACTCTCACCCCAGCACTAACACCCTCACACTCTCACACCAGCACTAACACCCCCCACACTCTCACCCCAGCACTAACACCCTCACACTCTCACACCAGCACTAACACCCCCCACACTCTCACCCCAGCACTAACACCTTTACACTCCTCCCCAGCACTAACACCTCCCACACTCTCACCCCAGCACTAACACCCTCACACTCTCACCCCAGCACTAACACCCTCACACTCTCACCCCAGCACTAACACCCTCACACTCACACCAGCACTAACACCCCCATACTATCACCCAGCACAAAAACCCCCAACACTCTCACCCCAGCACTAACACACTCCCCCCCCACTCTCACCCCAGCACTAACACCCTCACATCCTCACCCCAGCACTAACACCCTCACACTCTCACCCCAGCACTAACACCCTCACACTCTCACCCTAACACTAACACCCCCACACTCTCCCCCCAGCACTAACACCTTCAAACTCTCACCCCCCCCCCCACTCTCACCCCCCCACTCTCACCACAGCACTAACACCCTCACACTCTCACCCCAGCACTAACACCCTCACACTCTCACCCCAGCACGCACACCCTCACACTCTCACCCCAGCACTAACTCCCTCAAACTCTCACCCTAGCACTAACACCCTCACACTCTTACCCCAGCACAAACACGTTCACACTCTTACACTACACTTACTTACACTTACACTTACACCCCAGCACTAACACCCCCCCACACTCTCACTCCAGCACTAACACCCACCACACTCTCACTCTAGCAGTAACACCATCACCCTCTCACCCCAGCAAGAACACCTTATACACTCTCACCCCAGCACTAACACCCCCACACTCTCACCCCAGCACTAACACCCTCAAACTATCACCCCTGTACTAACACCCCGCAAACTCTCACCCCAGCACTAACACCCCCCACACTCTCACCCCAGAACTAACACCCGCAAACTCTCACCCCAGCACTAACACCCTCACACTTTCACCCCAGCACTAACACTCCCCAAACTCTCACCCCAGCACTAACACCCTCACACTCTCACCCCAGCACAAACACCCTAACACTCTCACCCCAGCACTAACACCCTCACACTCTCACACCAGCACTAACACCCTCACACTCTCACCCCAGCACTAACACCCTCACACTCTCACACCAGCACTAACACCCCCCACACTCTCACCCCAGCACTAACACCCTCACACTCTCACACCAGCACTAACACCCCCCACACTCTCACCCCAGCACTAACACCTCCCACACTCTCACCCCAGCACTAACACCCTCACACTCTCACCCCAGCACTAACACCCTCACACTCTCACCCCAGCACTAACACCCTCACACTCTCACCCTAGCACTAACACCCCCCACACTCTCACCCCAGCACTAACACCCTCCACACTCTCACCCCAGCACTAACACCCTCACACTCTCACCCCAGCACTAACACCCCCCACACTGTCACCACCAGCACTAACACCCTAACACACTCACCTCAGCACTAACACCCCCAACACTCTCATCCCAGCAGAAACACCTTCACCCTCTCACCCTAGCACTAAATCCTCACACTCTCACACCAGCACTAACACCCCCCACACTCTCACCCCAGCACTAACACCTTTACACTCCACCCCAGCACTAACACCTCCTACACTCTCACCCGAGCACTAACACCCTCACACTCTCACCCCAGCACTAACACCCTCACACTCTCACCCCAGCACTAACACCCTCACACTCTCACCCCAGAACTAACACCCCCAACACTCTCACCCCAGCACTAACACCCTCCACACTCTCACCTCAGCACTAACACGCTCACACACTCACCTCAGCACTAACACCCCCCCCACACTCACCCCAGCACTGACACCCTCACACTCTCACCCCAGCACTAACACCCCCCAAACTCTCACCCCTGCACTAACACCCTCACACTCTCACCCCAGCACTAACACCCCCCAAACTCTCACCCCAGCACTAACACCCTCACAATCTCACCCCTGCACTACACCCACCCACACACTCATCCCAGCACTAACACCCCCAGATTTTCACCCCAGCCCTAGCACCTTCACACTCTCACCCCGGCACTAACACCCCGAACTCTCACCCTAGCACTATCACCCCCACACTCTCACCCCAGCACTAACTCTCCCCACACTCTCACCCCAGCACTAACACCCCCCACACTCTCACTCTAGCACAAACACCCTCACACTCTCACCCCAGCACTAACACCCTCACACTCTCACCCCAGCACTAACACCCTCACACTCTCACCCCAGCACAAACACCCCCCCCACACTCTCACTCTAGCACAAACACCCTCACACTCTCACCCCAGCACAAACACCCTCACACTCTCACCCTAGCACAAACACCCTCACACTCTCTCCCCAGCACTAACACCCTCACACTCTCACCCCAGCACTAACACCCTCACACTCTCACCCCAGCACTAACACCCCCACACTCTCACCCTAGCACAAACACCCTCACACTCTCACCCCATCACAAACACCCTCACACTCTCACCCCAGCACTAACACACTCACACTCTCACCCCAGCACAAACACCCCCCCCACACTCTCACTCTAGCACAAACACCCTCACACTCTCACCCCAGCACTAACACCCTCACACTCTCACCCTAGCACTAACACCCCCCACACTCTCACCCCAGCACTAACACCCTCCACACTCTCACCCCAGCACTAACACCCTCACACTCTCACCCCAGCACTAACACCCTCACACTCTCACCCCAGCACTAACACCCCCCACACTGTCACCACCAGCACTAACACCCTAACACTCTCACCCCAGAACTAACACCCCCAACACTCTCACCCTAGCACTAACACGCTCACACACTCACCTCAGCACTAACACCCTCACACTCTCACCTCTGCACTAACACCCCCCCACACTTACCCCAGCACTTACACCCTCACACTCTCACCCCAGCACTAACACCCCCCCCCCACACTCTCACTCTAGCACAAACACCCTCACACTCTCGCCCCAGCACAAACACCCTCACACTCTCACCCCAGCACTAACACCCCCACACTCTCACCCCAGCACTAACACCCTCACACTCTCACCCCAGCACAAACACCCTCACACTCTCACCCCACCACTAACACCCTCACACTCTCACCCCAGCACTAACACCCTCACACTCTCACCCCTGCACTAACACCCTCACACTCTCACACTAGCACTAACACCCCCCACACTCTCACCCTAGCACAAACACCCTCACACTCTCACCCTAGCACAAACACCCTCACACTCTCACCCCAGCACTAACACCCTCACACTCTCACCCCAGCACAAACACCCTCACACTCTCACCCTAGCACAAACACCCTCACACTCTCACCCTAGCACAAACACACTCACACTCTCACCCTAGCACAAACACCCTCACACTCTCACCCCAGCACTAACACCCTCACACTCTCACCCCAGCACTAACACCCTCACACTCTCACCCCAGCACTAACACCCTCACACTCTCACCCCAGCACTAACACCCTCACACTCTCACCCCAGCACAAACACCCTCACACTCTCACCCCAGCACAAACACCCTCACACTCTCACCCTAGCACAAACACCCTCACACTCTCACCCTAGCACAAACACCCTCACACTCTCACCCCAGCACTAACACCCTCACACTCTCACCCCAGCACAAACACCCTCACACTCTCCTCCCAGCACTAACACCCTCACACTCTCACCCTAGCACAAACACCCTCACACTCTCACCCCAGCACTAACACCCTCACACTCTCACCCCAGCACTAACACCCTCACACTCTCACCCCAGCACTAACACCCTCACACTCTCACCCTAGCACAAACACCCTCACACTCTCACCCCAGCACTAACACCCTCACACTCTCACCCTAGCACAAACACCCTCACACTCTCACCCCAGCACTAACACCCTCACACTCTCACCCCAGCACTAAGACCCCCCACACTCTCACCCCAGCACTAACACCCTCACACTCTCACCCTAGCACAAACACCCTCACACTCTCACCCCAGCACAAACACCCTCACACTCTCACCCCAGCACAAACACCCTCACACTCTCACCCCAGCACTAACACCCCCCACACTCTCACCCCAGCACAAACACCCTCACACTCTCACCCCAGCACAAACACCCTCACACTCTCACCCCAGCACTAACACCCCCCCACACTCTCACCCCAGCACAAACACCCTCACACTCTCACCCCAGCACAAACACCCTCACACTCTCACCCCAGCACTAACACCCCCCACACTCTCACCCCAGCACAAACACCCTCACACTCTCACCCTAGCACAAACACCCTCACACTCTCACCCTAGCACAAACACCCTCACACTCTCACCCCAGCACTAACACCCTCACACTCTCACCCCAGCACAAACACCCTCACACTCTCCTCCCAGCACTAACACCCTCACACTCTCACCCTAGCACAAACACCCTCACACTCTCACCCCAGCACTAACACCCTCACACTCTCACCCCAGCACTAACACCCTCACACTCTCACCCCAGCACTAACACCCTCACACTCTCACCCTAGCACAAACACCCTCACACTCTCACCCCAGCACTAACACCCTCACACTCTCACCCTAGCACAAACACCCTCACACTCTCACCCCAGCACTAACACCCTCACACTCTCACCCCAGCACTAAGACCCCCCACACTCTCACCCCAGCACTAACACCCTCACACTCTCACCCTAGCACAAACACCCTCACACTCTCACCCCAGCACAAACACCCTCACACTCTCACCCCAGCACAAACACCCTCACACTCTCACCCCAGCACTAACACCCCCCACACTCTCACCCCAGCACAAACACCCTCACACTCTCACCCCAGCACAAACACCCTCACACTCTCACCCCAGCACTAACACCCCCCACACTCTCACCCCAGCACAAACACCCTCACACTCTCACCCCAGCACAAACACCCTCACACTCTCACCCCAGCACTAACACTCCCCACACTCTCACCCCAGCACAAACACCCTCACACTCTCACCCTAGCACAAACACCCTCACACTCTCACCCTAGCACAAACACCCTCACACTCTCACCCCAGCACTAACACCCTCACACTCTCACGCCAGCACTGAAGCCCACTCGACCACTCAGATTACTGGGAGGGCATCCGAGTGAATGAAGTTCGTTACTGTAGTTACCTAACTACAGAAGTTACTGTAGTTACCTAACTACAGTAGTTACTGTAGTTACTACAATAAATACAGTCAACAGTCTGTCACCTGTGTGTGGTGTTTCGGTAATTATGTCTTTGTTTAACTTAGTGATTATGACCAAGTTAGCACGTGTTGCATGAGCAGTCTGGCCTCCCTTGTACACGTGTTGCATGTGCAGTCTGGCCTCCCTTGTACACGTGTTGCATGAGCAGTCTGGCCTCCCTTGTACACGTGTTGCATGAGCAGTCTGGCCTCCCTTGTACACGTGTTGCATGTGCAGTCTGGCCTCCCTTGTACACGTGTTGCATGTGCAGTCTGGCCTCCCTTGTACACGTGTTGCATGTGCAGTCTGGCCTCCCTTGTACACGTGTTGCATGAGCAGTCTGGCCTCCCTTGTACACGTGTTGCATGAGCAGTCTGGCCTCCCTTGTACACGTGTTGCATGAGCAGTCTGGCCTCCCTTGTACACGTGTTGCATGAGCAGCCTGGCCTCCCTTGTACACGTGTTGCATGAGCAGTCTGGCCTCCCTTGTACACGTGTTGCATGAGCAGTCTGGCCTCCCTTGTACACGTGTTGCATGAGCAGTCTGGCCTCCCTTGTACACGTGTTGCATGAGCAGTCTGGCCTCCCTTGTACACGTGTTGCATGAGCAGCCTGACCTCCCTTGTACACGTGTTGCATGAGCAGTCTGGCCTCCCTTGTACACGTGTTGCATGAGCAGTCTGGCCTCCCTTGTACACGTGTAGCATGAGCAGTCTGGCCTCCCTTGTACACGTGTTGCATGTGCAGTCTGGCCTCCCTTGTACACGTATTGCATGTGCAGTCTGGCCTCCCTTGTACACGTGTTGCATGAGCAGTCTGGCCTCCCTTGTACACGTGTTGCATGAGCAGTCTGGCCTCCCTTGTACACGTGTTGCATGAGCAGTCTGGCCTCCCTTGTACACGTGTTGCATGTGCAGTCTGGCCTCCCTTGTACACGTGTTGCATGAGCAGCCTGGCCTCCCTTGTACACGTGTTGCATGAGCAGTCTGGCCTCCTTTGTACACGTGTTGCATGTGCAGTCTGGCCTCCCTTGTACACGTGTTGCATGAGCAGCCTGACCTCCCTTGTACACGTGTTGCATGAGCAGTCTGGCCTCCCTTGTACACGTGTTGCATGAGCAGTCTGGCCTCCCTTGTACACGTGTTGCATGTGCAGTCTGGCCCCCCTTGTACACGTGTTGCATGAGCAGTCTGGCCTCCCTTGTACACGTGTTGCATGTGCAGTCTGGCCCCCCTTGTACACGTGTTGCATGAGCAGTCTGGCCTCCCTTGTACACGTGTTGCATGTGCACTCTGGCCTCCCTTGTACACGTGTTGCATGTGCAGTCTGGCCTCCCTTGTACATGTGTTGCATGAGCAGTCTGGCCTCCCTTGTACACGTGTTGCATGAGCAGTCTGGCCTCCCTTGTACACGTGTTGCATGAGCAGTCTGGCCTCCCTTGTACACGTGATGCATGTGCAGTCTGGCCTCCCTTGTACACGTGTTGCATGAGCAGCCTGGCCTCCCTTGTACACGTGTTGCATGAGCAGTCTGGCCTCCTTTGTACACGTGTTGCATGAGCAGTCTGGCCTCCCTTGTCCACGTGTTGCATGTGCAGTCTGGCCCCCCTTGTACACGTGTTGCATGAGCAGTCTGGCCTCCCTTGTACACGTGTTGCATGTGCAGTCTGGCCCCCCTTGTACACGTGTTGCATGAGCAGTCTGGCCTCCCTTGTACACGTGTTGCATGTGCAGTCTGGCCTCCCTTGTACACGTGTTGCATGTGCAGTCTGGCCTCCCTTGTACACGTGTTGCATGAGCAGTCTGGCCTCCCTTGTACACGTGTTGCATGAGCAGTCTGGCCTCCCTTGTACACGTGTTGCATGAGCAGTCTGGCCTCCCTTGTACACGTGTTGCATGTGCAGTCTGGCCTCCCTTGTACACGTGTTGCATGAGCAGCCTGGCCTCCCTTGTGCACGTGTTGCATGAGCAGTCTGGCCTCCCTTGTACACGTGTTGCATGTGCAGTCTGGCCTCCCTTGTACACGTGTTGCATGAGCAGCCTGGCCTCCCTTGTACACGTGTTGCATGAGCAGTCTGGCCTCCCTTGTACACGTGTTGCATGAGCAGTCTGGCCTCCCTTGTACACGTGTTGCATGTGCAGTCTGGCCTCCCTTGTACACGTGTTGCATGTGCAGTCTGGCCCCCCTTGTACACGTGTTGCATGAGCAGTCTGGCCTTCCTTGTACACGTGTTGCATGTGCAGCCTGGCCACCTCCCCCACAGCACTAACAGCGAGTCTCCTCCACAGGGCCGGTGTCGAGTGTGGGCGCCGTGGCGGGGACAGCCGCCCACTTGCCCTGTGTGGCCGCCCACCCCCGCCCTGGGGACGCGCCCATCCTCGTCGTCTGGTACAAGGACGGCGCCCGCAGGCCCTTCTACATGTAAGTACCTCAACCACTTTGTTCCTGTTGTTCCCTGAGGGCCTCTGACGGCTTGTGTGTTGTGGCGGCCACGTGTTGTTGTGGCGCCCACGTGTTGTTGTGGCGCCCACGTGTTGTTGTGGCGCCCACGTGTTGTTGTGGTGCCCCGTGTTGTTGTGGCGGCCACGTGTTGTTGTGGCACCCACGTGTTGTTGTGGCGCCCACGTGTTGTTGTGGCGCCCACGTGTTGTTGTGGTGCCCCGTGTTGTTGTGGCGGCCACGTGTTGTTGTGGCACCCACGTGTTGTTGTGGCGCCCACGTGTTGTTGTGGCGGCCACGTGTTGTTGTGGCGCCCACGTGTTGTTGTGGTGCCCACGTGTTGTTGTGGCGCCCACGTGTTGTTGTGGCGCCCACGTGTTGTTGTGGCGGCAACGTGTTGTTGTGGCGGCCAAGTGTTGTTGTGGCGCCCACGTGTTGTTGTGGCGCCCACGTGTTGTTGTGACGCCCACGTGTTGTTGTGACGCCCACGTGTTGTTGTGGTGCCCCCGTGTTGTTGTGGTGCCCACGTGTTGTTGTGACTCCCACGTGTTGTTGTGGTGCCCACGTGTTGTTGTGGCGCCCACGTGTTGTTGTGGCGCCCGCGTGTTGTTGTGGCGCCCACCAGCTGTTGTGGCACCCACGTGTTGTAGTGGCGCCCACGTGTTGTAGTGGCGCCCACGTGTTGTTGTGGTGCCCACGTGTTGTTGTGACGGCCACGTGTTGTAGTGGCGCCCACGTGTTGTAGTGGCGCCCACGTGTTGTTGTGGTGCCCACGTGTTGTTGTGACGGCCACGTGTTGTTGTGGCGCCCACGTGTTGTAGTGGCGCCCACGTGTTGTTGTAGCGCCCACGTGTTGATGTGGCACCCACGTGTTGTAGTGGCGCCCACGTGTTGTAGTGGCGCTCACGTGTTGATGTGGTGCCCACGTGTTGTTGTGACGGCCACGTGTTGTTGTGGCGCCCACGTGTTGTTGTGACGCCCACGTGTTGTTGTGGTGCCCCCGTGTTGTTGTGGCGCACACCAGCTGTTAAGGCACCCACGTGTTGTAGTGGCGCCCACGTGTTGTTGTGGCGCCCACGTGTTGTTGTGGCGCCCACGTGTTGTTGTGGTGCCCCCGTGTTGTTGTGGCGGCCACGTGTTGTTGTGGCGCCCACGTGTTGTTGTGGCGCCCACTTGTTGTTGTGGCGCCCACGGGTTGTTGTGGCGACCACGTGTTGTTGTGGCGCCCACGTGTTGTTGTGACGCCCACGTGTTGTTGTGGCGCCCACGTGTTGTTGTGACGCCCCCGTGTTGTTGTGGCGCCCACGTGTTGTTGTGGCGCCCACGTGTTGTAGTGGCGCCCACGTGTTGTTGTGGCGGCCACGTGTTGTTGTGGTGCCCACGTGTTGTTGTGGTGCCCACGTGTTGTTGTGGCGGCCACGTGTTGTTGTAGCGCCCACGTGTTGATGTGGCACCCACATGTTGTAGTGGCGCCCACGTGTTGTGGTGGCGCCCACGTGTTGTTGTTGCGCCCACGTGTTGTTGTGACGGCCACGTGTTGTTGTGGCGCCCACGTGTTGTTGTGACGCCCACGTGTTGTTGTGGCGCCCCCGTGTTGTTGTGGCGCCCACGTGTTGTTGTGACGCCCCCGTGTTGTTGTGGCGCCCACGTGTTGTTGTGGCGCCCACGTGTTGTTGTGGCGACCACGTGTTGTTGTGGCCCCCCCTTGTCTTGTTGTAACGCCCACGTGTTGTTGTGGCGCCCACGTGTTGTTGTGGCGCCCACGTGTTGTTGTGACGCCCACGTGTTGTTGTGACGCCCCCGTGTTGTTGTGGCGCCCACCAGCTGTTGTGGCACCCACGTGTTGTAGTGGCGCCCACGTGTTGTTGTGGCGCCCACGTGTTGTTGTGGTGCCCCCGTGTTGTTGTGGCGGCCACGTGTTGTTGTGGCGCCCACATGTTGTTGTGGCACCCACGTGTTGTTGTGGCGCCCACGTGTTGTTGTGGCACCCACGTGTTGTTGTGGCGGCCACGTGTTGATGTGGCGCCCACGTGTTGTTGTGGCGCCCACGTGTTGTTGTGGCGCCCACGTGTTGTTGTGACGCCCACGTGTTGTTGTGACGCCCCCGTGTTGTTGTGGCGCCCACCAGCTGTTGTGGCACCCACGTGTTGTAGTGGCGCCCACGTGTTGTTGTGACGCCCCCGTGTTGTTGTGGTGCCCCCGTGTTGTTGTGGCGCCCACGTGTTGTTGTGGCGGCCACGTGTTGTTGTGACGCCCCCGTGTTGTTGTGGCACCAACGTGTTATTGCGGCGGCCACATGTTGTTGTGACGCCCCCGTGTTGTTGTGGCGCCCACGTGTTGTTGTGGCGCCCCCGTGTTGTTGTGGCGGCCACGTGTTGTTGTGGCACCCACGTGTTGTTGTGGCGGCCACGTGTTGTTGTGGCACCCACGTGTTGTTGTGGCGGCCACGTGTTGTTGTGGCGCCCACGTGTTGTTGTGGCGGCCACGTGTTGTTGTGACGCCCCTGTGTTGTTGTGGCGGCCACGTGTTGTTGTGACGCTCCCGTGTTGTTGTGGCGGCCACGTGTTGTTGTGACGCCCCCGTGTTGTTGTGGCGGCCACGTGTTTTTGTGACGCCCCCGTGTTGTTGTGGCGGCCACGTGTTGTTGTGGCGGCCACGTGTTGTTGTGGCGCCCCCGTGTTGTTGTGGCGGCCACGTGTTGTTGTGGCGGCCACGTGTTGTTGTGGTGCCCCCGTGTTGTTGTGGTGCCCACGTGTTGTTGTGGCGCCCACTTGTTGTTGTAACGCCCCCGTGTTATTGTGGCGGCCACGTGTTGTTGTGGTGCCCACGTGTTGTTGTGGCGGCCACGTGTTGTTGTGGCGCCCCCGTGTTGTTGTGGCGGCCACGTGTTGTTGTGGCGCCCACGTGTTGTTGTGGCGGCCACGTGTTGTTGTGGCGCCCACGTGTTGTTGTGGCGGCCACGTGTTGTTGTGGCGGCCACGTGTTGTTGTGACGCCCACGTGTTGTTGTGGCGGCCACGTGTTGTTGTGGCGCCCACGTGTTGTTGTGGCGCCCACGTGTTGTTGTGGCGGCCACGTGTTGTTCTGGCGGCCACGTGTTGTTGTGACGCCCCCATGTTGTTGTGGCGGCCACGTGTTGTTGTGGCGGCCACGTGTTGTTGTGGAGCCCCCGTGTTGTTGTGGCGGCCACGTGTTGTTGTAACGCCCCCGTGTTGTTGTGGCGGCCACGTGTTGTTGTGGCGCCCACGTGTTGTTGTGGCGGCCACGTGTTGTTGTGGTGCCCACGTGTTGTTGTGGCGGCCACGTGTTGTTGTGGCGCCCACGTGTTGTTGCGACGCCCCCGTGTTGTTGAGGCAGCCACGTGTTGTTGTGGCGCCCACGTGTTGTTGTGGCGGCCACGTGTTGTTGTGACGCCCCCGTGTTGTTGTGACGCCCCCGTGTTGTTGTGGCGGCCACGTGTTGTTGTGACGCCCCCGTGTTGTTGTGGCGGCCACGTGTTGTTGTGACGCCCCCGTGTTGTTGTGGCGGCCACGTGTTTTTGTGACGCCCCCGTGTTGTTGTGGCGGCCACGTGTTGTTGTGGCGGCCACGTGTTGTTGTGGCGCCCCCGTGTTGTTGTGGCGGCCACGTGTTGTTGTGGCGGCCACGTGTTGTTGTGGTGCCCCCGTGTTGTTGTGGTGCCCACGTGTTGTTGTGGCGCCCAGGTGTTGTTGTGGCGCCCCCGTGTTGTTGTGGTGCCCCCGTGTTGTTGTGGCGCCCACGTGTTGTTGTAACGCCCCCGTGTTATTGTGGCGGCCACGTGTTGTTGTGGTGCCCACGTGTTGTTGTGGCGGCCACGTGTTGTTGTTGCGCCCCCGTGTTGTTGTGGCGGCCACGTGTTGTTGTGGCGCCCACGTGTTGTTGTGGTGCCCCCGTGTTGTTGTGGTGCCCACGTGTTGTTGTGGCGCCCACGTGTTGTTGTAACGCCCCCGTTTTATTGTGGCGGCCACGTGTTGTTGTGGTGCCCACGTGTTGTTGTGGCGGCCACGTGTTGTTGTGGCGCCCCCGTGTTGTTGTGGCGGCCACGTGTTGTTGTGGCGCCCACGTGTTGTTGTGGCGGCCACGTGTTGTTGTGGCGCCCACGTGTTGTTGTGGCGGCCACGTGTTGTTGTGGCGGCCACGTGTTGTTGTGACGCCCACGTGTTGTTGTGGCGGCCACGTGTTGTTGTGGCGCCCACGTGTTGTTGTGGCGGCCACGTGTTGTTGTGGCGGCCACGTGTTGTTGTGACGCCCCCATGTTGTTGTGGCGGCCACGTGTTGTTGTGGCGGCCACGTGTTGTTGTGGAGCCCCCGTGTTGTTGTGGCGGCCACGTGTTGTTGTAACGCCCCCGTGTTGTTGTGGCGGCCACGTGTTGTTGTGGCGCCCACGTGTTGTTGTGGCGGCCACGTGTTGTTGTGGGGCCCACGTGTTGTTGTGGCGGCCACGTGTTGTTGTGGCGCCCACGTGTTGTTGCGACGCCCCCGTGTTGTTGTGGCGGCCACGTGTTGTTGTGGCGCCCACGTGTTGTTGTGGCGGCCACGTGTTGTTGTGACGCCCCCGTGTTGTTGTGACGCCCCCGTGTTGTTGTGGCGGCCACGTGTTGTTGTGACGCCCCCGTGTTGTTGTGGCGGCCACGTGTTGTTGTGACGCCCCCGTGTTGTTGTGGCGGCCACGTGTTTTTGTGACGCCCCCGTGTTGTTGTGGCGGCCACGTGTTGTTGTGGCGGCCACGTGTTGTTGTGGCGCCCCCGTGTTGTTGTGGCGGCCACGTGTTGTTGTGGCGGCCACGTGTTGTTGTGGTGCCCCCGTGTTGTTGTGGTGCCCACGTGTTGTTGTGGCGCCCAGGTGTTGTTGTGGCGCCCCCGTGTTGTTGTGGTGCCCCCGTGTTGTTGTGGCGCCCACGTGTTGTTGTAACGCCCCCGTGTTATTGTGGCGGCCACGTGTTGTTGTGGTGCCCACGTGTTGTTGTGGCGGCCACGTGTTGTTGTGGCGCCCCCGTGTTGTTGTGGCGGCCACGTGTTGTTGTGGCGCCCACGTGTTGTTGTGGCGGCCACGTATTGTTGTGGCGCCCACGTGTTGTTGTGGCGGCCACGTGTTGTTGTGGCGGCCACGTGTTGTTGTGACGCCCCCATGTTGTTGTGGCGGCCACGTGTTGTTGTGGCGGCCACGTGTTGTTGTGGAGCCCCCGTGTTGTTGTGGCGGCCACGTGTTGTTGTAACGCCCCCGTGTTGTTGTGGCGGCCACGTGTTGTTGTGGCGCCCACGTGTTGTTGTGGCGGCCACGTGTTGTTGTGGTGCCCACGTGTTGTTGTGGCGGCCACGTGTTGTTGTGGCGCCCACGTGTTGTTGCGACGCCCCCGTGTTGTTGTGGCGGCCACGTGTTGTTGTGGCGCCCACATGTTGTTGTGGCGGCCACGTGTTGTTGTGACGCCCCCGTGTTGTTGTGACGCCCCCGTGTTGTTGTGGCGGCCACGTGTTGTTGTGACGCCCCCGTGTTGTTGTGGCGGCCACGTGTTGTTGTGGCACCCCCGTGTTGTTGTGGCGGCCACGTGTTGTTGTGGCACCCACGTGCTGTTGTGGCGGCCACGTGTTGTTGTGACGCCCCCGTGTTGTTGTGACGCCCCCGTGTTGTTGTGGCGGCCACGTGTTGTTGTGGCACCCACGTGTTGTTGTGGCGGCCACGTGTTGTTGTGGTGCCCACGTGTTGTTGTGGCGCCCACGTGTTGTTGTAGCGGCCACGTGTTGTTGTGGCGCCCACGTGTTGTTGTGGCGGCCACGTGTTGTTGTGACGCCCCCGTGTTGTTGTGGTGCCCCCGTGTTGTTGTAACGCCCCCGTGTTGTTGTGGCGGCCACGTGTTGTTGTGACGCCCCCGTGTTGTTGTGGTGCCCCCGTGTTGTTGTGGCGCCCACGTGTTGTTGTAACGCCCCCGTGTTATTGTGGCGGCCACGTGTTGTTGTGGTGCCCACGTGTTGTTGTGGCGGCCACGTGTTGTTGTGGCGCCCCCGTGTTGTTGTGGCGGCCACGTGTTGTTGTGGTGCCCACGTGTTGTTGTGGCGACCACGTGTTGTTGTAGCGCCCACGTGTTGATGTGGCACCCACGTGTTGTAGTGGCGCCCACGTGTTGTAGTGGCGCTCACGTGTTGTTGTGGTGCCCACGTGTTGTTGTGACGGCCACGTGTTGTTGTGGCGCCCACGTGTTGTTGTGACGCCCACGTGTTGTTGTGGCGCCCCCGTGTTGTTGTGGCGCCCACCAGCTGTTGTGGCACCCACGTGTTGTAGTGGCGCCCACGTGTTGTTGTGACGCCCACGTGTTGTTGTGGTGCCCCCGTGTTGTTGTGGCGGCCACGTGTTGTTGTAGCGCCCACGTGTTGTTGTGGCGCCCACTTGTTGTTGTGGCGCCCACGTGTTGTTGTGGCGACCACGTGTTGTTGTGGCGCCCACGTGTTGTTGTGACGCCCACGTGTTGTTGTGGGGCCCACGTGTTGTTGTGGCGCCCACGTGTTGTTGTGACGCCCCCGTGTTGTTGTGGCGCCCACGTGTTGTTGTGGCGCCCACGTGTTGTAGTGGCGCCCACGTGTTGTTGTGGCGGCCACGTGTTCTTGTGGTGCCCACGTGTTGTTGTGGTGCCCACGTGTTGTTGTGGCGGCCACGTGTTGTTGTAGCGCCCACGTGTTGATGTGGCACCCACGTGTTGTAGTGGCGCCCACGTGTTGTAGTGGCGCCCACGTGTTGTTGTGGTGCCCACGTGTTGTTGTGACGGCCACGTGTTGTTGTGGCGCCCACGTGTTGTTGTGACGCCCACGTGTTGTTGTGGCGCCCCCGTGTTGTTGTGGCGCCCACGTGTTGTTGTGACGCCCCCGTGTTGTTGTGGCGCCCACGTGTTGTTGTGGCGCCCACGTGTTGTTGTGGCGACCACGTGTTGTTGTGGCGGCCACGTGTTGTTGTGGAGCCCCCGTGTTGTTGTGGCGGCCACGTGTTGTTGTAACGCCCCCGTGTTGTTGTGGCGGCCACGTGTTGTTGTGGCGCCCACGTGTTGTTGTGGCGGCCACGTGTTGTTGTGGTGCCCACGTGTTGTTGTGGCGGCCACGTGTTGTTGTGGCGCCCACGTGTTGTTGCGACGCCCCCGTGTTGTTGTGGCGGCCACGTGTTGTTGTGGCGCCCACGTGTTGTTGTGGCGGCCACGTGTTGTTGTGACGCCCCCGTGTTGTTGTGACGCCCCCGTGTTGTTGTGGCGGCCACGTGTTGTTGTGACGCCCCCGTGTTGTTGTGGCGGCCACGTGTTGTTGTGGCACCCCCGTGTTGTTGTGGCGGCGACGTGTTGTTGTGGCACCCACGTGCTGTTGTGGCGGCCACGTGTTGTTGTGACGCCCCCGTGTTGTTGTGACGCCCCCGTGTTGTTGTGGCGGCCACGTGTTGTTGTGGCACCCACGTGTTGTTGTGGCGGCCACGTGTTGTTGTGGTGCCCACGTGTTGTTGTGGCGCCCACGTGTTGTTGTAGCGGCCACGTGTTGTTGTGGCGCCCACGTGTTGTTGTGGCGGCCACGTGTTGTTGTGACGCCCCCGTGTTGTTGTGGTGCCCCCGTGTTGTTGTAACGCCCCCGTGTTGTTGTGGCGGCCACGTGTTGTTGTGACGCCTCCGTGTTGTTGTGGTGCCCCCGTGTTGTTGTGGCGCCCACGTGTTGTTGTAACGCCCCCGTGTTATTGTGGCGGCCACGTGTTGTTGTGGTGCCCACGTGTTGTTGTGGCGGCCACGTGTTGTTGTGGCGCCCCCGTGTTGTTGTGGCGGCCACGTGTTGTTGTGGTGCCCACGTGTTGTTGTGGCGGCCACGTGTTGTTGTAGCGCCCACGTGTTGATGTGGCACCCACGTGTTGTAGTGGCGCCCACGTGTTGTAGTGGCGCTCACGTGTTGTTGTGGTGCCCACGTGTTGTTGTGACGGCCACGTGTTGTTGTGGCGCCCACGTGTTGTTGTGACGCCCACGTGTTGTTGTGGCGCCCCCGTGTTGTTGTGGCGCCCACCAGCTGTTGTGGCACCCACGTGTTGTAGTGGCGCCCACGTGTTGTTGTGACGCCCACGTGATGTTGTGGTGCCCCCGTGTTGTTGTGGCGGCCACGTGTTGTTGTGGCGCCCACGTGTTGTTGTGGCGCCAACTTGTTGTTGTGGCGCCCACGTGTTGTTGTGGCGACCACGTGTTGTTGTGGCGCCCACGTGTTGTTGTGACGCCCACGTGTTGTTGTGGCGCCCACGTGTTGTTGTGGCGCCCACGTGTTGTTGTGACGCCCCCGTGTTGTTGTGGCGCCCACGTGTTGTTGTGGCGCCCACGTGTTGTAGTGGCGCCCACGTGTTGTTGTGGCGGCCACGTGTTTTTGTGGTGCCCACGTGTTGTTGTGGTGCCCACGTGTTGTTGTGGCGGCCACGTGTTGTTGTAGCGCCCACGTGTTGATGTGGCACCCACGTGTTGTAGTGGCGCCCACGTGTTGTAGTGGCGCCCACGTGTTGTTGTGGTGCCCACGTGTTGTTGTGACGGCCACGTGTTGTTGTGGCGCCCACGTGTTGTTGTGACGCCCACGTGTTGTTGTGGCGCCCCCGTGTTGTTGTGGCGCCCACGTGTTGTTGTGACGCCCCCGTGTTGTTGTGGCGCCCACGTGTTGTTGTGGCGCCCACGTGTTGTTGTGGCGACCACGTGTTGTTGTGGCGCCCACGTGTTGTTGTAACGCCCACGTGTTGTTGTGGCGCCCACGTGTTGTTGTGACGCCCACGTGTTGTTGTGACGCCCCCGTGTTGTTGTGGCGCCCACCAGCTGTTGTGGCACCCACGTGTTGTAGTGGCGCCCACGTGTTGTTGTGGCGCCCACGTGTTGTTGTGGTGCCCCCGTGTTGTTGTGGCGGCCACGTGTTGTTGTGGCGCCCACATGTTGTTGTGGCACCCACGTGTTGTTGTGGCGCCCACGTGTTGTTGTGGCACCCACGTGTTGTTGTCGCGGCCACGTGTTGTTGTGGCGCCCACGAATTGTTGTGGCACCCACGTGTTGTTGTGGCGCCCCCGTGTTGTTGTGGCGGCCACGTGTTGTTGTGGCACCCACGTGATGTTGTGGCGGCCACGTGTTGTTGTGGCACCCACGTGTTGTTGTGGCGGCCACGTGTTGTTGTGGCGCCCACGTGTTGTTGTGGTGGCCACGTGTTGTTGTGACGCCCCCGTGTTGTTGTGGCGGCCACGTGTTGTTGTGGCGCCCACGTGTTGTTGTGGCGGCCACGTGTTGTTGTGACGCCCCCGTGTTGTTGTGGCACCCACGTGTTATTGTGGCGGGACGTGTTGTTGTGACGCCCCCGTGTTGGTGTGGCGCCCACGTGTTGTTGTGGCGCCCCCGTGTTGTTGTGGCGGCCACGTGTTGTTGTGGCACCCACGTGTTGTTGTGGCGGCCACGTGTTGTTGTGGCACCCACGTGTTGTTGTGGCGGCCACGTGTTGTTGTGGCGCCCACGTGTTGTTGTGGCGGCCACGTGTTGTTGTGACGCCCCTGTGTTGTTGTGGCGGCCACGTGTTGTTGTGACGCCCCCGTGTTGTTGTGGCGGCCACGTGTTGTTGTGACGCCCCAGTGTTGTTGTGGCGGCCACGTGTTTTTGTGACGCCCCCGTATTGTTGTGGGGGCCACGTGTTGTTGTGGCGGCCACGTTTTGTTTTGGCGCCCCCGTGTTGTTGTGGCGGCCACGTGTTGTTGTGGCGGCCACGTGTTGTTGTGGTGCCCCCGTGTTGTTGTGGCGCCCACGTGTTGTTGTGGCGGCCACGTGTTGTTGTGGCGCCCACGTGTTGTTGTGGCGGCCACGTGTTGTTGTGGCGGCCACGTGTTGTTGTGACGCCCCCATGTTGTTGTGGCGGCCACGTGTTGTTGTGGCGCGCACGTGTTGTTGTGGCGGCCACGTGTTGTTGTGGCGGCCACGTGTTGTTGTGGAGCCCCCGTGTTGTTGTGGCGGCCACGTGTTGTTGTAACGCCCCCGTGTTGTTGTGGCGGCCACGTGTTGTTGTGGCGCCCACGTGTTGTTGTGGCGGCCACGTGTTGTTGTGGTGCCCACGTGTTGTTGTGGCGGCCACGTGTTGTTGTGGCGCCCACGTGTTGTTGTGGCGGCCACGTGTTGTTGTGGTGCCCACGTGTTGTTGTGGCGGCCACGTGTTGTTGTGGCGCCCACGTGTTGTTGTGACGCCCCCGTGTTGTTGTGGCGGCCATGTGTTGTTGTGGCGCCCACGTGTTGTTGTGGCGGCCACGTGTTGTTGTGACGCCCCCGTGTTGTTGTGACGCCCCCGTGTTGTTGTGGCGGCCACGTGTTGTTGTGACGCCCCCGTGTTGTTGTGGCGGCCACGTGTTGTTGTGGCACCCCCGTGTTGTTGTGGCGGCCACGTGTTGTTGTGGCACCCACGTGTTGTTGTGGCGGCCACGTGTTGTTGTGACGCCCCCGTGTTGTTGTGGCGGCCACGTGTTGTTGTGGCACCCACGTGTTGTTGTGGCGGCCACGTGTTGTTGTAGTGCCCACGTGTTGTTGTGGCGCCCACGTGTTGTTGTGGCGGCCACGTGTTGTTGTGGCGCCCACGTGTTGTTGTGGCGGCCACGTGTTGTTGTGACGCCCCCGTGTTGTTGTGGTGCCCCCGTGTTGTTGTAACGCCCCCGTGTTGTTGTGGCGGCCACGTGTTGTTGTGACGCCCCCGTGTTGTTGTGGTGCCCCCGTGTTGTTGTGGGGCCCACGTGTTGTTGTAACGCCCCCGTGTTGTTGTGGCGGCCACGTGTTGTTGTGGTGCCCACGTGTTGTTGTGGTGCCCACGTGTTGTTGTTGCGGCCACGTGTTGTTGTGGCGCCCACGTGTTGTTGTGGCGGCCACGTGTTGTTGTGGTGCCCCCGTGTTGTTGTGGCGGCCACGTGTTGTTGTAACGCCCCCGTGTTGTTGTGGTGCCCACGTGTTGTTGTGGTGCCCACGTGTTGTTGTGGCGGCCACGTGTTGTTGTGGCGGCCACGTGTTGTTGTGGTGCCCACGTGTTGTTGTGGTGCCCACGTGTTGTTGTGGCGGCCATGTGTTGTTGTGGTGCCCACGTGTTGTTGTGGCGGCCACGTGTTGTTGTGGCGCCCCCGTGTTGTTGTGGTGCCCCCGTGTTGTTGTGGCGCCCACGTGTTGTTGTAACGCCCCCGTGTTGTTGTGGCGGCCACGTGTTGTTGTGGTGCCCACGTGTTGTTGTGGTGCCCACGTGTTGTTGTGGTGCCCACGTGTTGTTGAGGCGCCCACGTGTTGTTGTGGCGGCCACGTGTTGTTGTGGTGCCCCCGTGTTGTTGTTGCGCCCACGTGTTGTTGTAACGCCCCCGTGTTGTTGTGGCGGCCACGTGTTGTTGTGGTGCCCCCGTGTTGTTGTGGCGCCCACGTATTGTTGTAACGCCCCCGTGTTGTTGTGGCGGCCACGTGTTGTTGTGGTGCCCACGTGTTGTTGTGGCGGCCACGTGTTGTTGTGGTGCCCCCGTGTTGTTGTGGCGGCCACGTGTTGTTGTGGCGGCCACGTTTTGTTGTGGTGCCCCCGTGTTGTTGTGGCGCCCACGTGTTGTTGTGGCGGCCACGTGTTGTTGTGGCGCCCACGTGTTGTTGTGGCGGCCACGTGTTGTTGTGGCGGCCACGTGTTGTTGTGACGCCCCCATGTTGTTGTGGCGGCCACGTGTTGTTGTGGCGGCCACGTGTTGTTGTGGAGCCCCCGTGTTGTTGTGGCGGCCACGTGTTGTTGTAACGCCCCCGTGTTGTTGTGGCGGCCACGTGTTGTTGTGGCGCCCACGTGTTGTTGTGGCGGCCACGTGTTGTTGTGGTGCCCACGTGTTGTTGTGGCGGCCACGTGTTGTTGTAGTGCCCACGTGTTGTTGTGGCGCCCACGTGTTGTTGTGGCGGCCACGTGTTGTTGTGGCGCCCACGTGTTGTTGTGGCGGCCACGTGTTGTTGTGACGCCCCCGTGTTGTTGTGGTGCCCCCGTGTTGTTGTAACGCCCCCGTGTTGTTGTGGCGGCCACGTGTTGTTGTGACGCCCCCGTGTTGTTGTGGTGCCCCCGTGTTGTTGTGGGGCCCACGTGTTGTTGTAACGCCCCCGTGTTGTTGTGGCGGCCACGTGTTGTTGTGGTGCCCACGTGTTGTTGTGGTGCCCACGTGTTGTTGTTGCGGCCACGTGTTGTTGTGGCGCCCACGTGTTGTTGTGGCGGCCACGTGTTGTTGTGGTGCCCCCGTGTTGTTGTGGCGGCCACGTGTTGTTGTAACGCCCCCGTGTTGTTGTGGTGCCCACGTGTTGTTGTGGTGCCCACGTGTTGTTGTGGCGGCCACGTGTTGTTGTGGCGGCCACGTGTTGTTGTGGTGCCCACGTGTTGTTGTGGTGCCCACGTGTTGTTGTGGCGGCCACGTGTTGTTGTGGTGCCCACGTGTTGTTGTGGCGGCCACGTGTTGTTGTGGCGCCCCCGTGTTGTTGTGGTGCCCCCGTGTTGTTGTGGCGCCCACGTGTTGTTGTAACGCCCCCGTGTTGTTGTGGCGGCCACGTGTTGTTGTGGTGCCCACGTGTTGTTGTGGTGCCCACGTGTTGTTGTGGTGCCCACGTGTTGTTGAGGCGCCCACGTGTTGTTGTGGCGGCCACGTGTTGTTGTGGTGCCCCCGTGTTGTTGTTGCGCCCACGTGTTGTTGTAACGCCCCCGTGTTGTTGTGGCGGCCACGTGTTGTTGTGGTGCCCCCGTGTTGTTGTGGCGCCCACGTGTTGTTGTAACGCCCCCGTGTTGTTGTGGCGGCCACGTGTTGTTGTGGTGCCCACGTGTTGTTGTGGTGCCCACGTGTTGTTGTGGTGCCCACGTGTTGTTGTGGCGCCCACGTGTTGTTGTGGCGGCCACGTGGTGTTGTGGTGCCCCCGTGTTGTTGTGGCGCCCACGTGTTGTTGTAACGCCTCCGTGTTGTTGTGGCGGCCACGTGTTGTTGTGGTGCCCACGTGTTGTTGTGGCGGCCACGGGTTGTTGTGGCGCCCACGTGTTGTTGTGGCGGCCACGTGTTGTTGTGGCGCCCACGTGTTGTTGTGGCGGCCACGTGTTGTTGTGGCGCCCACGTGTTGTTGTGGCGCCCACGTGTAGTTGTGGCGCCCCCGTGTTATTGTGACGCCCACGTGTTGTTGTGGCGCCCACGTGTTGTTGTGGCGGCCACGTGTTGTTGTGGCGCCCACGTGTTGTTGTGGCGCCCACGTGTAGTTGTGGCGCCCCCGTGTTATTGTGACGCCCACGTGTTGTTGTGGCGCCCACGTGTTGTTGTGGCACCCACGTGTTGTTGTGGTGCCCACGTGTTGTTGTGGCGCCCACGTGTTGTTGTGGCACCCACGTGTTGTTGTGGTGCCCACGTGTTGTTGTGACGCCCACGTGTTTTTGTGGTGCCCCCGTGTTGTTGTGGCGGCCACGTGTTGTTGTAGTGCCCACGTGTTGTTGTGACGCCCACGTGTTGTTGTGGAGGCCACGTGTTGTTGTGGTGCCCCCGTGTTGTTGTGGCGGCCACGTGTTGTTGCGACGCCCCCGTGTTGTTGTGACGCCCACGTGTTGTTGTGGCGGCAACGTGTTGCTGTGGCACCCACGTGTTGTTGTGGTGCCCCCGTGTTGTTGTGGCGGCCACGTGTTGTTGTGACGCCCCCGTGTTGTTGTGGCGCCCACGTGTTGTTGTGGCGCCCACGTGTTGTTGTGGCACCCACGTGTTGTTGTGGTGCCCACGTGTTGTTGTGGCGGCCACGTGTTGTTGTGGCGGCCACGTGTTGTTGTGACGCCCACGTGTTGTTGTGGCGGCTACGTGTTGTTGTGGCGGCCACGTGTTGTTGTGGTGCCCACGTGTTGTTGTGGTGCCCCCGTGTTGTTGTGGCGGCCACGTGTTGTTGTGGCGCCCACGTGTTGGTGTGATGCCCACGTGTTGTTGTGACGCCTACGTGTTGTTGTGGCGGCCACGTGTTGTTGTGGTGCCCCCGTGTTGTTGTGGCGGCCACGTGTTGTGGCGCCCACGTGTTGTTGTGACGCCCACGTGTTGTTGTGACGCCCACAGACTGTGGCGAGGCTGTGAGCACTGTGGCGAGGCTGTGAGTATTGTGGCGAGGCTGTGAGTACTGTGGCGAGGCTGTGAGTGCTGTGGCGAGGTTGTGAGCACTGTGGCGAGGCTGTGAGTGCTGTGGCGAGGCTGTGAGTACTGTGGCGAGCCTGTGAGTGCTGTGGCGAGGTTGTGAGCACTGTGGCGAGGCTGTGAGTGATGTGGCGAGGCTGTGAGTACTGTGGCGAGGCAGTGAGTACTGTGGCGAGGCTGTGAGTGCTGTGGCGAGGCTGTGAGTACTGTGGCGAGGCTGTGAGTACTGTGGCGAGGCTGTGAGCACTGTGGTGAAGCTGTGAGAAGTGTGGCGAGGCTGTAAGCACTGTGGCGAGGCTGTGAGTACTGTGGCGAGGCTGTGAGCACTGTGGTGAGGCTGTGAGAACTGTGGCGAGGCTGTAAGCACTGTGGAGATGCTGTGAGCACTGTGGCGAGGTTGTGAGAACTGTGGCGAGGCTGTGAGCACTGCGGCGAGGCTGTGAGCACTATGGCGAGGTTGTGAGCACTTTGGCGAGGCTGTGAGCACTGTGGCGACGCTGTGAGCACTGTGGCGAGGCTGTGAGCACTGCGGCGAGGTTGTGAGCACTGTGGCGACGCTGTGAGCACTGTGGGGAGGCTGTGAACACTGTGGCGAGGCTGTGAGCACTGTGGCGAGGCTGTGAGCACTGTGGCGAGGCTGTGGACACTGTGGAGAGGCTGTGACCACTGTGGCGAGACTGTGAGCACTGTGGCGAGGCTGTGAACACTGTGGAGAGGCTGTGAGCACTGTGGTGAGGCTGTGAGCACTGTGGCGAGGCTGTGGACACTGTGGAGAGGCTGTGACCACTGTGGCGAGACTGTGAGCACTGTGGCGAGGCTGTGAACACTGTGGAGAGGCTGTGAGCAATGTGGCGAGGTTGGGAACACTGCGGCGAGGCTGTGACCACTGTGGCGAGGCTGTGAGCACTGTGGAGAGGCTGTGAGCACTGTGGAGAGGCTGTGAGCACTGTGGTGAGGCTGTGAGCACTGTGGTGAGGCTGTGAGCACTGTGGAGAGGCTGTGAGCACTGTGGTAAGGCTGTGAGCACTGTGGCGAGGTTGGGAGCACTGCGGCGAGGCTGTGAGCACTGTGGTGGGGCTGTGAGCACTGTGGTGAGGCTGTGAGCACTGTGGAGAGGCTGTGAGCACTGTGGTAAGGCTGTGAGCACTGTGGAGAGGCTGTGAGCACTGTGGTAAGGCTGTGAGCACTGTGGCGAGGTTGGGAGCACTGCGGCGAGGCTGTGAGCACTATGGTGAGGCTGTGAACACTGTGGTAAGGCTGTGAGCACTGTGGCGGCGCTGTGAGCACTGTGGTGAGGCTGTGAGCACTGTGGCGACGCTGTGAGCACTGTGGAGAGGCTGTGAGCACTGTGGCGAGGCTGTGAGCACTGTGGCGAGGCTGTGAGCACTGTGGAGAGGCTGTGAGCACTATGGTGAGGCTGCGAGCACTGTGGCCATTCTGTGAGCACTGTGGCGAGGCTGTGAGCACTGTGGCCAGGCTGTGAGCACTGTGGCGAGGCTGTGAGCACTGTGGAGAGGCTGTGAGCACTGTGGCCAGGCTGTGAGCACTGTGACGACGCTGTGAGCACTATGGTGAGGCTGTGAGCACTGTGGCGAGGCTGTGAACACTGTGGAGAGGCTGTGAGCACTGTAGCGAGGCTGTGAACACTGTGGAGAGGCTGTGAGCACTGTGGCGAGACTGTGAGCACTGTGGCGAGGTTGTGAGCACTGCGACGAGGCTGTGAGCACTATGGTGAGGCTGTGAGCACTGTGGAGAGGCTGTGAGCACTGTGGTGAGGCTGTGAGCACTGTAGCGACGCTGTGAGCACTGTGGCGAGGCTGTGAGCACTGTGGCCAGGCTGTGAGCACTGTGGCCAGGCTGTGAGCACTGTGGAGAGGCTGTGAGCACTGTGGCGAAGCTGTGAGCACTGTGGCGAGGCTGTGAGCACTGTGGCGAGGCTGTGAGCACTGTGGCGAGGCTGTGAGCACTTTGGAGAGGCTGTGAGCACTGTGGCGAGGCTGTGAGCTCTGTGGAGAGTCTGTGAGCACTGTGGCGAGCTTGTGAGCACTGTGGAGAGGCTGTGAGCACTTTGGCGACGCTGTGAGCACTGTGGCGAGGTTGTGAGCACTGTGGCGACGCTGTGAGCACTGTGGCGACGCTGTGAGCATTGTAGCGAGGTTGTGAGCACTGTGGAGAGGCTGTGAGCACTGTGGCGAGGCTGTGAGCACTGTGGCGAAGCTGTGAGCACTGTGGCGACGCTTTGAGCACTGTGGCGAGGTTGTGAGCACTGTGGAGAGGCTGTGAGCACTGTGGCGACGCTGTGAGCACTGTGGAGAGGCTGTGAGCACTGTGGCGACGCTGTGAGCACTGTGGCGAAGCTGTGAGCACTGTGGCGACGCTGTGAGCTCTGTGAAGAGGTTGTGAGCACTGTTGCGACGCTGTGAGCACTGTGGCGAGGCTGTGAGCACTGTGGCGACGCAGTGAGCTCTGTGGCGAGGCTGTGAGCACTGTGGAGACGCTGTGAGCACTGTGGCGAGGCTGTGAGTACTGTGGCGACGCTGTGAGCACTGTGGCGAAGCTGTGAGCACTGTGGCGAGGCTGTGAGCACTGTAGCGACGCTGTGAGCTCTGTGGAGAGGCTGAGAGCACTGTGGCGACGCTGTGAGCACTGTGGCGAGGCTGTGAGCACTGTCGCGAGGCTGTCTGCACTGTGGCGAGGCTGTCTGTTCTGGGGCGAGGCTGTGAGCACTGTGGCGACGCTGTGAGCACTGTACTAGACCTGTAGTACCTCTAGACCTGTTGTACCTCTAGACCTGTTGTACCTCTAGACCTGTTGTACCTCTAGACCTGTTGTACCTCTAGACCTGTTGTACCTCTAGACCTGTTGTACCTCTAGACCTGTTGTACCTCGAGACCTGTTGTACCTCTAGACCTGTTGTACCTCAAGACCTATGGTACGTCTAGACCTGTAGTACCTTTAGACGTGTGGTACCTCTAGACCTGTAGTACCTCTAGACGTGTGGTACCTCTAGACCTGTGGTACCTCTAGACCTGTGGTACCTCTAGACCTGTAGTACCTTTAGACGTGTGGTACCTCTAGACCTGTAGTACCTTTAGACCTGTAGTACCTTTAGACGTGTGGTACCTCTAGACCTGTAGTACCTTTAGACGTGTGGTACCTCTAGACCTGAGGTACCTCTAGACCTGTGGTACCTCTAGACCTGTAGTACCTTTAGACGTGTGGTACCTTTAGACGTGTGGTACCTCTAGACCTGTAGTACCTTTAGACGTGTGGTACCTCTAGACCTGTGGTACCTCTAGACCTGTAGTACTTTTAGACGTGTGGTACCTCTAGACCTGTGGTACCTCTAGACCTGTAGTACCTTTTGACGTGTGGTACCTCTAGACCTGAGGCACCTCTAGACCAGTGGTACCTCTAGACCTGTAGTACCTTTAGACGTGTGGTACCTCTAGACTTGTAGTACCTTTAGACGTGTGGTACCTCTAGACCTGTAGTACCTTTAGACGTGTGGTACCTCTAGACCTGTGGTACCTGTAGACCTGTAGTACCTTTAGACGTGTGGTACCTCTAGACCTGTAGTACCTTTAGACGTGTGGTACCTCTAGACCTGTAGTACCTTTAGACGTGTGGTACCTCTAGACCTGTAGTACCTTTAGACGTGTGGTACCTCTAGACCTGTAGTACCTTTAGACGTGTGGTACCTCTAGACCTGTGGTACCTCTAGACCTGTAGTACCTTTAGACGTGTGGTACCTCTAGACCTGTGGTACCTCTAGACCTGTAGTACCTTTAGACGTGTGGTACCTCTAGACCTGTAGTACCTTTAGACGTGTGGTACCTCTAGACCTGTAGTACCTTTAGACCTGTGGTACCTCTAGACCTGTAGTACCTTTAGACCTGTAGTACCTTTAGACGTGTGGTACCTCTAGACCTGTAGTACCTTTAGACCTGTAGTACCTTTAGACGTGTGGTACCTCTAGACCTGTAGTACCTTTAGACGTGTGATACCTCTAGACCTGTGGTACCTCTAGACCTGTAGTACCTTTAGACCTGTAGTACCTTTAGACGTGTGGTACCTCTAGACCTGTAGTACCTTTAGACGTGTGATACCTCTAGACCTGTGGTACCTCTAGACCTGTGGTACCTCTAGACCTGTAGTACCTTTAGACCTGTAGTACCTTTAGACGTGTGGTACCTCTAGACCTGTTGTACCTCTAGACCTGTTGTACCTCTAGACCTGTTGTACCTCTAGACCTGTTGTACCTCTAGACCTGTTGTACCTCTAGACCTGTTGTACCTCGAGACCTGTTGTACCTCTAGACCTGTTGTACCTCAAGACCTATGGTACGTCTAGACCTGTAGTACCTTTAGACGTGTGGTACCTCTAGACCTGTAGTACCTCTAGACGTGTGGTACCTCTAGACCTATGGTACCTCTAGACCTGTGGTACCTCTAGACCTGTAGTACCTTTAGACGTGTGGTACCTCTAGACCTGTAGTACCTTTAGACGTGTGGTACCTCTAGACCTGTTGTACCTCTAGACCTGTAGTACCTTTAGACGTGTGGTACCTCTAGACCTGTTGTACCTCTAGACCTGTGGTACCTCTAGACCTGTAGTACCTTTAGCCGTGTGGTACCTTTAGACGTGTGGTACCTCTAGACCTGTAGTACCTTTAGACGTGTGGTACCTCTAGACCTGTGGTACCTCTAGACCTGTAGTACTTTTAGACGTGTGGTACCTCTAGACCTGTGGTACCTCTAGACCTGTAGTACCTTTAGACGTGTGGTACCTCTAGACCTGTAGTACCTTTAGGCGTGTGGTACCTCTAGACCTGTGGTACCTCTAGACCTGTAGTACCTTTAGACGTGTGGTACCTCTAGACCTGTGGTACCTCTAGACCTGTAGTACCTTTAGACGTGTGGTACCTCTAGACCTGTAGTACCTTTAGACGTGTGGTACCTCTAGACCTGTAGTACCTTTAGACCTGTGGTACCTCTAGACCTGTAGTACCTTTAGACCTGTAGTACCTTTAGACGTGTGGTACCTCTAGACCTGTAGTACCTTTAGACGTGTGATACCTCTAGACCTGTGGTACCTCTAGACCTGTAGTACCTTTAGACCTGTAGTACCTTTAGACGTGTGGTACCTCTAGACCTGTTGTACCTCTAGACCTGTTGTACCTCTAGACCTGTTGTACCTCGAGACCTGTTGTACCTCTAGACCTGTTGTACCTCAAGACCTATGGTACGTCTAGACCTGTAGTACCTTTAGACGTGTGGTACCTCTAGACCTGTAGTACCTCTAGACGTGTGGTACCTCTAGACCTGTGGGACCTCTAGACCTGTAGTACCTCTAGACGTGTGGTACCTCTAGACCTGTGGGACCTCTAGACCTGTGGTACCTCTAGACCTGTAGTACCTTTAGACGTGTGGTACCTCTAGACCTGTAGTACCATTAGACCTGTAGTACCTTTAGACGTGTGGTACCTCTAGACCTGTAGTACCTTTAGACGTGTGGTACCTCTAGACCTGTGGTACCTCTAGACCTGTGGTACCTCTAGACCTGTTGTACCTCTAGACCTGTTGTACCTCTAGACCTGTTGTACCTCTAGACCTGTTGTACCTCTAGACCTGTTGTACCTCTAGACCTGTTGTACCTCTAGACCTGTTGTACCTCGAGACCTGTTGTACCTCTAGACCTGTTGTACCTCAAGACCTATGGTACGTCTAGACCTGTAGTACCTTTAGACGTGTGGTACCTCTAGACCTGTAGTACCTCTAGACGTGTGGTACCTCTAGACCTGTGGTACCTCTAGACCTGTGGTACCTCTAGATCTGTAGTACCTTTAGACGTGTGGTACCTCTAGACCTGTAGTACCTTTAGACCTGTAGTACCTTTAGACGTGTGGTACCTCTAGACCTGTAGTACCTTTAGACGTGTGGTACCTTTAGACGTGTGGTACCTCTAGACCTGTAGTACCTTTAGACGTGTGGTACCTCTAGACCTGTGGTACCTCTAGACCTGTAGTACCTTTAGACGTGTGGTACCTCTAGACCTGTGGTACCTCTAGACCTGTAGTACTTTTAGACGTGTGGTACCTCTAGACCTGTGGTACCTCTAGACCTGTAGTACCTTTAGACGTGTGGTACCTCTAGACCTGTGGTACCTCTAGACCTGTAGTACCTTTAGACGTGTGGTACCTCTAGACCTGTAGTACCTTTAGACGTGTGGTACCTCTAGACCTGTGGTACCTCTAGACCTGTAGTACCTTTAGACGTGTGGTACCTCTAGACCTGTAGTACCTTTAGACGTGTGGTACCTCTAGACCTGTAGTACCTTTAGACCTGTGGTACCTCTAGACCTGTAGTACCTTTAGACCTGTAGTACCTTTAGACGTGTGGTACCTCTAGACCTGTAGTACCTTTAGACGTGTGATACCTCTAGACCTGTGGTACCTCTAGACCTGTAGTACCTTTAGACCTGTAGTACCTTTAGACGTGTGGTACCTCTAGACCTGTTGTACCTCTAGACCTGTTGTACCTCTAGACCTGTTGTACCTCTAGACCTGTTGTACCTCTAGACCTGTGGTACCTCTAGACCTGTAGTACCTTTAGACGTGTGGTACCTCTAGACCTGTGGTACCTCTAGACCTGTAGTTCCTTTAGACGTGTGGTACCTCTAGACCTGTAGTACCTTTAGACGTGTGGTACCTCTAGACCTGTGGTACCTCTAGACCTGTAGTACCTTTAGACGTGTGGTACCTCTAGACCTGTAGTACCTTTAGACGTGTGGTACCTCTAGACCTGTAGTACCTTTAGACCTGTGGTACCTCTAGACCTGTAGTACCTTTAGACCTGTAGTACCTTTAGACGTGTGGTACCTCTAGACCTGTAGTACCTTTAGACGTGTGATACCTCTAGACCTGTGGTACCTCTAGACCTGTAGTACCTTTAGACCTGTAGTACCTTTAGACGTGTGGTACCTCTAGACCTGTTGTACCTCTAGACCTGTTGTACCTCTAGACCTGTTGTACCTCTAGACTTGTTGTACCTTTAGACCTGTTGTACCTCTAGACCTGTTGTACCTCGAGACCTGTTGTACCTCTAGACCTGTTGTACCTCAAGACCTATGGTACGTCTAGACCTGTAGTACCTTTAGACGTGTGGTACCTCTAGACCTGTAGTACCTCTAGACGTGTGGTACCTCTTGACCTGTGGTACCTCTAGACCTGTGGTACCTCTAGACCTGTAGTACCTTTAGACGTGTGGTACCTCTAGACCTGTAGTACCATTAGACCTGTAGTACCTTTAGACGTGTGGTACCTCTAGACCTGTAGTACCTTTAGACGTGTGGTACCTCTAGACCTGTGGTACCTCTAGACCTGTGGTACCTCTAGACCTGTTGTACCTCTAGACCTGTTGTACCTCTAGACCTGTTGTACCTCTAGACCTGTTGTACCTCTAGACCTGTTGTACCTCGAGACCTGTTGTACCTCTAGACCTGTTGTACCTCATGACCTATGGTACGTCTAGACCTGTAGTACCTTTAGACGTGTGGTACCTCTAGACCTGTAGTACCTCTAGACGTGTGGTACCTCTAGACCTGTGGTACCTCTAGGCCTGTGGTACCTCTAGATCTGTAGTACCTTTAGACGTGTGGTACCTCTAGACCTGTAGTACCTTTAGACCTGTAGTACCTTTAGACGTGTGGTACCTCTAGACCTGTAGTACCTTTAGACGTGTGGTACCTCTAGACCTGTGGTACCTCTAGACCTGTAGTACCTTTAGACGTGTGGTACCTCTAGACCTGTGGTACCTCTAGACCTGTAGTACTTTTAGACGTGTGGTACCTCTAGACCTGTGGTACCTCTAGACCTGTAGTACCTTTAGACGTGTGGTACCTCTAGACCTGTGGTACCTCTAGACCTGTAGTACCTTTAGACGTGTGGTACCTCTAGACCTTTAGTACCTTTAGACGTGTGGTTCCTCTAGACCTGTGGTACCTCTAGACCTGTAGTACCTTTAGACGTGTGGTACCTCTAGACCTGTAGTACCTTTAGACGTGTGGTACCTCTAGACCTGTAGTACCTTTAGACCTGTGGTACCTCTAGACCTGTAGTACCTTTAGACCTGTAGTACCTTTAGACGTGTGGTACCTCTAGACCTGTAGTACCTTTAGACGTGTGATACCTCTAGACCTGTGGTACCTCTAGACCTGTAGTACCTTTAGACCTGTAGTACCTTTAGACGTGTGGTACCTCTAGACCTGTTGTACCTCTAGACCTGTTGTACCTCTAGACCTGTTGTACCTCTAGACCTGTTGTACCTCTAGACCTGTTGTACCTCTAGACCTGTTGTACCTCTAGACCTGTTGTACCTCGAGACCTGTTGTACCTCTAGACCTGTTGTACCTCAAGACCTATGGTACGTCTAGACCTGTAGTACCTTTAGACGTGTGGTACCTCTAGACCTGTAGTACCTCTAGACGTGTGGTACCTCTAGACCTGTGGTACCTCTAGACCTGTGGTACCTCTAGACCTGTAGTACCTTTAGACGTGTGGTACCTCTAGACCTGTAGTACCATTAGACCTGTAGTACCTTTAGACGTGTGGTACCTCTAGACCTGTAGTACCTTTAGACGTGTGGTACCTCTAGACCTGTGGTACCTCTAGACCTGTGGTACCTCTAGACCTGTAGTACCTTTAGACGTGTGGTACCTTTAGACGTGTGGTACCTCTAGACCTGTAGTACCTTTAGACGTGTGGTACCTCTAGACCTGTGGTACCTCTAGACCTGTAGTACTTTTAGACGTGTGGTACCTCTAGACCTGTGGTACCTGTAGACCTGTAGTACCTTTAGACGTGTGGTACCTCTAGACCTGTGGTACCTCTAGACCTGTAGTACCTTTAGACGTGTGGTACCTCTAGACCTGTAGTACCTTTAGACGTGTGGTACCTCTAGACCTGTGGTACCTGTAGACCTGTAGTACTTTTAGACGTGTGGTACCTCTAGACCTGTATTACCTTTAGACGTGTGGTACCTCTAGACCTGTAGTACCTTTAGACGTGTGGTACCTCTAGACCTGTAGTACCTTTAGACGTGTGGTACCTCTAGACCTGTAGTACCTTTAGACGTGTGGTACCTCTAGACCTGTGGTACCTCTAGACCTGTAGTACCTTTAGACGTGTGGTACCTCTAGACTTGTAGTACCTTTAGACGTGTGGTACCTCTAGACCTGTAGTACCTTTAGACCTGTGGTACCTCTAGACCTGTAGTACCTTTAGACCTGTAGTACCTTTAGACGTGTGGTACCTCTAGACCTGTAGTACCTTTAGACGTGTGATACCTCTTGACCTGTGGTACCTCTAGACCTGTAGTACCTTTAGACCTGTAGTACCTTTAGACGTGTGGTACCTCTAGACCTGTAGTACCTTTAGACGTGTGATACCTCTAGACCTGTGGTACCTCTAGACCTGTAGTACCTTTAGACCTGTAGTACCTTTAGACGTGTGGTACTTCTAGACCTGTGGTACCTCTAGACCTGTAGTACCTTTAGACGTGTGGTACCTCTAGACCTTTAGTACCTTTAGACGTGTGGTACCTCTAGACCTGTGGTACCTCTAGACCTGTAGTACCTTTAGACGTGTGGTACCTCTAGACCTGTAGTACCTTTAGACGTGTGGTACCTCTAGACCTGTAGTACCTTTAGACCTGTGGTACCTCTAGACCTGTAGTACCTTTAGACCTGTAGTACCTTTAGACGTGTGGTACCTCTAGACCTGTAGTACCTTTAGACGTGTGATACCTCTAGACCTGTGGTACCTCTAGACCTGTAGTACCTTTAGACCTGTAGTACCTTTAGACGTGTGGTACCTCTAGACCTGTTGTACCTCTAGACCTGTTGTACCTCTAGACCTGCTGTACCTCTAGACCTGTTGTACCTCTAGACCTGTTGTACCTCTAGACCTGTTGTACCTCTAGACCTGTTGTACCTCGAGACCTGTTGTACCTCTAGACCTGTTGTACCTCAAGACCTATGGTACGTCTAGACCTGTAGTACCTTTAGACGTGTGGTACCTCTAGACCTGTAGTACCTCTAGACGTGTGGTACCTCTAGACCTGTGGTACCTCTAGACCTGTGGTACCTCTAGACCTGTAGTACCTTTAGACGTGTGGTACCTCTAGACCTGTAGTACCATTAGACCTGTAGTACCTTTAGACGTGTGGTACCTCTAGACCTGTAGTACCTTTAGACGTGTGGTACCTCTAGACCTGTGGTACCTCTAGACCTGTGGTACCTCTAGACCTGTAGTACCTTTAGACGTGTGGTACCTTTAGACGTGTGGTACCTCTAGACCTGTAGTACCTTTAGACGTGTGGTACCTCTAGACCTGTGGTACCTCTAGACCTGTAGTACTTTTAGACGTGTGGTACCTCTAGACCTGTGGTACCTGTAGACCTGTAGTACCTTTAGACGTGTGGTACCTCTAGACCTGTGGTACCTCTAGACCTGTAGTACCTTTAGACGTGTGGTACCTCTAGACCTGTAGTACCTTTAGACGTGTGGTACCTCTAGACCTGTGGTACCTGTAGACCTGTAGTACCTTTAGACGTGTGGTACCTCTAGACCTGTATTACCTTTAGACGTGTGGTACCTCTAGACCTGTAGTACCTTTAGACGTGTGGTACCTCTAGACCTGTAGTACCTTTAGACGTGTGGTACCTCTAGACCTTTAGTACCTTTAGACGTGTGGTACCTCTAGACCTGTGGTACCTCTAGACCTGTAGTACCTTTAGACGTGTGGTACCTCTAGACTTGTAGTACCTTTAGACGTGTGGTACCTCTAGACCTGTAGTACCTTTAGACCTGTGGTACCTCTAGACCTGTAGTACCTTTAGACCTGTAGTACCTTTAGACCTGTAGTACCTTTAGACGTGTGGTACCTCTAGACCTGTAGTACCTTTAGACGTGTGATACCTCTAGACCTGTGGTACCTCTAGACCTGTAGTACCTTTAGACCTGTAGTACCTTTATACGTGTGGTACCTCTAGACCTGTAGTACCTTTAGACGTGTGATACCTCTAGACCTGTGGTACCTCTAGACCTGTAGTACCTTTAGACCTGTAGTACCTTTAGACGTGTGGTACTTCTAGACCTGTGGTACCTCTAGACCTGTAGTACCTTTAGACGTGTGGTACCTCTAGACCTGTGGTACCTCTAGAGCGTCTCTCACTGAACCAATATTGTTGGGAAACTCAGGCTGACGACGCTTCTGTTCTTGGTGTCTTATTTTACACGCTTCTCACTTGCCAACTTTAAGCAGGTTACACTTCAGGACCGAGATTCACGAAGCTACATGTATTTCTTCGTAAGTGGATTTGCTACGAAGGTTCCTAAGTGTGCCCTAAGAAGATGCTTAGGTGCAATTCACGTAGGTCCACTTAGGAAGATATTTGGGTTCTGGATCTGGTTCACCTGCGTGCCGATAGAGGTCACTACTGTGTTTCGTTTGGCCAATCAGAGAGCAGGCAACATTCTTCATAGATTTTAGCGCTGGCTTATCGGTGCTCTACTACCTTCTATTTACGTCGAATTTTCTTATAAAATTAGTATATTTCGAAGTAAAACTGCTTTTTCAACTTCTACAGGCAGCACCGACATTGTAGTAAACAAATATGTTACATTTGTTGTTTACCTACGTAATTCTAAGATATACTGTGTAGCTGTCCTTGTTGCTCGGAAGATGCGCTGACAATTATTGTGTATATTTACTGAATTTACCCAAGGGCCACTAACTATCTAGTGGCCTCGACGAGGACAGAAAGCCGGCGGCTTGTTAAAGGGCCCGCCAATTGTCTTAATGATATTTTTTAGCTGGAATTTGGCATTTACGGCTTCAGCGGGTAGGCGGTTCCATGGGTTTATAACCCTCTTGGTGGAAAAAAAACATCTGTTTTCAGTCCTACTTGAGAGAACATACTCTCCAACACTATATCTGTGATTGCCCTGTTATCAGTGACTTCATACCAAATGGTATGAGGTACTTTGAGCTCTGTAATTACTTCATACACTCAGGAATATTGGAAGATATTCTTGTGCTGCACCCAGATTTTGCCAGTGGAGGCTAACAATTCGAAGTAAATCGAAGTAAAGTGAAGTAAAGAAATAGGAAGTCGAAGTAAAGCAAATAGTAAAATCGAATAAAATCGATAAATAGATCAGCCTTAAGTATTTTATTCTCTCCTGATTACATGTATGACTGGCCATCCTGTGAGGTGAGGATGTTGGATGAGCTTGTAGCTGGGTTTTTATCTACACTGTGTGGTCCTTCATACAGAATAGGGAAGCAGCACATTGCTGTGTATACCTAAACATGTTAAAAAATACATTGTTTGAGAGGAGTCTTGTAGAAACTGGTAACAGTAATTATAATATAATGTTTCCTTGATTCAGTGCTTACCTCTTGTGAAAATTGTGAAAAGTTGTTTAGTCAGAGTTGATTTGTTTTTTGTATTGAGGCTGGTATTTTCTATCTTGATTCCATGTATGTCTAACCATCCTGTGAGATGGGAGTATTAGATAAACTTATAGCTAGTTTTTTATCTATACTGTGTAATATTGACACAAATCCAGCTGACAAGATTTGTTTTACCATACAGGTGCATTATTTGTTAAAAAAAAAATATGTTTATTCTTACACCCGATGGTGCTACATAGCCTTCCCAGCTTGGTGCCTTCTTTTCATACTTACTGATTAATAAATAAATAATAATAAATCAATTTTATTCAGGAAAAGTACATACAGTTGATTTACAAACATAATGTTGGATTTATAGACAGAGCTAGTACACACAATACCTAAAGCCACTAATACTCATAGCATTTTGGGCAAGGTGTGGGGGGGAAAACACTTAGACTAAAACTTAATAGTAATCGGGATTAGGTATAAATTGTGTTGAAAGAAGGACTAAAAAATAAAAAAAGGGGGGGGGGTAACATAGCACAAATCAGCAATTGTACACGTTGGTGAACAAACAGTATTATTTAAAACATAGCAAGACATGAGTTGACATTTAGGAGGTAAGTTAGGTTACATGGAGTTAATTAGATAGTACTTGGTTTTACTCTTAAACTGGTTGAGACAAGTACAGCCTTTGACATGATTCGGGAGGTCATTCCACATTCTGGGTCCTTGATTTGTAGAGCACTTCTAGTTTGGTTACACACAGCTAAATTGTGTAACAGGAAGAGGTCATGGACCCAAATTTATTCCATGCTAAATGTAGAGGAATCAGCTGAGTATTCCTCAAATAAAATAAGCTGCCTCAGCTTATAAGGTAAATAAAATAAGCATTTCTCAAATAAGTAGCTGCCTTACTGCTACATAGCCTTCCCGGCATGGTGCCTTCTTTTGATAATTACTTGTTCCACACCCAAGATGTGTAACAGGAAGAGGTCTTGGACCTCTACTTCCCTCTCTCTTTTTTAATAGTCCATATACCATAATTATAGCTTTAAGTATTCAATGAATAAAGTTTTTGACATTTTTACCCTTCTCCTTACCTAACATCATTTGTGCAGCATATTTTTATTTTATGTCTCACCCGGATTTAATTTCAAAATAAAACCAAACTAAATAAATTAGAAATGGGTATGTATAGCTAAGGTACACCCTTACTACTAGGTGAACAGGGGCATTTGGTGATAGTAAATGATCCCATCAGGCAGGGCTCATCAACTTCTCTCATATTTCATGTTCACCAGTGTTTATTTACTTAATAACTACTGGTATAATATATTGCTATTATAAAACTAATTCTAATATCATAAAAGGCATATTTACTTCAAGTTTCGAGCAGAGAATGCATATATAACTAACACAATGGACTCCTCTTCACGAGATTCACCAGCTATAATCTTTTGTTTGTGTTCCAAAATCTTAAGATCGATCTTCCGTGTTGTGTAGTAGAGAAAACCTTAGTTATATCCAGTTTATGTAAAGCTACGAGTGGTTGACAGCACACGTAGCTGACGGACCAAACTTACGAAGGTTTTTCGCCTTAGTGTACCTACCTGAATACCGACGTTGCCGCCACGAAGGCGCTAAGAAGAAAAACATTCGTAAGTACCTTAGTGAATCTGGCCCCAGGCGTCCTGAGTGATCCTGCACCCGTAAGAAGAATTACTAATTGTGATAAGTGTATATATAGGATTAGTATAGAACTTCTTGGAATGTGGAATTCTTATGGATAAGTTATATGGAATTAACAGGCACATCTGATTGCCTTTCAAGAAACTTCAGATAATTTGCAGCAATTGTATTTCACTTAATATAATTGCTGCCCCATTTACTTGCGTGTCTGCGTTTTCCTGCAGTATGTTGATGGGCTTCTTTAGATATGGGCTTACCTTACCTTGAGGTTACCTTGAGGTGCTTCCGGGTCTTAGCGTCCCCGCGGCCCGGTCGTCGACCAGGCCTCCTGGTTGCCGGACTGATCAACCAGGCTGTTGGACGCGGCTGCTCGCAGCCTGACGTATGAGTCACAGCCTGGTTGATCAGGTATCCTTTGGAGGTGCTTATCCAGTTCTCTCTTGAACACTGTGGGGGGTCGGCCAGTTATGCCCCTTATGTGTAGTGAAAGCGCGGGCTCCATACAACAGCTGCATATTACAACTTTGGTCTCACAAGGGTCGTGAACAAATATTATTTCACCATCCAAGTATTTAAAAGCAGTTCTGAAATTTGAAAGTGAACCATAGGCTCCTCGCCCGATGTTCTTTGTGGTCCTCAGGTGATAGTTTTCTATTTAAAAACCTCCCTTAAATTTCTATCAGAATTTATAGAGAATGTTCACATTTGTAGGCTGTGTGTGGTCTATTTTCCCTACTCCACATTATATAACACAACATTTATTCACAGTAAATTCCTTTTGCCGAGTGGTGCTATAGTTTTCTTGAAGGGCGTGACAATCGTCTAGGTTTCCTATTTTCTCCAGTATATTAGCATTATCAGCAAGCATGTTCATATAATTATGTATTCCTTCTGGTTAGTTGTTAATGTAGACAATGAACACTCCTGGCGCAAGAACTGAACCCTGTGGTACTCCACTCGTGACATTTCTCCAGTGCAATACATTGCCTCTGATTACTGCCCCCATCCATGTTAGAAGCCTCTCTGTCACTCCTCCAGTATGTTCCAGTTTCCAGAACAACCTCTTATGTGGAACTCTGTCGAAATCCTATGTTAGGCCTAGATAAATGCGGTCAATGCAACCATCTGTTTCCTGTAAAATATATTTGGCGCTATCATAGAAACTACGTCAATTAGTTTCACATGATCTCCCAGATCGAAAACTATACTGCCTGTTATTATATCATTTTTCTCCGTGTGTTTCAGCCATTTGGTTGTATTCTTTACAGTATTTTGACCACTAGTCAATGATACAGGTCTATAATTAAGGGGGTTTCCCTGCTGCCACTTTTGTAGGTTGGAACTCTGTTAGCTTATTGCTACATATCTGCCAAGGATGTACGTTTTCCTTAAAGTACACAGAGATGACTGAAAAATCAACTGAAGTGGTTTTTCAGGAATCTTAAAAATCAATTGAATATAGCACGTTTATATAATACTTATATAATATATATTTCGTTAATCCCCCACAAAATTTATTCCATTGACTTCAGTGTACGTATAAACCACCTATATAATATCATGACAAGCTATACATTACCACATAATGAATTAAGAGCACACGAAATAAGTATGAGAATTATTTTATTCCTAACAAGTAAAATCTTGCAAATCTATTGTTTTTATAATAGCTCAGATATATGTATGAAATATATATATATATATATATATATTTTTTTTTTTTTTTTTTTTAACCTAGAAGGGGTACCACCTCTGGTGCAAATGTAGGGACCCATAGCCTCAGAGAAGAAAATAAAGAGTACTCAGAGAAGACCTTTTGGATCCTCACTGAACACTTTGATATTTTCTTCTCCTACCACCCCTATTCTTTTGTTAAGTGTGTATATTTATCTAACTTTATTTGAAAATGTCATTACACAAAAAAAGTTACAATATTGATTACATACAGGGTACAAGGCTGCTTGTCATAAGTTGAATAGCTCCTCCAGCTCCTCAGATGGCGGGCACGAACCATGGATGCAGTGAGCATTTCCTCTCTGGATTGCCACACTAAGGCGCTGAAAAAGAAAACTGGCAGCTCTGGGGTCTCTAGTTGTTTCGATTAGCTTAGACCCCAACTCCTTTAAAAAGCTAGCAGCACTTTTACCCCAGGCACCAAGCGTCTCTGAGGCAATGGGGACAAAATTGTAGTGGTGCTCAAGGTCTCTGTATTTACGTGACTTGGCCGCTTCCCGGTGATTGGCAGCTCCTCCTGCTTGTGTAGCACTGAAGTCAACATAGGTATTGGCTAAAGTTGAAACGCAAGTGTAGTCCCACACCAACTGTCTACCATTCTTCCAGGGGTTCACCGTAATTCCGTCTGGGCGACCGACAGGCTCATCAGAGTTGCGGGACATTAGGTAACGGGGCTCTCTCTCTGCTGGACAACCGGCTGTGGTAAGGCTTCTCTTAATAATGTCATTAACCTCGCCGTGTCTTGCATGCCATCCTCCGGTCCTTTGGCAAAGAAGGCCATGCCGTCCATATCTGTCGGCCTCTGCCTCGCCGCAAATACACCTGTATTCGGTGTGGATTGGGGCAGCTAGGCGAAGAGCCACGGCAATTCGGAGGGCCTGCGGTGTGAGACGGGTGCCGGTTGCTGACATTGGGGTTGCTAATAGGAAATCACCTGCATGGGGAGCTGCTACAGCTCTAAGTCGGGCAGTGTCATGTGGTGTCGTCGCAGCTTCTAGCAAAGTTGCAGCTTCTTGGTCGGCAATGGGGCGATCCCAGCTGGATTGCTTATGGGCTTCAGAAGGCGGTGGTTGGGGTGCTGGTCCTGCGAGAGAGACCCATTTGGTTGTGCAGTCTGTGAAGCTGGGATCATGCACCCCTGCCTGTTGAACTAGGTGCTCAGGTAGGATTTCCTTCACCAGGTTGTCAGACCCCACTGAAGAGGACAGGAATGCTGGTACAGCAATTTGTGTTGCTGTGCGCACGCCAAGGCCCCCGAGTCTGACAGGAAGGGAGGCCTGTTTCCACTGTGAGTCGCTGAGGGAAAGATTGAGGGCTTTTTCTAGTGTTGATTTCAGCAAGCTGTCATACTCTTCTAATTTAATATTGTTGAAAGATGGCGAACATCTTAGAAAGTAGGTCAGCCTGGGAAGGGACAAGCATCTGGTGATGAGGTAAAGTGCATCATGAGCATCGATGTCTTCAATCCTCTCGTTCATCCTCTTCAGGTCAGTGATCTTCTTACCAAGGACCCCGTCGATGGCATTCCTTCCAAGAGGAGCACCTAGGAGTGTGCTGTCCTCAGGGTTGGTTGTATGAATGTCAGGCAAAACAACCTTTATTTGCTCTATTATGTGCTGGTTGGTGGAGGTTATTTCGCACTTGGAAGGGTTCAGGGTGAGGCCTAGGCTTGCTCCTTGCTCCTGGATTATTCTTATGTCGTCCAAGAGTGAGGCTGGGGAGCCGGCTAGAGTACCATCATCCAAAAACCAAATGTTGAGCTCACTGGACAGGTTATCGGTGACTTCCTTGATAACTAGGCAGAACAGAAAAGGAGCAAGGGGGTCACCTTGTTGGACACCTTCTTGTGATTCAATTTCATGTTCCCCAAAAAGCAGGGTTAGATTCTTGCTGTAGCATGAGTTTACAAACGGGTAGAGGGAAGGAAAAAGGCGATGAACTGCACTGAGTACTGCATCCCTTCTAACCAGATTGAAAGCATTTTTGAAGTCCAGCTTTATCAGGGCTTTTTCATTCGTAATGTTGGCAATGTAGGCTCTAGCTGCATGAGCCGCTGCCTCACACCCTTGGGGAATGCCAAACCCAAGCTGTTTTGGCTTCAGCATGTCGGCTGCTGCCTGACTAACTGCTCTAGCAGCAGCCTTAGCGACGAGACGCCGGAGTGAATTGCCGACAGCTATATATATATATATATATATATATATATATATATATATATATATATATATATATATATATATATATATATATATATATATATATATATTTATATATATATATGTATAAAATATTAAAAAAATATAAATATTATCAATGAAAACTAGATTGGATGAGGTTTCTATCTAGAAGGGCTAGGAGGACATTAATATTAAGCGTTTCAAAGTAGATTCCTAATATACCGGTAATAGGATAATTTAATAGTGCAGTTAGATTGTTCAGCTGTAACAAATGCTTTGGGCAAACTAGTACTGTAACATTCAAGAAATAATATCAAACAAATACCAGAAAATAATATATGTGAAGAGTCCAACAGGATGTATATTTAACTGAATTTACCTGAGGGCCACTAACACTAGTGGCCCCAACGAGTACAGAAAGCTGGCGGCTTGTCGAAGGTGTCTCCCATTAGCTTTGATGATCTTTTCTAGTTTGACTTTAAAATTTAGCTGAATTTCGCCATTTACGACTTCGGCCGGTTGGGTGTTCCAAGGGTACCAATGTTTCCTGTGGGTAAAAAAATCATCTTTTCCTCTCAGTCCTACATTGTGGCTTGTTGAGCTTGAAACCGGTGTTACTTGTTTGTGTTACTACTGACCCTATGAAGAAATTGTCCGAATTAACATCCTCCAAACTGTTCAGTATTTTAAGTTCAGTGAGATCCACACTGTCGTGCCTGGTATGCTGTGTTGTTACCCCGGTAGCCCTCAACCGTTCCTGTTAGGTGAGTTGAGTTAGCTCTGGAGTTATTTTTGTTGCCCGGTGTTGCACTTACTCCAGATCAGTCATGTCCTTCTGAAGATGTTGTCTCCATGCTTGGATACAGTAGTCCAAGTTCGGGCACTTACTCCAGATCAGTCATGTCCTTCTGAAGATGTTGTCTCCATGCTTGGATACAGTAGTCCAAGTTCGGGCGCACCAGAGCTTTATTCAGTTGAATTACTACCTTCTTTTTCTTAAAGTCAAAGGTACGTTTAATTATTCCAAGGGTTTTGTTAACTTTTTTGACTGCTGCTCCTACCTGTTTTGTAGGTATGAGACAAACGTAGCCATGCATTGTATATAAAAAAAATAACTACATAATGCTTGGAATGTGAGGGTCCTGCAAATAATAATGATATAAATAAAAACATTGTATATATTATATATACTGACCAGGGTATATAACCTTTATCAAGCATATTCGGGTAAGTTTCGCATATTCTTTTTTTTCTCTCTATTAATAAAATAAAATATGTACAATAAAGGAAATCCGAACATCATACAAACAAACATAAATCAATACAGTGCAAACAAACACATACAGTAGCTGAATGAACAACATAAAGAAGAAATGGAAAGTATTCACAACACATAACGAGTACAATTAAGAGCTAAAACAAGTAATGGAAATATCTCCGAACCATCCAACATTGTACACACACACAAAGTGCCTCAAATACACAAGGGGGGAGGGAATATAAATGAACAGGTACTTGTAACATAATACACATCAAAACATAAACATTGCCCAACACAAACAATAGTGAAGGTCAGATGTCTCAGCTGTCCAACACAGGGGCAACAAATATAACACAATAAACAAAGAGAAAATATCAAAATTTTATACATTCTCATCAATATATATACAAAATTATACAACATTCATACAAATGCATGCAGATGTTTAGTTGGTGCCTCAATCTAATGAACAATACAAACACCAATTTAACAAGAACACTAAAACAGAATCACCCATAAAACCCAGCCACACCAACCAAACACCGATGCAACAGCATTCACCAACGACACGCAGGTGTGTCCCAAAAAATCCCTACATCATGGGTGCAGAGGCGATAAAAGCCGCCGAAAACCCCCTATCAAGGTCTCTCGGAAACGACGCCGCAACCACCACAGTGTAGTGCAGCCGACCCTTCAAGAATCCCAGGAGTTGAGCCACAGTGTACCCCTTCAACATACCAACCCACAAACAAGATATGTAATCGATAATCAAAACAACCAAAGTGTTCTGAATTTTACTACTGCTCACTGGGAACGACAGGAATAAAAACTTCATCAAATTTACAAGCAAATCATTACCACAAAAAGCAAGAATGGTAACCAGAAGTCAGTCCACCAAACATGAGACCCATCCACAGAAGTAAAAAACGTTCAGTTAGGACATGCTCACACTACAATGGGCACAACAGTCGGAGCACATAGCCCAACATAAATAACTGAGCATTGGTAGAAAGGGTGTCGTGAAGAACCGAAACATCAGCTCACGCTGTTTAGGGGCGACAAACGGTCCTTCAGAGCATCCCAAACCGGCTTCAAATCAAACAAAGGATACAAACCCTCCACCGTGTGAACTACACGACCCAAGAAAGCCCGAAACACTTCTTTAGAACTAAGACGTAAGCCGCAGAAACCGACAGTGACCGAAGAACGAGAATTGCACAAGAGTAAACCGGAGGCGTAATGAAAGCCACGTCCGAAAACACGACATTCCAATGAGATATCTAACATGCATCGAACAGAAGTATAGGGCTAAGAAGTTAAAGCCGTCCCGCAACCCGAGCTCCCTACGAAAGGTCAACCATAAAATGACTAACGGTTTAACATACATATTGAAAAGACCAATCCCACCCACTACCAGATGCATACACACGTCGGACCAGGTGGTATTTACCACACCACATGTCCCTAAAAATCACATTCTCCATACCAAGAACAAGGTCACTACTCACTGGGAAAAATGGGCCAAATACCAGACTCTATGAACCTTGCATCTATTGTGAACCTTGCAGTTCACAATAGATGTTCTCTGATACAGGGTCTCTTAGACAGGGTCTCTTCATGGTCTCTATACTCTCTTAGACAGCATCCTCACTACCACCCTACCGAACAAAAAACCGCCGCTCAATTCCAAAGCACTGATTCGTCATAAGAGCTAAACCAAGTAATTCCCAGCATTCGAACAGGCTGTACTATGGGAAATCAAAACCCCTCCCAAGATGTCCGGGAAGCCCAACTACCTAGCCCCATAATACATAATTTCTTTTGAAAAATTACAGACCACGTGGCCAACTCACAACTTTGCACAATGTCCTGAACACCAACAACCGAGCCCTCTGTAGCCATTAAGATAGTCATATCATCAGCATATCCACACACATTCAGTAAAACCCGTTGGGCAACCTCGGGGGAACGATGGAACCATGTGCCCACAGAACCCGAAAGAATGATTCCTGAAAAACAATGTATAAGAGCATAAACAAGTGGGGGAGCCCTATCGAACCGACCGCCCAATGGCAAACGAATCACTAAACATACCATTAACACACACACGGCTACTACAACCCCTACAAAGCATCCGAAGCCAGCCCACAAACCGGGAGTCACCCCCCAAGCCTCCTCATACTGTCCAACACAAACCCTTATGGCTACATGGTCGAAGGCTTTTGACCAGTCTTAGTTTATCAAGGCAGCAGGAAACTCGGACTTCGACGTATAAAGAATAACATCCCTAACCAGGTTTTTGTAATGGACCACCGACTGCCCCGGCACCCCATAATTTTTTTTTTTTTTTTTTTTGTAGATATATACGAGAGTTGTTACATTCTTGTACAGCCACTAGTATGCGTAGCGTTTCGGGCAGGTCCCTGGAATACGATCCCCGCCGCGAAGAATCGTTTTTACAACCAAGTACCCATTTTACTGTAGCCTCTGTAGCCAACAGAGGCTACAGTTAAGGATTTGCGCCCAGTAAATCCTCCCCAGCCAGGATACGAACCCATAACAAAGTAGCGCTCGCCGAACACCAGGCGAGTGTCTTACCACTACACCACGGAGACTGTTCTTTAGAAACTAGTGAGCCTACCACTGACCGTAGCCTATTCGCCAATAACTTAAATCAGATTATAAAATATTTTCTAAGAGAGTAATAGGACGCCAACTGGAAAAGAACTGCAAGTCACCTGGCTTACATAAGAGCTTCACAATTCCAAGAGCCTGAGATGCAGCCAACTGCATGTACTCAAAACAATATCAAACTACCTCCAGGAAACCGGACCCAATAATATCCCAACAGGAAACATGAAACTCTGCCGGCAGCCCATCAGGCCCCGGCACCTTGCCCTTGTGTAAGGAATGAACAATGTCCCAAACCTCAACACGTACCAATACTTGACAGGCCGACAACGACAATCCTGGAAAACAATGCCATAGAAAACAAATCCTCCAAACCCCAATTCATCTCCACCCTCCTATGAAGATCCTAAAGTTCATTCCGAATATGCAAAAGCACCCAATTTGTATTCGACAAAACCGAACCATCAGGCATATGGAGACCATTCAACAACACTGGCTCGCGATCCTCTTTCTTCTTCCAAAGCAAAAACTGCAAAAGACGCCCTCCAAACAGCAGCTTCTCAACCCCAGACCTGACCCTGACCCCTCAACCATTTCGTCTCTCAACCTGCAAATCTGGGGCCAGATTCACGAAGCAGTTACGCAAGTACTTACGAACGTGTACATGTTTCCTCAATCTTTGACGGCTTTGGTTACATTTATTAAACAGTTTACAAGCATGAAAACTTCCCAATCAACTGTTGTTATTGTTATAAACAGCTTCCTGGTGCTTCGGAGCTCGTTAACTGTTTAATAATTGTAAACAAAGTTGACAAAGATTGAGGAAAAGTGTACAGGTTCGTAAGTGTTTGCATAACTGCTTCATGAATCTGGCCCCTGCTCCTTACACGCAAAATCTCCGCAAATCTATCGAACTCACCATTTACCAACGAATATAAGTGAGTCAACCAAGCCTGCAACACATTCACAAACCCAAACCGTTCAGTCGACTTCCTCTTCACAATAGAAAGCAGGAGCTGCCGACACTCGCCTTTACACCAGTCCCCCCAGTCTAAGAGACATGGACAACCCCGTTTTCGTTCTACCAACGAAGTCCAAAATTCAATAACGGTATAACCGTCTCCAGATAGGAGATCCTCACAAACAGAATTCTCCTATCATCGTACATCTCCATATGTAACAAAAATCGACGCCTGTTTGTTATTAAGAATCAAGGTATCCTCCCTTTCAACAACTTGGAGGGATTCAACAACACCTGATACCCATCGGCCAGACCATGCAGCAGGTTCACATCCCGGAACTCTGCTTCCGGATGAAAACCACATCCTCCCTGTGATGGCGAAGCATCGTATCCAAACCCAACTGCGTCACCAGAGAAAGAAGGCCATTTACATTAAAAGAGGCACAAGTAAGAAGTGGAGCCTTTGGAAGAGAAAAAACGGAACCATTTAATCATCGGGTATCTGCTGCCCAGACCAAAATGGAAGACCAACTGGGGAGTCACCTCTGGTACCCTGACCATCAAGGATGCCATGGGAAGGAGAACCCCACAAAGGTGGGCAGGAGGGACAGTGGGATAGACGCAAACACAACCCTAAAGAACGAACGAACGAGAAGCAGAAAAATAGTCGTAAAGATGTTCGAGAATAGAAGCTGGGCTGAAACAAGCAGCTGCAAGGGACTTCTATATAGCCCTCGAGTTAAAAATCCATAGCCTGTATCTTCTCCTGAAGATACATAAAATGGTTTGAGCAAATATGGGTACTTGGCAGGGTAGACTGGCTCTAAGCAGCCGCAGAGAACCCACGAGACCTGTAGACTGGATCCACATGGCGCTCCTGAATCCCCTGCTGCAGCTATTACTGGAGTGACTGAGGGATACAGCGGACTTCCTCAATAAAATAATGCAGGTGAATGAAGACAGAGGCCCGATACCAAGAGACGTGACCCTATTCTCCGTGAATGTGGTGTCACTCAACCCACGCATTCCACAGAGGGAGGCCACGAGAACAGTAGCCACCTTTTCCGAGGAGAACAAGTATAAAATCACATGGGAACTATTGGAAGAATGAGTTTGGAGGATGCCATCATGGGACCTACTCGAGGAGGCCATCCATCCTCCATGTAATGTGGGATACAATCCTAGACTTCGATGGAGTAACAGGCCACCAGACGAAGGGAACAGCAATTGGAGCCTCGAGTAGCGTAGCCATCGCGAAATTATCGTGCACGTCGCCCGCGAACAGGAGAAAATGCGGAAGGAGGACACACCAAAGGTATACTTTCGCTACATTGACGACATTTTTGGTGTTATGACAGGAGGAGAAGCCTCCCTACAAGCTTTTTCCACATGGGCCAACACAGTCCATGGCAACCTAAAATTCACACTGGAACAGAGTACCGCAGAAATAAATTTCCTGGATACGACAGTGTACATAGGTGAAGCAGACAGGCTCCTCCACACGAGAGCCAACTACAAACCTACAAACCTTCACATATACATTAAATTTGACTCAAACCATCCTCTAGCCTTAAAGAAATCTCTTCCCTACTCGCTAGGTCTCTGCCTGAAAAGAATCAACAGCAGAGACTAGACCTTCATTCCCCAGCTGGAGGACCTCTGGCAGATGTTTAGGAACCTGGGATATCCAAATGAGATTATGTAGACGGCAGAAGTAAAATTTAACGTCAAATCTGGGACCCAACTGCTCCTTCCAGCAAGGACCCACAGCAGTGAGACGAGATGGATCCTATCGGCGCTTTTCTTCTCAGAGCTAGTAGGCCTGTGCTGTGCAATAAAACTGATAGAAACCTGGACATGGCTAAAGGACACCTACGAGAACACCCATCTTGGAGCAGGTTCTCTGAGAACCCCCTGATGATAGCATGGAGGCGGGGGCAAGTCCCTGAAAGACCACCTTGTCAGAGCGACCATGAGGGAGACAATGCAGCTCCTACCCAGGTACCCTAACCTAACCCAAAACCACTTGGAGGTGAGGCATCTAAACCAACCATCCCTGACCTTACCTTAAAATGGAGACCCCCAAGATATAGAGGAGCAAGGAAAGGTTAAGAAGGACCCACAAACACATGAGCCTGCACCCCCATGGGAACCTCAGGAGCCTCCAGTGAGGGAAAATCAGATTCCCCAAAAATATTCACCCGGTCTGCTGCTCTCACCAAGTGCACAGCAGCCAAGTGACGAGGAAAATCACACTTGTAACGCACATGGGGCTGTCCAGAATATAGACAGCGGAGGTTAAACTCCATCAACGAGACAGAAGATTCTGGACAAGGGAAATCAGTAGAGTACGGGTACCAGTAAGCAACCCCTTTGCAGGTCCAGAAGAGATCTGCTGAACAGATGCTCAGCACCTTTCCATAATGCTCAAAGAGCCTCGTAATAAACCCATCCAGCATTTCAAATGGCCTTGCGTACGTGGCCTTGCACCGCCACGTACGTCGTCGTTATACTAAGATAAGCAACCTTCATGGTACCTGCCCCACGATGCAGTAGGAAGGAACGTCCCTCATAGCAATCGATGAAGTCATGAAAAGCACATACCCACTGGAATTTCAACACCACACACTTGTCCCGAATAATTTGCAGGCCAACCAGATCCGACGTTGTGGGAACCGACCTGTGAGATTTATATTTATTTAATTTATATGAATTTATATTTACGTTAATTTATATACTTCGATAGCAATTTGTATAATGATAAGTGGACTGTATTTCTGCAATAATCTCTTAATCTCACAAATCGATCCTCTACACATTAGGGGGGTTTATTAGTTTATATATATATGCAGCCAATCAAACTACAGTATTAACTACATACATTGAAAAGGTTCCTTATCTTATAGTACAGCAGGTTAGTCCACCAGGTATAACTAGGGTGTAGACACCAAATTATCCTCTTTGAGGTAGCTTCCTCACCCAGTAACTGGTGCACAAAGTCTTCCATCCTCGTCTTGACCTGTCAAAAGTGCGCTAGCTGTGAAGCCAGAATCCTATATATGACAAGTTATATCAGAGAAAACACTATACAGTACATGGAACATTGAAGACCTGGCTTAATTACCTTTAGTTTGAGGCTTCCACATGATCTAACCGGTTCACCCTATATCCTGACATTAATGGCCATAAATGAATGATAAACGGGTTTCGGATAGACACTTAACTTGAATTTGTAGACAGCGTGTTGACAATGGTACACCTTTGGTTTCCATAACACTACGTCCAAGTAAATTTAACAGGAGCCGAATTTGCTCCCGTGTGAGCCTCTGGTCTCAATATAAACAATGGCTGCCCTCCTCCTCTCTCTGACGCCTGGCTTACATTGTCCAGATTTCAGAACGTGATAGAAGGGTCACATTTACTCTACTTTAATATTGATAATTAAGTTAATTTATATAAGATGTTTTTATGATGGTAAAGTCCAAAGACTAATGTATTTAAGAATAATTCCCAGCAAAATAGCTGGTGAATTATAATAGTATGTGGTGATGATATCCCGTTTTCTATAGACGGTAATTCCACTACAAGTTACGTTTTCTATGGGTAACTTGTTTATACAATACAGCTATTATCTGTATGATATAAAATGGTGTCGGATTTTCCGACATAATTCCCCAGGGGGCTGCTCACGGGTCGAAGTCCTAATTAGAACAGACGAACACCGATACTCCTCCTTCGAATTATTAGATTAATTTGATGTTAGTAGTTAGTAATCACACATTTGTGCGTCTGTTCGTACAGGACGGATGTCCCGTACTAGAGTTATAGGGGTTAGAAGTCTAATGCGATTTCATTTCCCTGTCAACTCTTGAAAGGCTAATATTCAAGCCTTATTACATATTATTTAACCCAGAAGACTGAATGTGATCAAGTACTACAGTCAAGTATGATTCAGGGACTGCAGTGAGATCAGTGACATTAGATATAACTTGAAGTTTCTTCAGGTAACTGGTCACTGATATATAAACACTGAGGCCCATGGAATACATCTTGATTAAATAATAAATGTATCAAATCAGTCATCAAATTTATTGGGGTTTAATTTAGTTAATTGATTCAGAAGATTGAATAGCTCATCATTAAAGTAAAGTATGGTTCTGAGACTGCAGTGGGTTCAGTGACATTGGTCGCAGTGACTTGTAGCTGGTTTAGGCTACTGTTCACTGATTTGCCACTGAGGCCTCATGAACTCATCTCCAGCTTCAAATGATGATACTAACATCAACCTCTGTTGGTATAGTCAGCTGTAATCTCCTTAGTATAATGCTACTGGAGAAATATAATCAGCTGACAAATTTAGATTTCTACTAGTATTGTTTATCTGCAGGCATAGGTCTCCTCAGGCTTGATACTGGGCCTGAGAGTAATTTACCTCCTGCAGAGTTTAACATGGTTATACCCTGATATTTAGTAGGGCTACCGATGAATCGATGACAATAGTCTGTCCCTACAAGGAGACCGAAGTCGGTGAGGTGATCAGACTTAATATTATCTGCCAATTTTATTCCTCTATTTCTCAGGAATTTGGCTGTTGCTCTCAGACCTTGAACTTGTAGGTCTACTGGTATTTTGTCCACCACAATGGCTTGTACTCGACAGACGTACCTGCCTAAGCGTACTGATGGTTGTACCACCTGGTAGACTTGAGGTCCTGCATCTGTTACAAACCCTGAGATGTTGAATGACGTCTGGGCTACAGGCCTTAATTGTAGTTCTTCTGCCAACCTTTTGGTGATATATGTTCTCTGGGATCCTTGGTCAAACAACCCACGGGTATGGACCTTGGCCCTCTTATTCAGGATGGTAATTTGGGCAGTAGGCAAAGTCGTATTACCTTTAGACTTTGCCGATTGGACACTGTTTGTTTGTTGCACCTTGCAGTACTGTACTGTGGTGGGAATGCTATCTTCCACCTTGGGTCTTGAATACGTTAATTTCGTATATTTACACAGTGCTGCATGGTGCCTACCTCTTCTACACCTGTTACAGGTGTTGAATTGGGTATCACAATAGTCTATGTTGTGTGACTTGAGACACCTTGAACATCTCCCTAATTCCTGGAGTCGCTCCATACGAATGTCTCTGGTTGGATAATTAGCACAACAGTATGTTGAATGTTTCCTTTTGCAGAACATACATGTCCCCCAGCCGACTGCACGTTTGGAAGTTACCGGTTTGGGTGAACTAGTAACAGTAGGCTTGGAGGATGCTGCTGCATTGTCAGATTTTCTGCAACTTGATGTTTGATTAATTGACTGATGTTTATTTGGGGTAGTTGTTTTACCCTTTAATTGACTATTATTTTCTATTTCTGAAGGCTTGCAAGAGGCTTTAACTTCCTCATTTGCTCGTCGTTTGTTTATGATGGAATGTAAACCTTCAGTGATGTCCTGTACTGTCAGGATGGTGTTATGTTGATGTGCATATAATTCAGCTAGTATATCGCTGGACAATTTTCGTTGAAGGACTACTTTGGTCATCCATTCACTAGTAGTTATATCAACCTTAAGACTGAATATTCTTAGTAGTGACTCAAACTCCATGCTGAAGGATTGTAATGAGTCAGCAGTCTGATCAGGTTGAGGTAAATCCAGCAATTGTAGTACTAGATATATGACAGTTTTCTCATTGCCAGCATTATCCATACTAGCTAGTTGGTGAAGCCTTGTGGGGCTTGTACTTGGGCTGCTCATAATACTGAACAAGCTCTAATGGTAGCCTAGGGTAAATTCTGCACTCACTAGGCAATAATCCTACCTCTACTAGAGGTTAGCACTTAAAATTAATACACATTATATATATACAATCATACACACTAATGATTTGAGTGATAAACCAGTGTCACTGGAAGTACCTTTAGGTTAGCTCCTCTATATCACCCTAGGATGGTAGAGACACTAATTAATCACTCAAAGGTGTAATGATCTTAAGTAAATTATTATATATACAACTCAACTCGAGTTGATAAAAATTACACCCAAAATAGGGTCTGGACCATTCATTAATGGTGCTAGGTTGATCAATATAGTACAACTGACTATGGTAATAATGGGACTAGGATGAGCAATAATAGTTCAACTAGTCAATGGTTTTATCCTACCCTGTTGTGGGTTGGCAATTAGTAAATATTATACTGTGATCACTAGTGCAATATATATTAAATAATTCTCTATTTTGGAGAAATAATATACACAATTATTGATAATAGCCTCTTAATTAGCCTCTATGAAACTTCTAATATTATCTAGAAGTATTAAATATTATTAGTGACCTCGCGAAATAAACTCCACAAAATTCGTAGATAATCTCTCGCGAAATGTAACACCACGAAATCCATGAACAATCTCGCGACACAGTCACTAATTTGGCTGGCTTCTATATTAGCGCTGTCATTTCACAGAATAACACACCACCAAATCTGTGGGTGTGCATGAAACCGCTGACTAAGGCTTAACTGAACTGAGCGGGGCTCGTGAACTCGCACGAGTCAACGCCGCCGTCTTGACTGGCTTTGTTTAAATCACACTGCACTAGTATATTTAATGAATCCACTGGTTAACTGGTTCATCCGGTACTAAGATGACCAAATGTGGGTTCAAAGGATCAAATAATCCGTCATCCGGTTCGAAGATGACCAAATAATGTGGGAATCGACCTGTGAGATTTATATTTATTTAATTTATATGAATTTATATTTACGTTAATTTATATACTTCGATAGCAATTTGTATAATGTTAAGTGGACTGTATTTCTGCAATGATCTCATAATCTCACAAATCGATCCTCTATGTCGGAAAATCCGACACCATTTAATAATATACAGACAGATAATAAGTGCTGCTGTATTACCAACAAGTTACCCATAGAAAACGTAACTTGTAGTGGAATTACCATCTAAAGAAAACGGGATATCATCACCACATACTATTATAATTCACCACCTATTATGGTGGAAATTATTCTTAAATACATTAGTCTTTGGACTTTACCATCATAAAAACATCTTATATAAATTAACTTAATTATCAATATTAAAGTAGAGTAAATGTGACCCTTCTATCACTTTCTGAAATCTGGACAAAGTAGGCCAGGCGTCAGAGTGGGGGAGGAGGGCAGCCATTGTTTATTGAGACCAGAGGCTCACACGGGAGCAAATTCGGCTCCTGTTAAATTTACTTGGACGTAGTGTTATGGAACCCAAAGGTGTACCATTGTCAACACGCTGTCTACAAATACAAGTTAAGTGTCTATCCGAAACCCGTTTATCATTCATTTATGGCCATTAATGTCAGGATATAGGGTTAGCCGGTTAGAACGCGAAATCGCCTCAAACTAAAGGTAATTAAGCCAGGTCTTCATGTTCCATGTACTGTTTTCTCTGATATACTTGTCATATATAGGTATCTGGCTTCACAGCTAGCGCACTTTTGACAGGTCAAGACGAGGATGCAAGATTGTGCACCAGTTACTGGGTGATATGGAAGCTACCTCAAAGAGGATAATTTGGTGTCTACACCCTAGTTATACCTGGTGGACTAACCTGCTGTACTATAAGATAAGGAACCTTTTCAATGTATGTAGTTAATACAGTAGTTTGATTGGCTGCATATATATAAATATAAACCCCCCCTAATGTGTAGAGGATCGATTTGTGAGATTAAGAGATTATTGCAGAAATACAGTCCACTTATCATTATACAAATTGCTATCGAAGTATATAAATTAACGTAAATATAAATTCATATAAATTAAATAAATATAAATCTCACAGGTCGGTTCCCACATTATTTGGACCTTCGGAACCGGAATATTCGGTCCTATGAACCCACATTTGGTCATCTTAGCACCGGATGAACCAGTTAACCAGTGGATTCATTAAATATACTAGTGCAGTGTTATTTAAACAAAGGCCAGCCAGTCAAAGACGGAAGCGTAGCCTCGAGGGAGCTCAGGAGCCTCCCTCAGCCCAGTTCAGCTTCGTCAGCGGTTTCATGCACACCCACAGATATTTGGTGGCGTGTTATTTCGTGAAATGACAGCGCTAATATAGAATCCAGCCAAATTAGTGACTGTGTCTTCGCGAGATTGTTCACGGATTTCGTGGTGTTACATTTCGCGAGAGATTATCTACGAATTTTGTGGACTTTATTTCGCGAGGTCACTAATAATATTTAATACTTCTAGATAATATTAGAAGTTTCATAGAGGCTAATTAAGAGGCTATTATCAATAATTGTGTATATTATTTCTCCAAAATAGAGAATTATTTAATATATATTGCACTAGTGATCACAGTATAATATTTACTAATTGCCAACCCACAACAGGGTAGGATATGACTAGTTGAACTATTATTGTTCATCCTAGTCCCATTATTACAATAGTCAGTTGTACTATATTGAACAACCTAACACCATTAATGAATGGTCCAGACCCTATTTTGGGTGTAATTTTTATCAACTCGAGTTGAGTTGTATATATAATAAATTACTTATGATCATTACACCTTTGAGTGATTAATTAGTGTCTCTACCATCCTAGGGTGATATAGAAGAGCTAACCTAAAGGTACTTCCAGTGACACTGGTTTATCACTCAAATCATTAGTGTGTATGATTGTATATATATAATGTGTATTAATTTTAAGTGCTAACCTCTAGTAGAGGTAGGATTATTGCCTAGTGAGTGCAGAATTTACCCTAGGCTACCATTAGTGTTTGTTCAGTATTATGAGCAGCCCAAGTACAAGTCCCACAAGGCTTCACCAACTAGCCAGTATGGATAATGCAGGGAGAATGAAAAGAACCCTTGCAGGTCTTAAATGCCATTTAACAAGACAGATCAAGAAATGTGAAGATTTGTCACAACAATCAACAGTTGATTATGCTGACCTGGAAAGCTATTATCAAGCAGCTGCAGGTAAATTTAAGCAAATCAAATGCCAAATGGCTGTCCTTGTGGGGACAGACTACTACCATCAATTCATTGGTAGCCCTACTAAACATCAGGGCATAACCATGTTAAACTCTGCAGGAGGTAAATTACTCTCAGGCCCAGTATCAAGCCTGAGGAGACCTATGCCTGCAGATAAACAATACCAATAGAAACTAAATTTGTCAGCTGATTATATTTCTCCAGTAGCATTATACTAAGGAGATTACAGCTGACTATAGTAACAGAGGATGATGTTAGTATCATCATTTAAAGCTGGAGATGAGTTCATGAGGCCTCAGTGGCAAATCAGTGAACAGTAGCCTAAAACAGCTACAAGTCACTGCGACCAATGTCACTGAACCCACTGCAGTCTCAGAACCATACTTTACTTTAATGATGAGCTATTCAATCTTCTGAATCAATTAATTAAATTAAACCCCAATAAATCTGATGACTGATTTGATACATTTATTATTTAATCAAGATGTATTCCATGGGCCTCAGTGTTTATATATCAGTGACTAGTTACCTGAAGAAACTTCAAGTTATATCTAATGTCACTGATCTCACTGCAGTCCCTGAATCATACTTGACTGTAGTACTTGATCACATCCAGTCTTCTGGGTTAAATAATATGTAATAAGGCTTGAATATTAGCCTTTCAAGAGTTGACAGGGAAATGAAATCGCATTAGACTTCTAACCCTTGCAACTCTAGTACGGGACATCCGTCCTGTACGAACAGACACACAAATGTGTGATTACTAACTACTAACATCAAATTAATCTAATAATTCGAAGGAGGAGTATCGGTGTTCGTCTGTTCTAATTAGGACTTCGACCCGTGAGCAGCCCCTGGGGAATTATGTCGGAAAATCCGACACCATTTAATAATATACAGACAGATAATAAGTGCTGCTGTATTACCAACAAGTTACCCATAGAAAACGTAACTTGTAGTGGAATTACCATCTAAAGAAAACGGGATATCATCACCACATACTATTATAATTCACCACCTATTATGGTGGAAATTATTCTTAAATACATTAGTCTTTGGACTTTACCATCATAAAAACATCTTATATAAATTAACTTAATTATCAATATTAAAGTAGAGTAAATGTGACCCTTCTATCACTTTCTGAAATCTGGACAAAGTAGGCCAGGCGTCAGAGTGGGGGAGGAGGGCAGCCATTGTTTATTGAGACCAGAGGCTCACACGGGAGCAAATTCGGCTCCTGTTAAATTTACTTGGACGTAGTGTTATGGAACCCAAAGGTGTACCATTGTCAACACGCTGTCTACAAATACAAGTTAAGTGTCTATCCGAAACCCGTTTATCATTCATTTATGGCCATTAATGTCAGGATATAGGGTTAGCCGGTTAGAACGCGAAATCGCCTCAAACTAAAGGTAATTAAGCCAGGTCTTCATGTTCCATGTACTGTTTTCTCTGATATACTTGTCATATATAGGTATCTGGCTTCACAGCTAGCGCACTTTTGACAGGTCAAGACGAGGATGCAAGATTGTGCACCAGTTACTGGGTGATATGGAAGCTACCTCAAAGAGGATAATTTGGTGTCTACACCCTAGTTATACCTGGTGGACTAACCTGCTGTACTATAAGATAAGGAACCTTTTCAATGTATGTAGTTAATACAGTAGTTTGATTGGCTGCATATATATAAATATAAACCCCCCCTAATGTGTAGAGGATCGATTTGTGAGATTAAGAGATTATTGCAGAAATACAGTCCACTTATCATTATACAAATTGCTATCGAAGTATATAAATTAACGTAAATATAAATTCATATAAATTAAATAAATATAAATCTCACAGGTCGGTTCCCACACTCTACACATTAGGGGGGTTTATTAGTTTATATATATATGCAGCCAATCAAACTACAGTATTAACTACATACATTGAAAAGGTTCCTTATCTTATAGTACAGCAGGTTAGTCCACCAGGTATAACTAGGGTGTAGACACCAAATTATCCTCTTTGAGGTAAGCTTCCTCACCCAGTAACTGGTGCACAAAGTCTTCCATCCTCGTCTTGACCTGTCAAAAGTGCGCTAGCTGTGAAGCCAGAATCCTATATATGACAAGTTATATCAGAGAAAACACTATACAGTACATGGAACATTGAAGACCTGGCTTAATTACCTTTAGTTTGAGGCTTCCACGTGATCTAACCGGGTCACCCTATATCCTGACATTAATGGCCATAAATGAATGATAAACGGGTTTCGGATAGACACTTAACTTGAATTTGTAGACAGCGTGTTGACAATGGTACACCTTTGGTTTCCATAACACTACGTCCAAGTAAATTTAACAGGAGCCGAATTTGCTCCCGTGTGAGCCTCTGGTCACAATATAAACAATGGCTGCCCTCCTCCTCTCTCTGACGCCTGGCTTACATTGTCCAGATTTCAGAACGTGATAGAAGGGTCACATTTACTCTACTTTAATATTGATAATTAAGTTAATTTATATAAGATGTTTTTATGATGGTAAAGTCCAAAGACTAATGTATTTAAGAATAATTCCCAGCAAAATAGCTGGTGAATTATAATAGTATGTGGTGATGATATCCCGTTTTCTATAGACGGTAATTCCACTACAAGTTACGTTTTCTATGGGTAACTTGTTTATACAATACAGCTATTATCTGTATGATATAAAATGGTGTCGGATTTTCCGACAGACGTGTTGCCACGTAAGACGTCAACAAGCGCTGCACCAACAGTTGTGTGATCCATTTGCAATAAAAACTCAGAAAAAACCGAAGCAGATCTCTACATGGGAGGCATACAAGTCCCAATCTTCTAAAGGAGTACCCTGCACCAGTAGGGCCCCAAACTGTCTCGTGATGACCACACTACCGGCGAGGGCAAGGACTGTGTACCAACTGCTGAACCAAGGGAGGGAACCACCACATCCTCTCAATGGACCATTCGCATATTCAGAACTACTAGCTTACAATTATTCTAATACTTAATTCCAAAACCAAAACAAGGCATTCATATACTTATATTATTAAGCCTCTCGTATGAAAATACTTAATATAAAGCAGCAAAGCCTACTCATGCTACACACACACACACAAGATGAAAGGTTTCTGCTCTTTCCATATGAAAATACTAATAATAATAATAATGATAGAGATTAGTTGGAACATTCAGAACCCAGGTAATAGTGTGCAAGAGGCCATGGTGTTTTTACTGGAGGGGAGTGAAATCACAAGTTAGGTATTCAATGCAAATTATTTATTATAAGACATTCAGGTAATCATGAGTGAACATCTTAGAATACCTACCAAATAGGGTATAGAGTAGACTCATGTAATGCAATGCATTGACCAATTGGAAATTAAAATGCATTTTACTTAAAAATGATACGCTAATATATGTTAGCTTGTATTTTTCTGAACTCATTCAAATAAATTCTCTCTCATTCTCTCGCATGTTGACGTGCTAAGTGTCAACATGTCAGATCTGGTTGGCCTGCAAATTATTCTAGAAAACAGAAAACAGAATTTAGCAACTCTTTGACCAATGAAACCTTTCTCTCTCAGAACTCCGATCTGCCCTGGCCCTCTGCGGTATTTTGGCACCTGGCTCAGATGATATTCATTATGAGATGCCTCACCATCTCCCTCCATCCCCGTTTCAGTATTTACTGAGCGTTTATAACCGTGTCTGGGAGTCGTCGTCAGTCCCTGAGGACTGGCTTGAGGCAGTTGTTCTTCGTACTAGGAAACCTGGTTCTCTAGGGTCATACCCCCCTAAAGATTTCAGCCCTATTGCTCTCACGGGTTGCGTCTGCAAACTCTTTGAGCGAATGGTCAATGTCCATCTGATGTGGTTCTTGGAATGCTATCACGCATTGGCAAAGAATTATACACCAGTTGCACTTACGTCCCACATAATAAAAGTATTTGAAAGAGTGATCAGGAGTCAGGTCACTAGATTCATGGAAACCAATGACCTCCACAATCCAGGCCAACATGGATTTAGAGCAGGAAGATCATGCCTCTCACAGCTACTTGACCACTATGACAAAATCACTGAGGCATTAGAGGAAAAACATAACGCGGATGTCGTATACACATATTTTGCAAAGGCATTCGACAAATGTGACCATGGAGTCACAAAATGAGGTCAATGGGTATAACTGGTAAAGTAGGACGCTGGATACTCAATTTCCTGTCGAACAGAACACAAAGAGTAACAGTCAATCAAGTAAAATCGAGTCCGAGCGCAATTAAAAGCTCAGTACCTCAAGGTACAGTCCTTGCACCACTGCTGTTCCTTATTCTCATATCAGATATAGACAAAAACACAAGTCACAGCTTCGTGTCATCCTTTGCAGATGATACAAAAATCAGCATGAAAATTACCTCTGCTGAAGACATTGATAAACTACAAACAGATACAAAGTTTTCGATTGGGCAGCAGAAAATAACATGATGTTTAACGGTGATAAATTCCAGGTACTCAGATACGGCAAAAATGAGGATCTTAAACATAATACAGGGTGCAAAACAGAATTGAATCTGCCCATAGTAGGAAAACAGCATGTCAAGGATTTAGGAATAATGATGTCCGACGACCTAACGTTTAGGGAGCATAACCAAGCAAGTATTGCGTCAGCCAGGAAAATGATAGGATGGATTACGAGAACCTTCAAGTCCAGAGATCCCATCACAATGGTTGTACTCTTCAAATCACTTGTGTTGTCCTGTCTTGAGAACTACTCAGTACTCACTTCCCCTTTCAGAGCAGGTGAGATTACTGAACTTGAGGGAATCCAGAGAACATATACGGCACGCATAGACGAGATTAAGCACCTAAATTATTGGGATCTTCTCAAAGCTCTCCAAATGTACTCACTAGAAAGGAGACGAGAGAGATACCAAATGATATACACATCGAAAATACTGGAGGGACAGGTCCCAAATCTGCACAGTAAAATAACAACGTACTGGAGTGAAAGACATGGAAGAAAATGCAGAAGAGAACCAGTGAAGAGCAAAGGTGCCATGGGCACAATCAGAGAACACTGTATGAACATCAGAGGTCCACGGTTGTTCAACGTCCTACCAGCGAGCATCAGAAATATTACAGGAACAACCGTGGACATCTTCAAGAGGAAACTAGATTGTTTCCTTCAAGGAGTGCCGGACCAACCGGGCTGTGGTGGGTATGTGGGCCTACGGGCCGCTCCAAGCAACAGCCTGGTGGACCAAACTCTCACAAGTCAAATCTGGCCCCGGGCCGGGCTTGGGGAGTAGAAGAACTCCCAGGACCTCATAAACCAGGTATCAACCAGGTACCACCTCTCCTCTTCTCAATCTATCTTTCGCAAGTGTCACAGCACGACTGATGTCCTCGTGAACTTGAAGATCTATCTATATTCGTACTGCCTTTGCTGCGAAGACCTCCGTTGTTGCTCTCCTTTTTGACCTGGAAAAGGTTATGACACCATCTGGCGATACCATATTCTGTCCCAACTTCGTTCTTTTGGCCTTTGTATTTATCTCCCTCTCTTCCTCCAGAGCTTCCTTTCTCGTAGTTTCTATCGAATGCGGCTTGGTACCGCTCTCTCTGTCTCTTTTCAGCAATACGAAGGGTGTAATGTTCTGATCACTACTCTTTTACTGGTTGCCCTCAATGGTCTTCTTTCCTCCCTTATCTTTGACATTTTCTCTGCTCTTCATGTTGACAACCTTACCCTCTGCTGTCAAGGTAATAACTCGCCTACACTCCAACGGCGGCTTCAACTTGCGATTGATGGAATGTCGTCATGCGCCACCAATAATGGCTTCAAGTTCTATTCGGCTAAGACTTATGCTATGACTTTTACTCATAAGAAGGTCGTCCTTCGACCCGCTCTGTCAATTTATGGTAATCCTCTTTTGTATAAGGATTCTGCTAAACTTCTGGGGTTAATCCTTGACACCCACTTGTCCAGGTCACCTCATATTCCTTACCTCTGAGGTGAATGCTCAAAGACTCTTAACTTACCAAATGTCTTGTCCCATACTTCTTGGGAAGCGGAAAACACGCTCCTCTCTTTACATTCCTCTCTCACGCTATCTAAACTCGATTATGGCTGTCCTGCTTACTCGTCTGCCTCTTCCTCCACCCTTCGTCATCCTGATGTTCTTCACTAAACTGGGCTCTGCCTCAGCTCTGGTGCCTTTCATTCGTCCCCTATCCAGAGCCTGTATGTTGAGACTGTCTCTACAGGATCACCGTGATCGCTATTGTCTTTAATACTTTGCGTGGTCCCTTCAACACCCTCAATCTTGCTTATGTCGTACTTTGACCATTACTCCTCCTTTTTCTGTATGGTTGTTTCGCTTGCACTGTTCTCTCTCGGTTCGTGTAGCCAATGTTTCTCCTCATGTCATTCCGTCCTTGCTCCCATGGAGGGTAACTCTTCCTAAGTTTTGTAGATGCTTGACCTCGCATGCCTAAGGCTTTTATCCCTCCTATAGTTCTGAAACGGCTTTTCCTTGCTCACTTTTCTTCACACTCCCGCTCCATCTCCATCTTCACAGATGGGTCTATGTCTGCTGAGGGTGTAGGCTACTGTGTTGGGTTTCCTGACTGCACTTATATGTGTCACCTGCCTCCAGAGACTGAATTTTATGCAATTTTGTTTACTCTTCGCCAACTGCTTTCTTGCCATAATTCTTCCTTTGTTGTTGTAGTTGACTCACACAGTGCCCTCATGGCTCTTAAGTCCTTCAGTCCTGTTCATCCTGTTGTCGTTGAAATTCAATATTGGCTGTTTCTTATTTCCTGCTGATTTAAGACAGCCGAGTTTTGCTGGGTTCCAAGCCACATTGTTTTTTCCTTAAATGAGCATGCAGATGTTGCTGAGAAGGAGGCTATCTGCACTTATCCCATTTCCCACGAAGGTGTTCGTTATTTTGATTATTACCCTGTTATTCATTCCTGAATCCATACCCGTTGGCTGGATCGCTGGTCTTCTGTTACTGGTAATATGCTGCGTGCTCTTAAGGATAGTGTGTCCCAATGGTCTTCCTTCTACCACCGTAACCGGCGGTGTTAAACGGCTTTGGCAAGGTTACGTATTAGCCATTAGCACTTAATGGAGCACCGCCCTGCTCCTTATTTTCCGAATTGCATTGTCCTTCTTAAGGTCGTGCATATCCACGTGGAATGTCCTGACTTCGAGGATGTGTGTGTGTCTTGCTTCCCGACTGTCTCGCAGTCACCTATCCCTCGATAGCATTCTTGGTGAATCCGATGCATTTGATGTTCTTCGCCTTATGCGCTTTTGTTCTCATATTGGCATCCTTAATGATCTTTAGCACCTTTGATAATTACTTACTTACTTGATATTATAGACTGTGGGTTGGTTGGTGTTGTCGTCGTTGATCCTTCTCTATGGACAACCCAACCCACAACTCGGTAGAGTGCTTATACTAGGAGATCACCCTTGGCACTTCTGGCTCTTGGAGAGGGGCTCAGCGTCACACGTTTAGGGGATGCGGCTCCAACACTTAGCCTCGTTGTCACGTGCACACACCCACTCGGGCCGCTGTGACTCCCCACTCTCTCCTTAGGTGATATGATCTCCTCAATCCCCTATGACTTACTAGTATTACCTCCTACCCTGTCCACAGCAGTGGTTCTTGGTTCTTTCTCTCTTTCTCTCTCCTTCTTTACTACCTCCTGGGAAGCCTCACTAGGACAAGGGCAAATACCAGCAAATTGTGATACATTTACTGGACTAAGCACATACACAATACATACACACATATAATAATAATGAATCCTATACTCTATAATATTACAATCAGGTTGCTCTCCAACCTAATCAGAGCTCTACCATCAGCTTATCAAGTGGTATCCTATCTCCTGGTTCACCAGCAGATACTATCAACCTCCTCAAGTTGATCAAGTCTACATACACTGTTGCACCATCAGCAAGATAATATATATATATGTATCTATAAATGTGTACAAAGAAAATCAGCATTTGAATGCAATAACATATCAGTATAAATGTTCATTGATACACAACAATGATCAATCGATCACTCTATCAGTCCTAGAACGCATACGTCTGTAGGTAATCCAGCCTACGACTGTAACTCTAAACTTCAGTATAAAACACTCCTTGACATAAGACTGCAAACAACCACTCACCTCTCACTGCGTCTTGCACACTAATGACAACCAAACACTATCAACTCCCTACTAGTAATCCACCAGAACTTCCCCTTCCACCTCTGGAAGTTCACTACCCCAATATCTTTAGGTTCTTCCGGGCTTCACTACCAGGATCCTCTGCAGCTCCTCCAGGCTGCTATCATGAAGTTTCCTTGAGCAACTACGGTGCTTCACCCTTCTGCTAGGTTCCTCCACACAGCTCTCTTGGCTGCTACACCATGAAGTTTCCTCGAGCAACTATGGTGCTTCACCACCTCTACAGAAGCACGTGACACTCCTCTTCACTGCTTCTCCTCACAGCTCGAGGTCCCCGCCTCCACTACCTTGGAGTCTCATCATTTACTTCATCTAGGCTGGCTTCGAAGTTCTCAGCAACTTCTTCCCCAAAGACAAACCTGCAACCCATAGACACTCCAATAAAATGTTCCCCTTTAACACATAAACAAAAATAACCACACAATATGCTTGCCTCAAACCTCTATCTGTTCTCTACATACAGTGAGAGTGGACTCCCCCGTTTTGGGCGGGTCCATACTCCACCTCGCCTGGCGGCGGTCCTCACTCGCTGGGAGGGTCTTCCTCCGTCAGGAGCCGGGCTCCCTCAGTCGTCCGTCAGAGCTCAGAGGGGACGGACGTCGCTCCGTGCTCCTCCCTCTTCACTCTCCTATTTCAGGCTTTCTGCCTTATTAAAACATGTCTAACTTATAAATAAACATTGCTACTGTCGCTGGGCACACGACCAACTACAAGCAATCACTATGAACTGGCGTATATCGTGCTTACCACAGATTAACTGATCGAGGGCGCTTTCCCTCTGACGGCGTCTGGTCAGGGCGCTCCACACAGCCCACGAAAATGCCTCTGAGCAGCTTATTAAACTCTCCTCGCCGTCCAAGACTTGACACCACAACGTTCTCAGCTCAATTCCACAGCTGGCACGTCTGCACACTTCTCTTCTCTTAGAAATATATCACTAGGGGTTCCCTTCTGACGGGAGCTCAACGGAGCGCGGCTTTTCCCCTGCGATGTCTGGCACTCAAGTGAGGTCAAGGTCCTCCGGAAGCGAGCCTCACGCCTCCAGCAAAATGTCCACATCTCCTAGCCAGTCATTTATCTGTTTTCTTCTTCATTGCCCATAATCTCAAACTGTTATACATATCCAAGCAACTATTTTACATATGCGTTATCACCTCAATATTTGCTAGACCTTCTAATCAGGTCAGGCTTGATGAATAACTCTCAAGGAGGGAGACTCGTTCCTCCTGTAGGCTGAGATCATAACACTTGACCAGTGAAAATGTTTGAAACATTTACTGTCATTCATTCATTCATTCATTCATAATTAACGTCATTTATTATTATACACTTAAAAACGGCCTCTTGCCATTCATCCCCTGGTACGTGAAATATAATCTTAAATATTAGTAAACATAACTTATTGTGGAACATAATGTTTACTTCATAAATATAATTCAGGTACTAATTTATATCCAATATTATTCTCAGCATCTTCTGTGCATATTGCATGGAATATAAATACGGAATTCATAACGATTCATAGACATCCAGTCAGCAGTGTTACAAATCAATTTATATATACAAAACAGAAAGGGATTATTGCTCGAGACTGTACGTGCTCTTCCCCAAATACAGCAGGTGTTCAGAGAGATTATGTAACCTTTGTTTAAATAGGTCCAGTTTGAGTGAGTCTTACTGTCGTCCGTGATCACTGTAACTTTGTCAGTAATACTGAGTGCTACGTTTTGTGCTCCAATGTAATACTAAGTTGGTTGTTAGAGAAGGTGATGTACAGGAATATTCTCTTCCTTCACCACCGACCATGTTATAATGAACAGGATTATTCTCCTCCTCCACCGACCATGTTATTATGTACAGGAATATTCTCCTCCACCACCCACCATGTTATAGTGTACAGGTATATTCTCCTCCTCCACTTACCATGCTGTTATGTACAGGAATCCTCTCCTCCTCCAACTACCATGTTATAATGTTCAGGAAAATTCTCCTCCTCCACCTACCATGTGTTACATGGGGTGGTTTGGCTGGGCCAAGGGGGCTGCTAGGAGTTAAGGGTAAAGAACAGTCAAGTCTGTCTGACCCACATAACTCACCCGAGTCTGTTGGTCCCAAAGATGAGGACCACGTCAAGCCCACCACCCCAGGTCTATGCTACCACCACCTGGGTGCCACTGATCCCCCTGGGAGCCTTTCAGTCAACCACGGGGGAATTGCTACCAGCAATTCCAGCCTTGGCCCACGGAGGAGTGAAGGAAGACTCAGATTTATCTTCAACAGCACTACCTCTGAGACTGACCCGCCATAACAAAACGGTCATAGGTCTCTCTTCCACACATGCGTTTCTCCACTATCACAAGGTCGCCAGCTGGTTTTTATATCTCTGCACCCCAGCAGTGCAGTTCAGAGGTTATGCACTATGTTGCTTAACAGCATACGTGTTGCTACACTCACAGTGTTAAATCAGGATTTCCAGCCTAGGGAATGTTCCATACATATCTGTGTTACCCTATCTTTGCCAGCCACTAGGACATTTTCATATAAAACTTACTGTTCATATGTGGGGACTATAATATCATATGTGTATGCTCATAGAGATTATATGGAGGCACACTCAAACACTTCAGTAAAATTATATGAAATTTACTAACGAAAAGCTACATGAACACACGTGTATACATAGAAATGGTACATGAATAGATATATAAATAAATGCTCTGGAGATCGTCAACAGCTCTCCTTTCACGACCTCTGGCAACTCCATCAGCTGGGCAGATTTAAATGGGGACTCGCACCCTCTCGAGGGGGGCCACTTCATCAACGTCTATCTACTGGCTATGTATCTATGCATCTACTGGCCTATCTAGCCTAATCAGCAAGGGAATATTGGGCCAGAAATCTGATCTACCTTAATCACTCTTGTCCACAATGCCTGTCCTCCAATAGTGTGAGGTTCCACACGGGTCCCAGGTCGCTCCTCGGTTATCCAGTAGCGTCTTGCAAGGCCTCAAGTGTCGTGATGTAATTGCATCGTCTCCATGCCACTTCTTAGAGTTCAGGTATTCCAATACTGGTCCAACCACTGGTCACTGAGCCGGTCACTGTATACACACGTTCCTTCAATGAGACGTTTTCTTCTGGATCTGGAAACGGTGTCTTTCCTCCACCTCAGTAGATGTGACCCAGTCCCTGCAGCACTGCTCGACACAACAAGCCAGACTCTCGGGCGCCAGGCATGCCCTCCCGAGACGTCACCCACTGTTGTGCTCAAGTTCTTGGCACTTCCTTACCCCTTAAACTTGGCTTCTTTACGCTCCACAGGAGCTCAGTATCTTCAGCGTTAATGGTAGACTGCGATGGCTGATTATAATCCATCGAGCGAGGCGCAATGGATTAGCCTCGAGACCTCGAGAGCTCTTCGACGCACGTCCGCTTGAATCCACAGTCAGATCAGCTCTGCACATCGCCCTCCATCAGTGCCGAGCCAGGTCTCTCGGTGACGTCACGGCGGACCCTGATTGGTCAGCCACGTCATGTGACTTTGGCTAGTCAATCCCCAGCCGTTTAGCGTCGCCCACAAAATGGTGGATTTGTAAGCAAGGGTCGCCATTTTGTAAGTACCAGGGGCGCGACCCCCCTTCCCTTACCTACAAACTTATTAATACAAATTTTCCATAATTATGTGACCAATCTAGTCGCCTCATATACCAAAAGACTCCCTGCACCTCAGGGAATCAGCAGGGTCAGTGGATATGACTCTTAACACTGAATTTGGGGAGAAATAGGAGTGGACTCCATAACACTTGTTATAATTTACAGGAATTTTCTCCACTACCACCTACCAGTTACCCCTCACCTTAGACCATCATGATGCTCCCCAGTTACTCTCACCTTAGACCATCATGATGCTCCCCAGTTACCCCTCACCTTAGACCATCACCATGCTCCCCAGTTACCCCTCACCTTAGACCATCATGATGCTCCCCAGTTACTCTCACCTTAGACCATCATGATGCTCCCCAGTTACTCTCACCTTAGACCATCATGATGCTCCCCAGTTACCCTCACCTTAGACCATTACCATGCTCCCCAGTTACCCTCACCTTAGACCATCATGATGCTCCCCAGTTACCCTCACCTTAGACCATCATGATGCTCCCCAGTTACCCTCACCTTAGACCATCATGATGCTCCCCAGTTACCCCTCACCTTAGACCATCACCATGCTCCCCAGTTACCCCTCACCTTAGACCATCATGATGCTCCCCAGTTACCCTCACCTTAGACCATCACCTAAGGTGAGGGTGAGGCTCCAATTAAGGACCATTTCAGGTCCTTAATTTCTGCTTTTCTCATTCTGACTTTGAACTCTTGATGGAGCACCGAGATGATCTTCTCCATCACTATCAACTGTTTAAGATCATCCACTGTTTCCACCTCTTCTGCCTTCAGCCATCTTAGAAACTTTCGTTCCATCTCACGAGCAGTCTCTGCGTACGACCTTCCTGATGCTCTTATACGCTCTCGAAAACGTTTTCGGTAGACCTCCGGAGTCAGTCTAAATGAGTGGAGTATTGCCTTCTTGATCGCGTCGTATCTAGCACACTCCTCTAGGTCCAGCATGTTATACGCTTCTCTGGCCTCACCGGTTAATCTGCTCTGAACCAATGCAGCCCAATCCTCTTCCAGACATTCCTTCAACGTCGCTATTCTCTTAAAATGTTCGAAGAATGCCACGGCCTCAAGAGCTTCAAAACATGGTAAGTCGCTCTGCCTTACCTTGAGGTCATCCCATCGTGCAAGTACAGAGACAAGCCCGCGCTCAACACATCTCAACTCTTCCTCGCTTCATCTCAACACTTCCTCGCTTCATCTCAACTCTTCCTCGCTTCATCTCAACTCTTCCTCACTGTGCCTCTCTCTCTCTCTTCTCGCTTCAACTGCGCCCCCTCTCTCTCGCTCCTCACGCTGCATGTTGTTGTTGTTGTTTTAGATTTAGCTAGTCAGAATGAAATGCCCATGTAGCACGGGCTATGGTGAGCCCGTAATTGAGTTCGGTTATTCGCGATAACCTTGTTACTCTGATATTTAGGTAAAAGTATTAAATGGAGGTGGGGTTTTCTCCTTTTTCCCTGTTTCTTTTTCTTTTCTGTTTTAGTCTTCTTTTAATAAAATTATCTTGGTGGCGGATGTAGGTGCAGAACTTTCTCTAGTGAGACCCATTCTTTAACGGCTTTTCTAATCATTGAAGTCGCTGTGGAATGTGCATCTAATGCAGCTGCTGTCGTTGGATTAATTTAGAGTCTGATGCGCAGGGCTTCAGTAGCTTCACATTCCAGTAAGTAGTGCAATAGTGGCGCCTCTGCTTCTGTTCCACAGACGTGACCCCCTCTAACTATTGGGTTTATTACCTCCAGCAGCACTTGTAACTAAGTCTGAGTCTGTGAATGGCTACTGCAATGTCTCTGGATATCATTTTGTCAGGCTTGAAAGAGTAGCAGCCAGTGGCTTGTTTGTACCATATCGCAGTGGATCTTCCTTCCGCTACATTGGCTCTGTAGCGACTTTGATAGTTGGGAGTATTTTCTTCTTGATTTGCAGCTTAATCTGTGAAACTCATTGTGCAGCTGCGCCTCTCTCTTCTCGTTTCAACTGCGCCTCTCTCTCTCCTCACACTGCAGCTGCGTCTCTCTCTCACTCCTTACGCTGCAACTGCCCCCTCTCTCTCTCTCTCTCTCTCTCTCACTCTCACTCACTCTCACTCTCACTCTCACTCTCTCTCTCTCTCTCTCTCTCTCTCTCTCTCTCTCTCTCTCTCTCTCTCTCTCTCTCTCTCTCTCTCTCTCTCTCTCTCTCTCTCTCTCTCTCTCTCTCTCTCTCTCTCTCTCTCTCTCTCTCTCTCTCTCACTCTCACTCTCACTCTCACTCTCACTCTCACTCTCTCTCTCTCTCTCTCTCTCTCTCTCTCTCTGGGTGATGATCCAGGGTGGTTCCTCTGCCTGCCACCGAGGGGCAGCCCCTCTGCCAGGACCTAAGTCTCCTCAGTCACCTGCCAGCCCTTGGAGGGGTGGACGTTGCTCCTCCCTCCCGGACGTTCCTCCATCTTTACTCTCTTATTTAGGCCTTCTGCCTTATTAAAACATGCCTAACATATCAACAAACACTTACTACGATCGCTGGGCACACGATCAACTATAGGCAATCACTACTAACTGGTTAAAATTGTGCTTACCACAAAAGGTCTCTTGCAGGGCGCTCTCTGACCGGGTGGCGACACTCAGGGCGCTTCAGGCTACCCACAGAACTGCATTAACTGCCCCCTCAACACCTTCTGCAGTTCACGACTTGAGCTGGCACGTGCACAAAGTATTCCACAATCGAACGTCTGTCCACTCCCTTCCTCTTGAAGGTATATCAAGCAGGGGTTCCTCTTCAACAGGGGCTCAAACGGAGCACGCCCTCCCCTCACGAGTTCTTTAACTCAAGTGTTCAAGCTCCTCTGAAAACGAGCCTCACGCCTCCAGCAAACTCTACACATCTCATAACCAGTCATTTGTATATATTCTTGATCACTGCCCATACTCTTAAACAATTTATCAAATCTAACCAATTATTTTACGTATGTATCTCCATGTCTATATTTCTTTGACCTCTTATTTAGGTCAGGTCTTACAGAACAACTCTCAAGGTAGACTCGTTTCTCAGCTACCTGGGATCATACCACCAGTCAATAGTATATTTCCAATAATAATAGAGTGGTGCAAATATAGTATCACTTTCATATAATGCTCAATTATAAACATTCGAATGTTTATAAATTATAAACATTCAAAGCGTGTGTTGCTCTTGGACATAAGAGCAACACACGCTTTAATCTCCGAAATTTTACCACAGCCGTTGCTGTGGCTCAGCAACGTTACGTGAGCCACATGCGTTACGTGAGGTTACAGTTAAACAGCAGTTGATCATACCACTGATTCTGTAACCCCACGCCGTGGGTCTTTGCCCCCTCCACTAGGGTATAATACATCACACCCAGGAAGCTCTCCAAGTCATGCCTCAAGACCGGTCACCACTATTGGACCCAAGGGGGAGAGGAGAAGGCTCAGCCCACACTGCTTAAGCTCAATCCAGCAATGTGTGCCTCTCCAACAGGCCTGCCCACCTGTGCGTGCAAAATTTTGCCAGACTTCCGGCCGTATCCTCAATTTCACCTCTTCCTTTCCGGTCACCAGCTGGTAATCTCGGCACGTCGCGTTGGAGCATGACCCGCAGGGCTGCACACTGCCCTCCCAGTGTCGCCGCTCACGTCCGTCGTAGACTAACAGCAATAATCACTTGGCGCTCTTTCGGTCAATAAACTCTGCTTCTTCGTGCTCCCTGGGAGTACACTAGTCTTCTATAACGATGGTAGAATGCGTTAGGATGCACAATCCACTGAGCGGGGCTTCTAAAGCCTCCGATTGCGAGAGCTCACTGACGCACTTCCACTCTTGTCAAAGGGACATGAATCTCTGAGCCTCAGCGCCTCCGCAAGCTCTGAGCCAGGCCTCCCGATGACGTCACAGCCTCCAGGGGCAGGCTCTCATTGGTCACTCTCGTTTCGTGACCACAACCAGCCAATCGCCATCCTGCTGGCGTCTTCACGTTCTTGGCGCCAATCTGGCAGGGACGTCGCCATTTTGTATGTACTAGGGGCGTAAGCCCCCTTACCTATAATACTTAGAAATGGCAATTTCTCCACAAATGCGTACTCTTTCCAGCTGCCTCCTATATCAAACTATTCCCTGTAGCTCGGGGAACCTTCCAGGTGTGTGAAGATATGACTCTTTATGCTGGAACAGGGGAGAAATATTAGAGGGAACCGTAACACTAGCCACTACCAGTTACCAAGACACTTACAATAACTAGCCACTACCAGTTACCAAGACACTTACAATAACTAGCCACTACCTGTTACCAAGACACAATAACTAGCCACTATTAGTTACCAAGACACAATAATTAACGTCCACTACCATGTGCTACTTATTTTGATGAAAGTGAGCAGTAGAACAACAGAAGTACACTTAAACCGCATTAAGCGTGCATACCCATGTGGATGGGAAATAAACTTACAGGTTCCAGAAGGTGAGAGGAAATGTCAGTACTGTGGAGAAATGCCCAACAGACCAAAGGAACATTGTCTAACACAGTGAAGAGTTATGAACCCAATAAGATTTCATCTGAGATTTAACAGAGCAGAAGTTGTCAGACAGACTGACCATAATCTAACTGAAGAGAACAGATCAATCACAATTACTTATACACCACCTATGTAAGACAGAAACAACAAATGAGCAGCAGTGGCCAGCCAGAGGTTCAGGGCCCGCCCAGGAATATTATCCCGGCAAACAAACAAAAAATCACCATAGTTTTGTTACTTCGAATATAGTGGTTAGTGAGTCTTATGAAATTAATTCATCTTGTATAGTCCCCTAGCTGTGTAGTTGTAATGTCTTAGCCCTCTCTCCTGATAATTACCTTATCTTGCATCCTTCCTAGCTAAATTTGTATCATTCGGATATCTACATTATCTATACTCGGTAATTGTTATTTTTGTTTTATGTTTATATATCTTAGTTCTAACTAAGACATAGGGATATGGACCAGTTAAAGGTTAAGACCCTTCTGGGTAACGAGTTTTATGTGCAGGTGGACAGGGCCAAGAACACCATTGAAGAGGTGAAGAAGAAGATACAAGCGGTGACGGGCGTCAGATGGTGGCAGCAGGAACTGGTCGAGGGCGGCCGCAGACTACCCGGCTACCTCACACTCGACCAGTGCTCCCTCCAGCCCCACCACCATGTGACACTGGTCCTCGACCTGGTGGCCGGACCCATTAATTATGCTGAGATACAAGAGTGAAGTGACGCGTCTTACCACAAAGGCAAATCCCAGAAAAAAGACCTACAAAAATGTGTGTGTGTGTGTGTGTGTACTCGCCTATTTGTACTCACCTATTTGTACCGGTAGGGAGCCGGTCGGCCGAGCGGACAGCACGCGGGACTTGTGATCCTGTGGTCCTGGGTTCGATCCCAGGCGCCGGCGAGAAACAATGGGCAGAGTTTCTTTCACCCTATGCCCCTGTTACCTAGCAGTAAAATAGGTACCTGGGTGTTAGTCAGCTGTCACGGGCTGCTTCCTGGGGGTGGAGGCCTGGTCGAGGACCGGGCCGCGGGGACACTAAAAAGCCCCGAAATCATCTCAAGATAACCTCAAGATAACCTATTTGTGCTTGCAGGATCGAGCATTGACTCTTGGATCCCGCCTTTCCAGCTATCAGTTGTTTAGAGCAATGACTCCTGTCCCATTTCCCTATCATACCTAATTTTAAAAGTATGAATAGAGTTTGCTTCCACAACCTGTTCCTTAAGTACATTCCATTATTCCACTACTCTCACGCTAAAAGAAAACTTCCTAACATCTCTGTGACTCATCTGAGTTTCCAGTTTCCACCCATGTCCCCTCGTTCTGTTATTATTTCGTGTGAACATTTCATCTAATTCCACTTTGTCAATTCCCCTGAGTATTTTATATGTCCCTATCATATCTCCTCTCTCCCTTCTTTTCTCTAGTGTCGTAAGGTTCAGTTTCTTCAGACGCTCTTCATATCCCGTCCCTCCTAACTCTGGGACTAGCCTCGTCGCAAACCTCTGAACCTTCTCCAGTTTCCTTATGTGTTTCTTCAGGTGGGGGCTCCATGATGGTGCGGAATACTCTAAGACTGGTCTCACGTAGGCACTGTAAAGCGCCCTAAAAGCCTCCTCACTTAGGTTTCTGAATGAAGTTCTAATTTTCGCCAGTGTAGAGTACGCTGCTGTCGTTATCCTATTTATATGTGCCTCAGGAGTTAGACTAGGTGTCACATCCACTCCCAGGTCTCTTTCTCGAATCGTTACAGGTAGGCAGTTCCCCTTCATTGTGTACTGACCCTTTGGTCTCCTATCACCTGATCCCATTTCCATAACTTTACATTTACTGGTGTTGAACTCCAGTAGCCATTTCCCTGACCAACTCTGCAACCTGTTTAAGTCCTCTTGGAGGATCCTACAATCCTCGTCTGTCACAACTCTTCTCATTAATTTTGCGTCATCCGCAAACATTGACATGTATGATTCCACTCCTGTAAACATATCATTTACGTTAATTAGAAAGAGGATTGGGCCCAGCACCGATCCTTGAGGTACTCCACTTGTTACTGTTCGCCAGTCCGACTTCTCGCCCCTTACCATTACCCTCTGGCTCCTTCCTGTTAGGTAGTTCTTCACCCATACTAGGGCCTTTCCGCTTACTCCCGCCTGCCTCTCAAGTTTGTATAGCAGTCTCATGTGCGGTACTGTATCAGAGGCCTTTTGGCAGTCAAGAAATATGCAGTCTGCCCAGCCTTCTCTGTCCTGCCTTATCCTTGTTACCTTGTGTGTGTGTGTGTGTGTGTGTGTGTGTGTGTGTGTGTGTGTGTGTGTGTGTGTGTGTGTGTGTGTGTGTGTGTGTGTGTGTACTTACCTAGTTGTTTACTGGGTCGCATCTGATCTTAAGCCCGTTCAATGGCGTGACTCTTTTTCATTCGTTTTTCTTACATTTACATATAAATGTAAGAAAATGAAACTGATGAATGCCTACTACATATAAAGATGTGTATCGTGTTAGAGAACTTCCTTATCCAGTCGGTGCCAAGTATTTACTACTCGGAGACTGAAAAAGTTCTTCGTGCCATCCTCAAGACTCATCTGCTTTTCCAGTTTCCAATTATGTCCTTTCATTCTACTATTCCTTTATGTGAACATTACTGCTATAACTACTTTGTCAATCCTCTCTAGTGTCTTGAACATCGTTATCATGTCCGCTCTATTTCTTATTTCCTCTAGTGCAGTAAGGTAAATAGGTACCTGGGAGTTAGACAGCTGCAACGGGCTGCTTCATGGTTATGAGTGTGTGTGTGTGTGTGTGTGTGTTAGAGAGAAATATATGTAGTGGATATAACAGAGGAAAAATAAGATTGGTTAGAAAGGCGGGGTCCAAGAGCTAATTGCTCGATTCTTCAGACGCAAGTAGTAACTACAAATAATAAATACAGTAGTCACACCTCCCTGTGAACTAAGAACCACTATTTTTCTGTGTCCTCAGACTTGACTTTCGTGAGGGTGAGCGGCTGGAGGAGATGGTTAGCCCCTCCCTGAGGCAGCGTCTGAGGACTGACCCAGGAGGCACCCGCCTGACCCTTGACCCCGCGCAGGGGCCCGACTCTGGCACTTACACTTGTCGGGTCGACTTTAACGACTCTCCGACCGTGTCGGCCATCGTCACCCTCACTGTCTACGGTAAGTGGCTGCATGCCTCACTCTCCTGTCACTGCCTCAGGCAGTTACTGCCTCAGCCGGGTGCTGCCTCAGCCTGTTGCTGCCTTCGCCTGTTCCTGCTTCAGCCTGGCGCTGCCTCAGCCTGGCGCTGCCTCAGCCTGGTGCTGTGTCAGCCTGGCGTTGCCTCAGCCTGGTGCTGCCTCAGCCTATTACTGCCTCAGCCTGTTGCTGCCTCAGTCTGGCGCTGCCTCAGCCTGTTGCTGCCTCAGCCTGGTGTTGCCTCAGCCTGTTGCTGCCTCAGCCTAGTGCTGCCTCAGCCTGGTACTGCCTCAGCCTGTTGCTGCCTCAGCCTAGTGCTGCCTTAGCCTGGTACTGCCTCAGTCTGGCGCTGCCTCAGCCTGTTGCTGCCTCAGTCTGGCGCTGCCTCAGCCTGTTGCTGCCTCAGCCTGGTGTTGCCTCAGCCTGTTGCTGCCTCAGCCTAGTGCTGCCTCAGCCTGGTGATGCCTCAGCCTGTTGCTGCCTCAGCCTAGTGCTGCCTCAGCCTGGTGATGCCTCAGCCTGTTGCTGCCTCAGCCTAGTGCTGCCTCAGCCTGGTGATGCCTCAGCCTGTTGCTGCCTCAGCCTGTTGCTGCCTCAGCCTGTTGCTGCCTCAGCCTGTTGCTGCCTCAGCCTGGTGTTGCCTCAGCCTGTTGCTGCCTCAGCCTGTTGCTGCCTCAGCCTGGTGATGCCTCAGCCTGTTGCTGCCTCAGCCTGGTGTTGCCTCAGCCTGTTGCAGCCTCAGCCTGGTGTTGCCTCAGCCTGTTGCTGCCTCAGCCTAGTGCTGCCTCAGCCTGGTGATGCCTCAGCCTGTTGCTGCCTCAGCCTGTTGCTGCCTCAGCCTGGTGTTGCCTCAGCCTGTTGCTGCCTCAGCCTGGTGATGCCTCAGTCTGGCGCTGCCTCAGCCTGGTGATGCCTCAGCCTGTTGCTGCCTCAGCCTAGTGCTGCCTCAGCCTGGTACTGCCTCAGCCTGGCGCTGCCGCAGCCTGGCGCTGCCGCAGCCTGGCGCTACATGGTACACTGTATTCATTGGTAATGCACTTTTCTAACATTCGGTATTCTGCCAACCATTGTAATATTAAGGGCTTTCAGCCCTTTTAAGACTAGGTCCTGGTGGTGAAGAGAAGTGGGGCTGTTGGAGGGGAAAGAAAATGGATAGCGGAAAGGAGACTGACAGGGAGGTGAATGGGAAAGAAAATGCGAAGGACGGCAGAGGGGAGGACTGAAGTAAGTATGGCTGGGGGAGGAAGGACATGGTATATTAAAGTAGATAGATGTAAATTACTAAAAGCTTTCACCATCCTGTCATTTAAGGACCCTATTAAGCACATTAAATAGTGGGACAGGAAGACAGTGCTTTCTTAAGTTACTGAGGAATCTAGCAGGCGCCACCAAGCGAGTAGGGTGAATTGAGTCGTAGACCGTACGCATCACCTGAGACAGATGTTGGGCACACCTGTCACAGGTAATCATGGGAGTTACATCTCAATGGGCGTATGAGGTTCCCCCGGCACGCAGGGGGCGGGTAGTCTCCGGGTCGCTGTGTCGCTGGAAGGTAAAAGTGTGTAAGGATAGAAGGAGTAAGTATAGGAACAGGTGTGGTGCATCAGCAGCAGGTAGGTGTGTGTGTGTGTGTGTGTGTGTGTGTGTGTGTGTGTGTGTGTGTGTGTGTGTGTGTGTGTGTGTGTGTGTGTGTGTGTGTGTGTGTGTGTGTGTCTGTAATTACCTAAGTGTAGTTACAGGATGAGAGCTACGCTCGTGGTGTCCCGTCTTCCCAGCACTCTTTGTCATATAACGCTTTGAAACTACTGACGGTCTTGGCCTCCACCACCTTCTCACCTAACTTGTTCCAACCGTCTACCACTCTGTTTGCGAAAGTGAATTTTCTTATATTTCTTCGGCATCTGTGTTTAGCTAGTTTATATCTATGACCTCTTGTTCTTAAAGTTCCATGTCTCAGGAAATCTTCCCTATCGATTTTATCAATTCCTGTTACTATTTTGTATGTAGTGATCATATCACCTCTTTTTCTTCTGTCTTCCAGTTTTGGCATATTTAATGCCTCTAACCTCTCTTCATAGCTCTTGCCCTTCAGTTCTGGGAGCCACTTAATAGCATGTCTTTGCACCTTTTCCAGTTTGTTGATGTGCTTCTTAAGATATGGCACCACACAACCGCTGCATATTCTAGCTTTGGCCTAGCAAAAGTCGTGAACAATTTCTTTAGTATATTGCCATCCATGTATTTAAAAGCAATTCTGAAGTTAGAAAGTGTGGCATAGGCTCCTCGCACAATATTCTTTATGTGTGTATTCACCTAGTTGTATTCACCTAGTTGTGTTTTCGGGGGTTGAGCTTTGCTCTTTCGGCCCGCCTCTCAACTGTCAATCAACTGTTTACTAACTACATTAACTACTTTTTTTTTTTTTTTTTTTTCCACACCACACCACACACACACCCCCCAGGAAGCAGCCCGTGACAGCTGACTAACTCCCAGGTACCTATTTACTGCTAGGTAACAGGGGCATTCAGGGTGAAAGAAACTTTGCCCATTTGTTTCTGCCTCGTGCGGGAATCGAACCCGCGCCACAGAATTACGAGTCCTGCGCGCTATCCACGAGGCTACGAGGCCCCATGTGTGTGTGTGTGTGTGTGTGTGTGTGTGTGTGTGTGTGTGTGTGTGTGTGTGTTTGTGTGTGTGTGTGTGTGTGTGTGTGTGTGTGTGTGTGTGTTTGTGTGTGTGTGTGTGTGTGTGTGTGTGTGTGTGTGTGTGTGTGTGTGTGTGTGTGTGTGTGTGTGTGTGTGTGTGTGTGTGTGTGTGTGTGTGTTTTGAGCGTAGAGTTAAGGTGACGTTTGGTGTCTCCCCGGGATGTTGTGTGTCGGTGGGGGTTAGAAGTGTGTGTACGGGTAGAAGGAGTCAGTACAGGAACAGGCCCCCAACACATGAGAACACACAAGGGGTAGGAGAGGTGGTAATATGTTGTTGTTGTTGTTGTAAGGTGTGAGTCAAGTTGTGTTGAGGGGGAAGAGAGTTAAGAGGAGGCCTCTGCTGCAGTCACCCTCGTCTTTCTCTCTCTCTCATGTAGTGTTTATGAAGGGGTGGCCTGTGGCATGTTAGCAGATGTGAAGATGTTCCCAGCTTGCATAGTTGACAGTCTGAAGGAAATGTGTATATACAATAGGTTCACCGACACCATAACACACGAGGGGTTGAGGTGAGTCTCACAGAAGCCCAGAAACCCTTCAACACACTCCAAGAGGGAGTCATTAGTTCGAGTCAACACAGTCCTTGAGTATAGGTCTTCACTACTCGACGTCTCTGCTGTTACTGAGACGGTGTGTGGTATCCACAGTATTTGTAAACAATGGCCCCCTCACCCCTCTCCCCCTCCCTCTCCCCTTCACCTTTCAGCCTCTACGGGTTTAAGACCTAGAAGCATAGGGAGTTCCACATGCTACCCAGATAGCACATGGCACATGGCACATACCACATGGCCTGGAGATCGGGTAATATGATGTATGGAAAGGCGTGAGAAGGTAATTGGGGGCTGTGGGAGGCATCTGTTCCTCACTGCCTCAGCTTCCATAGTTGTGTATTACCTCCTCTTAGATATGACTGCCGCCCCCACACCATAACACACAAGAGGTAAGGTAACTCTCACAATGACCCAGGAGGTGTCATTAGTCCATGTCAAAACGGAGCTAAGGGGACCGGTCTACACTCTTTGATGTCTCTGCTGCGGTACCGCATCGACAGTATTTGTCAACAATACCCCCTCACCCCCTCCCCTCCCCTCCCCCACCCCATCATCTACCGCTCATCAGCGACTGAGTGTCTGTAACACTGTCTAGAATAAGGAAGGTCCACACCAATCTGTTTATTCTGCAATAATTTAAAAAAAACAGGCTGACGGGTAGGCTGTTCCATGTTAATGTTGATAGGTTTTTGCAGTAGAGAAGGAGGTGTGTGTAGCCTGTGCTATGCCTACCACCACAGACGCATAACAATATTTCTGGTCCATTTGTACAATATCAGCATCAAACTAAACTAACAGGGAAACAAAGAGACTCTCCATATCTCTTCATTAGTAATTATCTATATAAATAAAAATGGAAATGTTCGTTTGTTCAAAATCGCTAATCTCCGAAAGTTCTTTACCGATTGACTTGAAATTTTCACACAACGTTCCATTCGCATCCGAGCAGGTTTTTATATACATACTATATTGATGTCACGTCTGTGACGGGGAAAAAAACATGTTTTTTTTTTTTTTAAACTGTGTTTTTCATGTGAGGGAAAACTTCGAAATCTCTTTGCCAATTGCTCTGAAATTTTGACACAAAGTTGCATTTGAATAGGCACGTGTTTTTATATACCTACTATATACATGCCTCACCTGTGGCAGGAAAAAAAAACATGTTTTCTTAGGAAAAACAACGCCATCTGTTGTAAGAGCAACACACGCTGTAATCTCCGGAATTTCTTCACCGATTGCTTTGAAATTTTGACACAACGTTCCAGTCAAATATGCGTGTATTTTTATATACGTCCTATATAGATGCCACACCAGTAACAGGTAAAAACCTGTTTTTTTTTAAACAGCGCCATCTGTTGCATAATAAGAGCAACATACGCAATTCTAAATATGAGTATAAGTATAGATGCCACACCTGTGACAGGAAAAACCATGTATTTTTTTTAAAACAGCGCCATCTGTTGCACGTAAGAGCAACACGCACTGTACTAAATATGTTACAATTTCATTTCAATGTTTCCGATTGCATTGACAAATTGATTTTTCATAGACTTTGATTTATTTTCATTATGATTTAATTATTTTGTGTGACATTGGGTTGGAATTGAACTGAGTTGTTTACCATACCATTCCTTTCATGAGTATTTTTTATTTGTTCATTGTTTGTTATTTCGTTTTTTTAACTGTTGGTTTTTTTCAGTGATGTGAACATCAGATCATTTGATGTTCCCAATTTTCTGATGGGAACATCAGATCATTTGAGAATGCATCAGACGAGGGAGTGGGAAATGGTGGGGATGACGAGAGAACAGGGGAGGGGTAATGGTTGGGAGGACGAGGGAACGGGGGAGTTGGGATGGTGGGGACGAGGGGACGGGAGAATGGAGGGGAGGACAAGGGAACAGGGGAGTGGGGGAATAGTTGGAGGACGAGGGGACAGGGGAGGGGGGAACTGTGAAGCCGGTCGGCCGAGCGGACAGCACGCGAGACTTGTGATCCTGTGGTCCTGGGTTCGATCCCAGGCGCCGGCGAGAAACAATGGACAGAGTTTCTTTCACCCTATGCCCCTGTTACCTAGCAGTAAAATAGGTACCTGGGTGTTAGTCAGCTGTCACGGGCTGCTTCCTGTGGGGTGGAGGCCTGGTCGAAGACCGGGCTGCGGGGACACTTAAAAAAAGCCCGGAAATCATCTCAAGATAACCTCAAGATAACCTCAAGGACTGGGGGACAGGGAAAGATTGCTGTTGCTCAGTAACGCACATGCGTTGCTGAGCCACAGAAAAGCGTGGCCGGATACAGCTAGTTTAGTAATAAAAATAAAAGCACACATTATCCTTGAGGAGAAGGAACCCTCTCTCGCTGTCTACCTCAACCACTTCCTCCTTCACGGTTTGCAACATCTTAGCGGTAGAGCAAGTTTCAAACATAATATTTATCACTCTTATATTATCTTCAATCATCAAGCTTAGTTTAAAGTTTTTCCTATCTTAAAGGTAAATAATAATAATAATAATATGATCATCAAGTATGAATATGTTGTCTTAGGCAATCAGCTTCAGAACAGCTTGACTCGGATGACAGCCAAGACAGGCAGGCAAGCTATGTGCATTTCTCTGTATTCAGAACAATAAATAGTTAGGGGAAGTAAACCCATTTATATATAATTTTATTCGTTTGTTAAACACTCAAAACATTTACAACGACAATAATACTACTACTACTACTACTACTACTACTAATAATAATAATAATAATAAGAGTACTTCTTTGTTCAGCTTTGCGAGTAAACAGACAGACCGACAGAGAGACAATCATCTGGACTATCTTAGCTTCGACAGCGTTTCCAATATCTTAGGGGTAGAACAAATTTCAAACAGATATTTAGCACTCTTAAATTAGCTTCTACCATCAACCTTAGTTAAAAGTTTTTCCTATCTTAAAATTAAATAATAATAATACGATTATCAAGTCTGTACATGTTGTCTTAGACAGTCAGCTTCAGAACAGCCTTGAGTCAGATGACAGCCAAGACAGGGTTGACTCGTTAGGGTTGTCTGTCATTTCTGACTCGTTAGTGTTGCCTGACATCTCAGCTGTCAACTCCTGCCTTGCCTATTCGGGGATTCAATCCGCTTCTCCTAAAAATCTCAATCACAGCTATGCATTCATCAGTCTTACATAGCTTCCACTGTTAATCTTGTAACAATAATGCAACATACATTTCTTAACCCAAATAGAATTTAAAAAAAAAATTAGAGTTGGGCTTAGTCCGTCTACATTATAACACCAAACCAATAATAATATTAGTGTGTTTTTCATCATAGTTTAAGTTTTCACTTTCAAGTAACCATAGGGTAAAAGGTCCTACACATCTCAACTTAGCAAAAAACAGAGGAGTGAACTAAGGATGAATGATAAATTGACTATGACTCCTCGGATCGCCGAGATGTCATGGTGCGTCAGCAACAGTCAAGCCTCATTAGCGCTAAACCAGACATCGTCGTCTAATCAGCTGCTGATCTCTCTTAGCTGACCCTCGCGTGTTAACAGACTCATTATGGGGTTAGACTACCCCACCCCAATGTGAGAGGATATGTTCCCTACATCTTTCATTTTACTTGGTATAAGATGGGTGAACCATTAGAGTGTTATCAAGGCGGAACAATGAAACAGAATATTTACCACTCTTAATATTTTATTCAATGTCTGGTAAACATAACATAACAGAATGTAGGTACATTTTTTTTATTCACCATCTCAACTTAACATAGTTACAAAGCTACTTGTTGCTCTCCTTTTTTTCAACTAATACGAGATTTTTCTCTGTTTTTTTAACACTTGGGCTAATTGAGCCAGAACTGGGTAGTAGTCTAACTCCCATTCAGTCTTTTCGTCCTGATTCAACCCCTCACCACAGCTCATTCCGAGACCGTAAGGCATTTTGACGCGCTTTATTGAATTATGACGATTAGTCAAGCTTAAAATTTGATTAACGCATAATTTAAAGCTCCAACGTCTCTTGATTATAATACCATTTGGGATTCCTTCTACCATGCAATCAGCGTCCTCGTCACTTCATTACACTAATAAGATTTTGTTATCAGCATTATTTTCTATTGGAGGTCTTGCACTATACTGTGACACAATAGTTATAACATGCGGTAGTGTTTTTGGTGAAGGAGATGGGTAAAAGACGGCTCCTCCTACTTTGATGAGGTCACCCACCATCACATAGTTACTTATTGGTGGAATTATCTATAGCAGGCGCGTATACGGATACCTGTCCCAGATCTCGCAAGATATTCCTCCAGAATGAGCATGAATTGAAGGAAGATCATACACTATACAATCTCCAGGGTTAAACTCCACTTCCCCCAGATGATCTCCTTCTACTATGTAGTCTTTAAGACAGGTCAGCTTGTGACGCATATTCCTCGAACACATATTCATATATCTACGTTAGTTTCAACTCAAATTTAAACAAAATAACTTATACACAATGAAATGGGCAGATTTATCATATCATAAGAAAAAAATTGAAAAATATATAAATTCAGGAAAACTTGGCTTATTAGGCAAATTGGACCTTGCATAGTAGGCCGAGTACGACGTTCTGGCTACTAGGTACAACATATACATATATATATATATATATATATATATATATATATATATATATATATATATATATATATATGAATGAAAACTCACACCCCAGAAGTGACTCGAACCCATACTCCCAGAAGCAACGCAACTGGTAACTACAGGGCGCCTTAATCCGCTTGACCATCACGGCCGTCAAAAGGAAGTGATAGCCGAGGCTATTTGAGCCACTTCCCCGACGGCAACTCGGATGGTAATCTTGGGCATAGCATTTCACCAAATCACCTCATTCTTTGGGGCACACGTGAGGAACACAAATGCGAACAAGCCTGAATGGTCCCCAGGACTATATGCGAATGAAAACTCACACCCCAGAAGTGACTCGAACCCATACTCCCAGAAGCAACGCAACTGGTAACTACAGGGCGCCTTAATCCGCTTGACCATCACGGCCGTCAAAAGGAAGTGATAGCCGAGGCTATTTGAGCCACTTCCCCGACGGCAACTCGGATGGTAATCTTGGGCATAGCATTTCACCAAATCACCTCATTCTTTGGGGCACACGTGAGGAACACAAATGCGAACAAGCCTGAATGGTCCCCAGGACTATATGCGAATGAAAACTCACACCCCAGAAGTGACTCGAACCCATACTCCCAGAAGCAACGCAACTGGTAACTACAGGGCGCCTTAATCCGCTTGACCATCACGGCCGTCAAAAGGAAGTGATAGCCGAGGCTATTTGAGCCACTTCCCCGACGGCAACTCGGATGGTAATCTTAGGCATAGCATTTCACCAAATCACCTCATTCTTTGGGGCACACGTGAGGAACACAAATGCGAACAAGCCTGAATGGTCCCCAGGACTATATGCGAATGAAAACTCACACCCCAGAAGTGACTCGAACCCATACTCCCAGAAGCAACGCAACTGGTAACTACAGGGCGCCTTAATCCGCTTGACCATCACGGCCGTCAAAAGGAAGTGATAGCCGAGGCTATTTGAGCCACTTCCCCGACGGCAACTCGGATGGTAATCTTGGGCATAGCATTCCACCAAATCACCTCATTCTTTGGGGCACACGTGAGGAACACAAATGCGAACAAGCCTGAATGGTCCCCAGGACTATATGCGAATGAAAACTCACACCCCAGAAGTGACTCGAACCCATACTCCCAGAAGCAACGCAACTGGTAACTACAGGGCGCCTTAATCCGCTTGACCATCACGGCCGTCAAAAGGAAGTGATAGCTGAGGCTATTTGAGCCACTTCCCCGACGGCAACTCGGATGGTAATCTTGGGCATAGCATTTCACCAAATCACCTCATTCTTTGGGGCACACGTGAGGAACACAAATGCGAACAAGCCTGAATGGTCCCCAGGACTATATGCGAATGAAAACTTACACCCCAGAAGTGACTCGAACCCATACTCCCAGAAGCAACGCAACTGGTAACTACAGGGCGCCTTAATCCGCTTGACCATCACGGCCGTCAAAAGGAAGTGATAGCCGAGGCTATTTGAGCCACTTCCCCGACGGCAACTCGGATGGTAATCTTGGGCATAGCATTTCACCAAATCACCTCATTCTTTGGGGCACACGTGAGGAACACAAATGCGAACAAGCCTGAATGGTCCCCAGGACTATATGCGAATGAAAACTCACACCCCAGAAGTGACTCGAACCCATACTCCCAGAAGCAACGCAACTGGTAACTACAGGGCGCCTTAATCCGCTTGACCATCACGGCCGTCAAAAGGAAGTGATAGCCGAGGCTATTTGAGCCACTTCCCCGACGGCAACTCGGATGGTAATCTTGGGCATAGCATTTCACCAAATCACCTCATTCTTTGGGGCACACGTGAGGAACACAAATGCGAACAAGCCTGAATGGTCCCCAGGACTATATGCGAATGAAAACTCACACCCCAGAAGTGACTCGAACCCATACTCCCAGAAGCAACGCAACTGGTAACTACAGGGCGCCTTAATCCGCTTGACCATCACGGCCGTCAAAAGGAAGTGATAGCCGAGGCTATTTGAGCCACTTCCCCGACGGCAACTCGGATGGTAATCTTGGGCATAGCATTTCACCAAATCACCTCATTCTTTGGGGCACACGTGAGGAACACAAATGCGAACAAGCCTGAATGGTCCCCAGGACTATATGCGAATGAAAACTCACACCCCAGAAGTGACTCGAACCCATACTCCCAGAAGCAACGCAACTGGTAACTACAGGGCGCCTTAATCCGCTTGACCATCACGGCCGTCAAAAGGAAGTGATAGCCGAGGCTATTTGAGCCACTTCCCCGACGGCAACTCGGATGGTAATCTTAGGCATAGCATTTCACCAAATCACCTCATTCTTTGGGGCACACGTGAGGAACACAAATGCGAACAAGCCTGAATGGTCCCCAGGACTATATGCGAATGAAAACTCACACCCCAGAAGTGACTCGAACCCATACTCCCAGAAGCAACGCAACTGGTAACTACAGGGCGCCTTAATCCGCTTGACCATCACGGCCGTCAAAAGGAAGTGATAGCCGAGGCTATTTGAGCCACTTCCCCGACGGCAACTCGGATGGTAATCTTGGGCATAGCATTTCACCAAATCACCTCATTCTTTGGGGCACACGTGAGGAACACAAATGCGAACAAGCCTGAATGGTCCCCAGGACTATATGCGAATGAAAACTCACACCCCAGAAGTGACTCGAACCCATACTCCCAGAAGCAACGCAACTGGTAACTACAGGGCGCCTTAATCCGCTTGACCATCACGGCCGTCAAAAGGAAGTGATAGCCGAGGCTATTTGAGCCACTTCCCCGACGGCAACTCGGATGGTAATCTTGGGCATAGCATTTCACCAAATCACCTCATTCTTTGGGGCACACGTGAGGAACACAAATGCGAACAAGCCTGAATGGTCCCCAGGACTATATGCGAATGAAAACTCACACCCCAGAAGTGACTCGAACCCATACTCCCAGAAGCAACGCAACTGGTAACTACAGGGCGCCTTAATCCGCTTGACCATCACGGCCGTCAAAAGGAAGTGATAGCCGAGGCTATTTGAGCCACTTCCCCGACGGCAACTCGGATGGTAATCTTGGGCATAGCATTTCACCAAATCACCTCATTCTTTGGGGCACACGTGAGGAACACAAATGCGAACAAGCCTGAATGGTCCCCAGGACTATATGCGAATGAAAACTCACACCCCAGAAGTGACTCGAACCCATACTCCCAGAAGCAACGCAACTGGTAACTACAGGGCGCCTTAATCCGCTTGACCATCACGGCCGTCAAAAGGAAGTGATAGCCGAGGCTATTTGAGCCACTTCCCCGACGGCAACTCGGATGGTAATCTTGGGCATAGCATTTCACCAAATCACCTCATTCTTTGGGGCACACGTGAGGAACACAAATGCGAACAAGCCTGAATGGTCCCCAGGACTATATGCGAATGAAAACTCACACCCCAGAAGTGACTCGAACCCATACTCCCAGAAGCAACGCAACTGGTAACTACAGGGCGCCTTAATCCGCTTGACCATCACGGCCGTCAAAAGGAAGTGATAGCCGAGGCTATTTGAGCCACTTCCCCGACGGCAACTCGGATGGTAATCTTGGGCATAGCATTTCACCAAATCACCTCATTCTTTGGGGCACACGTGAGGAACACAAATGCGAACAAGCCTGAATGGTCCCCAGGACTATATGCGAATGAAAACTCACACCCCAGAAGTGACTCGAACCCATACTCCCAGAAGCAACGCAACTGGTAACTACAGGGCGCCTTAATCCGCTTGACCATCACGGCCGTCAAAAGGAAGTGATAGCCGAGGCTATTTGAGCCACTTCCCCGACGGCAACTCGGATGGTAATCTTGGGCATAGCATTTCACCAAATCACCTCATTCTTTGGGGCACACGTGAGGAACACAAATGCGAACAAGCCTGAATGGTCCCCAGGACTATATGCGAATGAAAACTCACACCCCAGAAGTGACTCGAACCCATACTCCCAGAAGCAACGCAACTGGTAACTACAGGGCGCCTTAATCCGCTTGACCATCACGGCCGTCAAAAGGAAGTGATAGCCGAGGCTATTTGAGCCACTTCCCCGACGGCAACTCGGATGGTAATCTTGGGCATAGCATTTCACCAAATCACCTCATTCTTTGGGGCACACGTGAGGAACACAAATGCGAACAAGCCTGAATGGTCCCCAGGACTATATGCGAATGAAAACTCACACCCCAGAAGTGACTCGAACCCATACTCCCAGAAGCAACGCAACTGGTAACTACAGGGCGCCTTAATCCGCTTGACCATCACGGCCGTCAAAAGGAAGTGATAGCCGAGGCTATTTGAGCCACTTCCCCGACGGCAACTCGGATGGTAATCTTGGGCATAGCATTTCACCAAATCACCTCATTCTTTGGGGCACACGTGAGGAACACAAATGCGAACAAGCCTGAATGGTCCCCAGGACTATATGCGAATGAAAACTCACACCCCAGAAGTGACTCGAACCCATACTCCCAGAAGCAACGCAACTGGTAACTACAGGGCGCCTTAATCCGCTTGACCATCACGGCCGTCAAAAGGAAGTGATAGCCGAGGCTATTTGAGCCACTTCCCCGACGGCAACTCGGATGGTAATCTTGGGCATAGCATTTCACCAAATCACCTCATTCTTTGGGGCACACGTGAGGAACACAAATGCGAACAAGCCTGAATGTTCCCCAGGACTATATGCGAATGAAAACTCACACCCCAGAAGTGACTCAAACCCATACTCCCAGAAGCAACGCAACTGGTAACTACAGGGCGCCTTAATCCGCTTGACCATCACGGCCGTCAAAAGGAAGTGATAGCCGAGGCTATTTGAGCCACTTCCCCGACGGCAACTCGGATGGTAATCTTGGGCATAGCATTTCACCAAATCACCTCATTCTTTGGGGCACACGTGAGGAACACAAATGCGAACAAGCCTGAATGGTCCCCAGGACTATATGCGAATGAAAACTCACACCCCAGAAGTGACTCGAACCCATACTCCCAGAAGCAACGCAACTGGTAACTACAGGGCGCCTTAATCCGCTTGACCATCACGGCCGTCAAAAGGAAGTGATAGCCGAGGCTATTTGAGCCACTTCCCCGACGGCAACTCGGATGGTAATCTTGGGCATAGCATTTCACCAAATCACCTCATTCTTTGGGGCACACGTGAGGAACACAAATGCGAACAAGCCTGAATGGTCCCCAGGACTATATGCGAATGAAAACTCACACCCCAGAAGTGACTCGAACCCATACTCCCAGAAGCAACGCAACTGGTAACTACAGGGCGCCTTAATCCGCTTGACCATCACGGCCGTCAAAAGGAAGTGATAGCCGAGGCTATTTGAGCCACTTCCCCGACGGCAACTCGGATGGTAATCTTGGGCATAGCATTTCACCAAATCACCTCATTCTTTGGGGCACACGTGAGGAACACAAATGCGAACAAGCCTGAATGGTCCCCAGGACTATATGCGAATGAAAACTCACACCCCAGAAGTGACTCGAACCCATACTCCCAGAAGCAACGCAACTGGTAACTACAGGGCGCCTTAATCCGCTTGACCATCACGGCCGTCAAAAGGAAGTGATAGCCGAGGCTATTTGAGCCACTTCCCCGACGGCAACTCGGATGGTAATCTTGGGCATAGCATTTCACCAAATCACCTCATTCTTTGGGGCACACGTGAGGAACACAAATGCGAACAAGCCTGAATGGTCCCCAGGACTATATGCGAATGAAAACTCACACCCCAGAAGTGACTCGAACCCATACTCCCAGAAGCAACGCAACTGGTAACTACAGGGCGCCTTAATCCGCTTGACCATCACGGCCGTCAAAAGGAAGTGATAGCCGAGGCTATTTGAGCCACTTCCCCGACGGCAACTCGGATGGTAATCTTGGGCATAGCATTTCACCAAATCACCTCATTCTTTGGGGCACACGTGAGGAACACAAATGCGAACAAGCCTGAATGGTCCCCAGGACTATATGCGAATGAAAACTCACACCCCAGAAGTGACTCGAACCCATACTCCCAGAAGCAACGCAACTGGTAACTACAGGGCGCATTAATCCGCTTGACCATCACGGCCGTCAAAAGGAAGTGATAGCCGAGGCTATTTGAGCCACTTCCCCGACGGTAACTCGGATGGTAATCTTGGGCATAGCATTTCACCAAATCACCTCATTCTTTGGGGCACACGTGAGGAACACAAATGCGAACAAGCCTGAATGGTCCCCAGGACTATATGCGAATGAAAACTCACACCCCAGAAGTGACTCGAACCCATACTCCCAGAAGCAACGCAACTGGTAACTACAGGGCGCCTTAATCCGCTTGACCATCACGGCCGTCAAAAGGAAGTGATAGCCGAGGCTATTTGAGCAACTTCCCCGACGGCAACTCGGATGGTAATCTTGGGCATAGCATTTCACCAAATCACCTCATTCTTTGGGGCACACGTGAGGAACACAAATGCGAACAAGCCTGAATGGTCCCCAGGACTATATGCGAATGAAAACTCACACCCCAGAAGTGACTCGAACCCATACTCCCAGAAGCAACGCAACTGGTAACTACAGGGCGCCTTAATCCGCTTGACCATCACGGCCGTCAAAAGGAAGTGATAGCCGAGGCTATTTGAGCCACTTCCCCGACGGCAACTCGGATGGTAATCTTGGGCATAGCATTTCACCAAATCACCTCATTCTTTGGGGCACACGTGAGGAACACAAATGCGAACAAGCCTGAATGGTCCCCAGGACTATATGCGAATGAAAACTCACACCCCAGAAGTGACTCGAACCCATACTCCCAGAAGCAACGCAACTGGTAACTACAGGGCGCCTTAATCCGCTTGACCATCACGGCCGTCAAAAGGAAGTGATAGCCGAGGCTATTTGAGCCACTTCCCCGACGGCAACTCGGATGGTAATCTTGGGCATAGCATTTCACCAAATCACCTCATTCTTTGGGGCACACGTGAGGAACACAAATGCGAACAAGCCTGAATGGTCCCCAGGACTATATGCGAATGAAAACTCACACCCCAGAAGTGACTCAAACCCATACTCCCAGAAGCAACGCAACTGGTAACTACAGGGCGCCTTAATCCGCTTGACCATCACGGCCGTCAAAAGGAAGTGATAGCCGAGGCTATTTGAGCCACTTCCCCGACGGCAACTCGGATGGTAATCTTGGGCATAGCATTTCACCAAATCACCTCATTCTTTGGGGCACACGTGAGGAACACAAATGCGAACAAGCCTGAATGGTCCCCAGGACTATATGCGAATGAAAACTCACACCCCAGAAGTGACTCGAACCCATACTCCCAGAAGCAACGCAACTGGTAACTACAGGGCGCCTTAATCCGCTTGACCATCACGGCCGTCAAAAGGAAGTGATAGCCGAGGCTATTTGAGCCACTTCCCCGACGGCAACTCGGATGGTAATCTTGGGCATAGCATTTCACCAAATCACCTCATTCTTTGGGGCACACGTGAGGAACACAAATGCGAACAAGCCTGAATGGTCCCCAGGACTATATGCGAATGAAAACTCACACCCCAGAAGTGACTCGAACCCATACTCCCAGAAGCAACGCAACTGGTAACTACAGGGCGCCTTAATCCGCTTGACCATCACGGCCGTCAAAAGGAAGTGATAGCCGAGGCTATTTGAGCCACTTCCCCGACGGCAACTCGGATGGTAATCTTGGGCATAGCATTTCACCAAATCACCTCATTCTTTGGGGCACACGTGAGGAACACAAATGCGAACAAGCCTGAATGGTCCCCAGGACTATATGCGAATGAAAACTCACACCCCAGAAGTGACTCGAACCCATACTCCCAGAAGCAACGCAACTGGTAACTACAGGGCGCCTTAATCCGCTTGACCATCACGGCCGTCAAAAGGAAGTGATAGCCGAGGCTATTTGAGCCACTTCCCCGACGGCAACTCGGATGGTAATCTTGGGCATAGCATTTCACCAAATCACCTCATTCTTTGGGGCACACGTGAGGAACACAAATGCGAACAAGCCTGAATGGTCCCCAGGACTATATGCGAATGAAAACTCACACCCCAGAAGTGACTCGAACCCATACTCCCAGAAGCAACGCAACTGGTAACTACAGGGCGCCTTAATCCGCTTGACCATCACGGCCGTCAAAAGGAATTGATAGCCGAGGCTATTTGAGCCACTTCCCCGACGGCAACTCGGATGGTAATCTTGGGCATAGCATTTCACCAAATCACCTCATTCTTTGGGGCACACGTGAGGAACACAAATGCGAACAAGCCTGAATGGTCCCCAGGACTATATGCGAATGAAAACTCACACCCCAGAAGTGACTCGAACCCATACTCCCAGAAGCAACGCAACTGGTAACTACAGGGCGCCTTAATCCGCTTGACCATCACGGCCGTCAAAAGGAAGTGATAGCCGAGGCTATTTGAGCCACTTCCCCGACGGCAACTCGGATGGTAATTTTGGGCATAGCATTTCACCAAATCACCTCATTCTTTGGGGCACACGTGAGGAACACAAATGCGAACAAGCCTGAATGGTCCCCAGGACTATATGCGAATGAAAACTCACACCCCAGAAGTGACTCGAACCCATACTCCCAGAAGCAACGCAACTGGTAACTACAGGGCGCCTTAATCCGCTTGACCATCACGGCCGTCAAAAGGAAGTGATAGCCGAGGCTATTTGAGCCACTTCCCCGACGGCAACTCGGATGGTAATCTTGGGCATAGCATTTCACCAAATCACCTCATTCTTTGGGGCACACGTGAGGAACACAAATGCGAACAAGCCTGAATGGTCCCCAGGACTATATGCGAATGAAAACTCACACCCCAGAAGTGACTCGAACCCATACTCCCAGAAGCAACGCAACTGGTAACTACAGGGCGCCTTAATCCGCTTGACCATCACGGCCGTCAAAAGGAAGTGATAGCCGAGGCTATTTGAGCCACTTCCCCGACGGCAACTCGGATGGTAATCTTGGGCATAGCATTTCACCAAATCACCTCATTCTTTGGGGCACACGTGAGGAACACAAATGCGAACAAGCCTGAATGGTCCCCAGGACTATATGCGAATGAAAACTCACACCCCAGAAGTGACTCGAACCCATACTCCCAGAAGCAACGCAACTGGTAACTACAGGGCGCCTTAATCCGCTTGACCATCACGGCCGTCAAAAGGAAGTGATAGCCGAGGCTATTTGAGCCACTTCCCCGACGGCAACTCGGATGGTAATCTTGGGCATAGCATTTCACCAAATCACCTCATTCTTTGGGGCACACGTGAGGAATACAAATGCGAACAAGCCTGAATGGTCCCCAGGACTATATGCGAATGAAAACTCACACCCCAGAAGTGACTCGAACCCATACTCCCAGAAGCAACGCAACTGGTAACTACAGGGCGCCTTAATCCGCTTGACCATCACGGCCGTCAAAAGGAAGTGATAGCCGAGGCTATTTGAGCCACTTCCCCGACGGCAACTCGGATGGTAATCTTGGGCATAGCATTTCACCAAATCACCTCATTCTTTGGGGCACACGTGAGGAACACAAATGCGAACAAGCCTGAATGGTCCCCAGGACTATATGCGAATGAAAACTCACACCCCAGAAGTGACTCGAACCCATACTCCCAGAAGCAACGCAACTGGTAACTACAGGGCGCCTTAATCCGCTTGACCATCACGGCCGTCAAAAGGAAGTGATAGCCGAGGCTATTTGAGCCACTTCCCCGACGGCAACTCGGATGGTAATCTTGGGCATAGCATTTCACCAAATCACCTCATTCTTTGGGGCACACGTGAGGAACACAAATGCGAACAAGCCTGAATGGTCCCCAGGACTATATGCGAATGAAAACTCACACCCCAGAAGTGACTCGAACCCATACTCCCAGAAGCAACGCAACTGGTAACTACAGGGCGCCTTAATCCGCTTGACCATCACGGCCGTCAAAAGGAAGTGATAGCCGAGGCTATTTGAGCCACTTCCCCGACGGCAACTCGGATGGTAATCTTGGGCATAGCATTTCACCAAATCACCTCATTCTTTGGGGCACACGTGAGGAACACAAATGCGAACAAGCCTGAATGGTCCCCAGGACTATATGCGAATGAAAACTCACACCCCAGAAGTGACTCGAACCCATACTCCCAGAAGCAACGCAACTGGTAACTACAGGGCGCCTTAATCCGCTTGACCATCACGGCCGTCAAAAGGAAGTGATAGCCGAGGCTATTTGAGCCACTTCCCCGACGGCAACTCGGATGGTAATCTTGGGCATAGCATTTCACCAAATCACCTCATTCTTTGGGGCACACGTGAGGAACACAAATGCGAACAAGCCTGAATGGTCCCCAGGACTATATGCGAATGAAAACTCACACCCCAGAAGTGACTCGAACCCATACTCCCAGAAGCAACGCAACTGGTAACTACAGGGCGCCTTAATCCGCTTGACCATCACGGCCGTCAAAAGGAAGTGATAGCCGAGGCTATTTGAGCCACTTCCCCGACGGCAACTCGGATGATAATCTTGGGCATAGCATTTCACCAAATCACCTCATTCTTTGGGGCACACGTGAGGAACACAAATGCGAACAAGCCTGAATGGTCCCCAGGACTATATGCGAATGAAAACTCACACCCCAGAAGTGACTCGAACCCATACTCCCAGAAGCAACGCAACTGGTAACTACAGGGCGCCTTAATCCGCTTGACCATCACGGCCGTCAAAAGGAAGTGATAGCCGAGGCTATTTGAGCCACTTCCCCGACGGCAACTCGGAAGTGGCCGTGATGGTCAAGCGGATTAAGGCGCCCTGTAGTTACCAGTTGCGTTGCTTCTGGGAGTATGGGTTCGAGTCACTTCTGGGGTGTGAGTTTTCATTCGCATATAGTCCTGGGGACCATTCAGGCTTGTTCGCATTTGTGTTCCTCACGTGTGCCCCAAAGAATGAGGTGATTTGGTGAAATGCTATGCCCAAGATTATCATCCGAGTTGCCGTCGGGGAAGTGGCTCAAATAGCCTCGGCTATCACTTCCTTTTGACGGCCGTGATGGTCAAGCGGATTAAGGCGCCCTGTAGTTACCAGTTGCGTTGCTTCTGGGAGTATGGGTTCGAGTCACTTCTGGGGTGTGAGTTTTCATTCGCATATAGTCCTGGGGACCATTCAGGCTTGTTCGCATTTGTGTTCCTCACGTGTGCCCCAAAGAATGAGGTGATTTGGTGAAATGCTATGCCCAAGATTACCATCCGAGTTGCCGTCGGGGAAGTGGCTCAAATAGCCTCGGCTATCACTTCCTTTTGACGGCCGTGATGGTCAAGCGGATTAAGGCGCCCTGTAGTTACCAGTTGCGTTGCTTCTGGGAGTATGGGTTCGAGTCACTTCTGGGGTGTGAGTTTTCATTCGCATATAGTCCTGGGGACCATTCAGGCTTGTTCGCATTTGTGTTCCTCACGTGTGCCCCAAAGAATGAGGTGATTTGGTGAAATGCTATGCCCAAGATTACCATCCGAGTTGCCGTCGGGGAAGTGGCTCAAATAGCCTCGGCTATCACTTCCTTTTGACGGCCGTGATGGTCAAGTGGATTAAGGCGCCCTGTAGTTACCAGTTGCGTTGCTTCTGGGAGTATGGGTTCGAGTCACTTCTGGGGTGTGAGTTTTCATTCGCATATAGTCCTGGGGACCATTCAGGCTTGTTCGCATTTGTGTTCCTCACGTGTGCCCCAAAGAATGAGGTGATTTGGTGAAATGCTATGCCCAAGATTACCATCCGAGTTGCCGTCGGGGAAGTGGCTCAAATAGCCTCGGCTATCACTTCCTTTTGACGGCCGTGATGGTCAAGCGGATTAAGGCGCCCTGTAGTTACCAGTTGCGTTGCTTCTGGGAGTATGGGTTCGAGTCACTTCTGGGGTGTGAGTTTTCATTCGCATATAGTCCTGGGGACCATTCAGGCTTGTTCGCATTTGTGTTCCTCACGTGTGCCCCAAAGAATGAGGTGATTTGGTGAAATGCTATGCCCAAGATTACCATCCGAGTTGCCGTCGGGGAATTGGCTCAAATAGCCTCGGGTATCACTTCCTTTTGACGGCCGTGATGGTCAAGCGGATTAAGGCGCCCTGTAGTTACCAGTTGCGTTGCTTCTTGGAGTATGGGTTCGAGTCACTTCTGGGGTGTGAGTTTTCATTAGCATATAGTCCTGGGGACCATTCAGGCTTGTTCGCATTTGTGTTCCTCACGTGTGCCCCAAAGAATGAGGTGATTTGGTGAAATGCTATGCCCAAGATTACCATCCGAGTTGCCGTCGGGGAAGTGGCTCAAATAGCCTCGGCTATCACTTCCTTTTGACGGCCGTGATGGTCAAGCGGATTAAGGCGCCCTGTAGTTACCAGTTGCGTTGCTTCTGGGAGTATGGGTTCGAGTCACTTCTGGGGTGTGAGTTTTCATTCGCATATAGTCCTGGGGACCATTCAGGCTTGTTCGCATTTGTGTTCCTCACGTGTGCCCCAAAGAATGAGGTGATTTGGTGAAATGCTATGCCCAAGATTACCATCCGAGTTGCCGTCGGGGAAGTGGCTCAAATAGCCTCGGCTATCACTTCCTTTTGACGGCCGTGATGGTCAAGCGGATTAAGGCGCCCTGTAGTTACCAGTTGCGTTGCTTCTGGGAGTATGGGTTCGAGTCACTTCTGGGGTGTGAGTTTTCATTCGCATATAGTCCTGGGGACCATTCAGGCTTGTTCGCATTTGTGTTCCTCACGTGTGCCCCAAAGAATGAGGTGATTTGGTGAAATGCTATGCCCAAGATTACCATCCGAGTTGCCGTCGGGGAAGTGGCTCAAATAGCCTCGGCTATCACTTCCTTTTGACGGCCGTGATGGTCAAGCGGATTAAGGCGCCCTGTAGTTACCAGTTGCGTTGCTTCTGGGAGTATGGGTTCGAGTCACTTCTGGGGTGTGAGTTTTCATTCGCATATAGTCCTGGGGACCATTCAGGCTTGTTCGCATTTGTGTTCCTCACGTGTGCCCCAAAGAATGAGGTGATTTGGTGAAATGCTATGCCCAAGATTACCATCCGAGTTGCCGTCGGGGAAGTGGCTCAAATAGCCTCGGCTATCACTTCCTTTTGACGGCCGTGATGGTCAAGCGGATTAAGGCGCCCTGTAGTTACCAGTTGCGTTGCTTCTGGGAGTATGGGTTCGAGTCACTTCTGGGGTGTGAGTTTTCATTCGCATATAGTCCTGGGGACCATTCAGGCTTGTTCGCATTTGTGTTCCTCACGTGTGCCCCAAAGAATGAGGTGATTTGGTGAAATGCTATGCCCAAGATTACCATCCGAGTTGCCGTCGGGGAAGTGGCTCAAATAGCCTCGGCTATCACTTCCTTTTGACGGCCGTGATGGTCAAGCGGATTAAGGCGCCCTGTAGTTACCAGTTGCGTTGCTTCTGGGAGTATGGGTTCGAGTCACTTCTGGGGTGTGAGTTTTCATTCGCATATAGTCCTGGGGACCATTCAGGCTTGTTCGCATTTGTGTTCCTCACGTGTGCCCCAAAGAATGAGGTGATTTGGTGAAATGCTATGCCCAAGATTACCATCCGAGTTGCCGTCGGGGAAGTGGCTCAAATAGCCTCGGCTATCACTTCCTTTTGACGGCCGTGATGGTCAAGCGGATTAAGGCGCCCTGTAGTTACCAGTTGCGTTGCTTCTGGGAGTATGGGTTCGAGTCACTTCTGGGGTGTGAGTTTTCATTCGCATATAGTCCTGGGGACCATTCAGGCTTGTTCGCATTTGTGTTCCTCACGTGTGCCCCAAAGAATGAGGTGATTTGGTGAAATGCTATGCCCAAGATTACCATCCGAGTTGCCGTCGGGGAAGTGGCTCAAATAGCCTCGGCTATCACTTCCTTTTGACGGCCGTGATGGTCAAGCGGATTAAGGCGCCCTGTAGTTACCAGTTGCGTTGCTTCTGGGAGTATGGGTTCGAGTCACTTCTGGGGTGTGAGTTTTCATTCGCATATAGTCCTGGGGACCATTCAGGCTTGTTCGCATTTGTGTTCCTCACGTGTGCCCCAAAGAATGAGGTGATTTGGTGAAATGCTATGCCCAAGATTACCATCCGAGTTGCCGTCGGGGAAGTGGCTCAAATAGCCTCGGCTATCACTTCCTTTTGACGGCCGTGATGGTCAAGCGGATTAAGGCGCCCTGTAGTTACCAGTTGCGTTGCTTCTGGGAGTATGGGTTCGAGTCACTTCTGGGGTGTGAGTTTTCATTCGCATATAGTCCTGGGGACCATTCAGGCTTGTTCGCATTTGTGTTCCTCACGTGTGCCCCAAAGAATGAGGTGATTTGGTGAAATGCTATGCCCAAGATTACCATCCGAGTTGCCGTCGGGGAAGTGGCTCAAATAGCCTCGGCTATCACTTCCTTTTGACGGCCGTGATGGTCAAGCGGATTAAGGCGCCCTGTAGTTACCAGTTGCGTTGCTTCTGGGAGTATGGGTTCGAGTCACTTCTGGGGTGTGAGTTTTCATTCGCATATAGTCCTGGGGACCATTCAGGCTTGTTCGCATTTGTGTTCCTCACGTGTGCCCCAAAGAATGAGGTGATTTGGTGAAATGCTATGCCCAAGATTACCATCCGAGTTGCCGTCGGGGAAGTGGCTCAAATAGCCTCGGCTATCACTTCCTTTTGACGGCCGTGATGGTCAAGCGGATTAAGGCGCCCTGTAGTTACCAGTTGCGTTGCTTCTGGGAGTATGGGTTCGAGTCACTTCTGGGGTGTGAGTTTTCATTCGCATATAGTCCTGGGGACCATTCAGGCTTGTTCGCATTTGTGTTCCTCACGTGTGCCCCAAAGAATGAGGTGATTTGGTGAAATGCTATGCCCAAGATTACCATCCGAGTTGCCGTCGGGGAAGTGGCTCAAATAGCCTCGGCTATCACTTCCTTTTGACGGCCGTGATGGTCAAGCGGATTAAGGCGCCCTGTAGTTACCAGTTGCGTTGCTTCTGGGAGTATGGGTTCGAGTCACTTCTGGGGTGTGAGTTTTCATTCGCATATAGTCCTGGGGACCATTCAGGCTTGTTCGCATTTGTGTTCCTCACGTGTGCCCCAAAGAATGAGGTGATTTGGTGAAATGCTATGCCCAAGATTACCATCCGAGTTGCCGTCGGGGAAGTGGCTCAAATAGCCTCGGCTATCACTTCCTTTTGACGGCCGTGATGGTCAAGCGGATTAAGGCGCCCTGTAGTTACCAGTTGCGTTGCTTCTGGGAGTATGGGTTCGAGTCACTTCTGGGGTGTGAGTTTTCATTCGCATATAGTCCTGGGGACCATTCAGGCTTGTTCGCATTTGTGTTCCTCACGTGTGCCCCAAAGAATGAGGTGATTTGGTGAAATGCTATGCCCAAGATTACCATCCGAGTTGCCGTCGGGGAAGTGGCTCAAATAGCCTCGGCTATCACTTCCTTTTGACGGCCGTGATGGTCAAGTGGATTAAGGCGCCCTGTAGTTACCAGTTGCGTTGCTTCTGGGAGTATGGGTTCGAGTCACTTCTGGGGTGTGAGTTTTCATTCGCATATAGTCCTGGGGACCATTCAGGCTTGTTCGCATTTGTGTTCCTCACGTGTGCCCCAAAGAATGAGGTGATTTGGTGAAATGCTATGCCCAAGATTACCATCCGAGTTGCCGTCGGGGAAGTGGCTCAAATAGCCTCGGCTATCACTTCCTTTTGACGGCCGTGATGGTCAAGCGGATTAAGGCGCCCTGTAGTTACCAGTTGCGTTGCTTCTGGGAGTATGGGTTCGAGTCACTTCTGGGGTGTGAGTTTTCATTCGCATATAGTCCTGGGGACCATTCAGGCTTGTTCGCATTTGTGTTCCTCACGTGTGCCCCAAAGAATGAGGTGATTTGGTGAAATGCTATGCCCAAGATTACCATCCGAGTTGCCGTCGGGGAATTGGCTCAAATAGCCTCGGGTATCACTTCCTTTTGACGGCCGTGATGGTCAAGCGGATTAAGGCGCCCTGTAGTTACCAGTTGCGTTGCTTCTTGGAGTATGGGTTCGAGTCACTTCTGGGGTGTGAGTTTTCATTAGCATATAGTCCTGGGGACCATTCAGGCTTGTTCGCATTTGTGTTCCTCACGTGTGCCCCAAAGAATGAGGTGATTTGGTGAAATGCTATGCCCAAGATTACCATCCGAGTTGCCGTCGGGGAAGTGGCTCAAATAGCCTCGGCTATCACTTCCTTTTGACGGCCGTGATGGTCAAGCGGATTAAGGCGCCCTGTAGTTACCAGTTGCGTTGCTTCTGGGAGTATGGGTTCGAGTCACTTCTGGGGTGTGAGTTTTCATTCGCATATAGTCCTGGGGACCATTCAGGCTTGTTCGCATTTGTGTTCCTCACGTGTGCCCCAAAGAATGAGGTGATTTGGTGAAATGCTATGCCCAAGATTACCATCCGAGTTGCCGTCGGGG